>NC_087261.1:29265316-29865316 GCF_037042905.1 Lytechinus pictus
AAGCGAAACTTTAAAATGTCATAACTTTCTTATTTTACATCCGATTTTTATGAAATTTTCAGCACTATGCTAATTTGATTTTTCTCTATTTATTCAAGTCAGCATTTTCCTGGGGTGGACTTGACCTTTAAAAGATGATTCTTTGTTAATTTCAAGCCCAACCACTGAGTTGTTTGACCAACCAAAGTATACATGTTTCAATACAATTTGTTGTGGATTTAATATCAAAACTGCAAGCCGAAAATGATTGAGTCCTCTGTAGCATTCAATCTAATGTACACATCCATATTAAAAAAATCACACAATTCAAATGCACCGTTTTGAGTGTTTTAAGGTTGCAGTTTTAAAGTCACTTATAGTTTTTTATGACTGACACAAAACTGCTTGTTGGCCATCAATTTGTTTTGTTTGTTTTTTTACTGAACTATAGATCTTTTAAAACTGGTTTTCTTGGGTGAACAGAAGTGATGATTGCGTGCAGCCTATTGAGGATTAAATGTCAGACATGAAACTTCCTCCTATTAAGGTAATTAACACCATCAAAGCATTGCTGCTTCAACTTCCTCCTATTAAGGTAATTACACCATCAAAGCATGCTGCTTCAAGTCTGCAGACAATGAAATCCATCTGTTTATAATGTCTATCATCATGATCAAACATTCATGTGACAATTTCATTCAAGGACAACATGATGGTATCCATCACAACAGATTTCCGTCAATATTACAAAGACTTACAGAAACATGATACTTTCCTGTGGAAAATAGGCCAACACATGCAGAGTACCCAACTTTTTAAATTTGCATGAAGTTTCTCATTGTAATTTTGACCCATAAATATATGATTACAGATTGCAACTTTCATACAACATGTATTTCATTATTTATTTTATGCGGTCTAGCGTCCTTTGGCAAGGCGTTAATCCACACTTTGCCACTCTCGACCCAGGTGCTAAATGGGTACCCGGTAGGATGCGAAAGATATTGTATGTTTGATTTTGCCAGCACCATAATGAGGCTGCGATGAATGCAATGGAATGCTCCCAAGGGAGTGGAAATTGTGCACTTTTCGTGTGGGATTGAAATGAATCCAATGACCAGGGTAATAATATGCTGTAACGCGCTTTTAGCCATTCTGGGAAAAGCGCTTTATAAAAATTGGCTATTATTATTATTATTATTGTTTTTCGTTTTGTTTGACAGTGCATTTGATGATAAATAGAGATGGAATTAATAAAGGATGAGATTCTTAAAAAATATGGGTTTAAGCCATTCTTAAACTCTTGATTTTAGTTGAAGTCTAAAGATTGATATTGATATCATATAATTTAAATTTGAAATCTTTAAGTATGAAATTCAAATTTGTTACTGTAAGCTATATAAATTTACACTGAATGTATAAAATTCCTTTCACTTTTGATTTATGGAGGTTTAAACACATTTTGTTTTACAAGTGCTAAAATGATCTTTTGTACATTTTCATTATTTTGTTAATCACAGCAGCTCTCTATTTTCATTTCAATCCATGAAATTTAGAGTGTAAGCAGGCAGCCAATTGATTTAATTTAATTTACTTAAATCCAAGTTAATGAAATTAAATGTGAAAAATAAAATATCGATAATGTCTCTAGTTACAATGTATAAATAAGCCTATACGTTCAGTGTACACTCATATAATACTATAAAGTACTTTATAGTAGATAGGCCTACTATTTACATGGGGTGCATGTATGGACTACACTCTTAAATTTCAAAGGATTTAAAATAAATCCAGATCAACTTTGAATAGTGACCATCCAAATATTGAATTTTTTCTAATTTTTCAAGTTTATCTTTGAAATCTGAAAATATTTAAATTCATATCTTTTAGCTCTATCTTCAAATACACATGGTTTATCTCTAAATCTAATCCACTATTCACGACCAATCTGGATTTATTTTAAATCCTAAGACTAAAGAGTGAATAATACGATGAAATTATTCAATACCTATATCATCTATTTTCCAGATTAAAAAGTGATGTCTGGCAATGTTAAATATATATATCATTATATTTACATATATCAAAGTAAAATTTTTTTTTAACAAAACAAAATAAACAATTTAATAAATCAGCAGCATTCAAATCAATAATTTACAAATTTTTTTAATAACAAAAAATCATTTTGATCTGTAAGGGCATTATGATAATATTTTTCCATTGGAGTCAATTCTAAAGGGCTCTGCAACTATTCATAATTTTGATTCAAAATGCTGGAATTCTGCAAGAATTAACATTGTTCCTTTATTTGTGTGGAGTTACAAAGCATTTCAGACAAAGGAAATTTGAAAGCTGTAGGCCTATGTGTCTATAAAAAATATACATCACATAAAAATCCTCAATACACATCCAAAATGAATTTCCTAAAATGGCAATTTTTGGTCAAGAATGTGGCATAACCACAGGCAAAGTTTCTTGAAAGTTTCTGAGCTGAGAGTGTGAACAATATTTCCTTTTCATAATCTGAAAACAAAGTATCTAAAATGGATATAGTAGGCTTGGTGAAATTTATATGTCTAGTCAGATATCTTACGGTATTTTACTTTAAACAGAGTCAAAATGAATAATAATAAAAATACTAGTTGCACCCAGCTGACTCTTAGATCTTCCATTTTGACTAATTGGATGGAGCATATATTAAAGTATGATAGGAGCACCAGTTCTTCTCCAATAGAACTGAATATTGTGAAGCACTAGACATTTTAAGCCCTACTTGCCCAGACCAGACTATTAAAAAAAATATGAGATGTTATTAAAATCAATGCACTCCCTGACAACTACATCACAATTTCAGTCAGATCACTACATCGGTTGTACATGTGGTCTACAGTTATCTAAGGCCAAGGAACTCTTTATGAACATTTCATTTTTTTTTCAATGGCCCAAATTCCGACGTCTAGATTAACTTAGGCCATGGTCTAACTCTACGTTACAATAAAAAATTATGGAAAGCCAAAAAATCTCAGATTATATTTACATTGTAATGCATGTCTCCCCTCTTTATACTGCGCTCTTTCCTCGTGCTCTAATGACAAAGAGAACAAATTCAGTAATTATTCCCTGTCAGTTATGAATGATTTGAGTGGTTAAAGAGCTGACAAACTGAACTTGTACTGTTTGAGAATACCTTTCACAATTGGCTCTCCATAGTTAAACCACATTACTTAAGAACAGAATTTAAATTATCACAGGAAGCAAACCATTATATACCAAGCCATGTGCAACTGTACATTTTATGGTACAAGTGAAGTATTAGCAGCAATTGCAAGTACAGTAAAAAAAAAGGGAACTTCAATGACATCTGTATTATTCTCTTTTATCAATTTAAGTTAACAAAACATGCACATAAAAGGCAAGATATTAAGCATCAATATGTTTTATGCAGCAGTAATTTTTGCCAAACTCATTACCACTTAGAGTTAAAATCCAACAATTCAGCTTTTAGTTTCAAAAAGCATGTCACTTTACAATTATTTTTTTAGTTTACGTAACCCCTAGCATGCTTTTGATTCATAAACATCCTGCCTTGGAAACCTATCTCTTCTTTTCATACAACTTTATAGCACTTGCTCTCCGGGGCCTGGGTTGGTTGGGAGGCCCATCGTTGCTTATTTTGACATTTTTAAAAGATTCCTCAAACAGCAAAGGTCCAAGAGTGTCTGCACTTTGAGAACCTCTTCTGGATGGCCTGCCTGGTTGTTGTCCATTCGTCTTCTCTTGTGGAGAGTTTGATGGTGGAGATTTTGATGGCAGAGATTTTGATGGAGATTTTGATGGTGGAGAGTCTGGTGCACTTGCTTTGCTTTCCTGCTTGCCTGTGAATGCATTTGGGTAAGCATAGTCTTTCAGATTGTCCAGAAAAGAAAGAACCAGGATGCCATAGTCCACCACAATGTCCTCGACCTTCTTCTTGTCCTCCTCCTTAATCTGATCTTTGCTAAGAACTTCTGCAACACTCAGATGGGTCATTCCCTCAAACAAAGGCAAGATGTTGGGTGAAAACTCTTCAAGGAACCTTCCAAGTATAGTGGACTTCCAGTAGCGCCGTAGGAAAGCATCAACTTGTATCTCCTTGATGATGCCATCAAAGCTCAGCAGATGCACTACAGAGAGGGCGTTACCTGCAGCTATCAAGCCTTCTGTGAGGTCTTCCATGGTGTCAAGGAGCACGGGGCCAAAGCGGATAGAGTCAGTAAAGTAAAGAGAAGCCCAAAGACATTCTGTGTCCACCAAGGCAATCAGGTCTGACTTGGGTAGGTGATAGTAGTCTTCCATGGATTCATCCAGGCTGCATACACCAAACTTCCCGGCAGAGAACTTGATCCGAGACCGATGCGGGTAGCAGAACTCTGGAAGCAGTCCGCCCATGATGTCCATCCACATCTCAACATATCCGTCTTTGCTGGAACAGACATAGCTAATCTTAGGATTTGGATCATCCTCAACATCTGTCTTCAAATCATCGACAAGTTCCTGGATGTCTTCTTCCTTGATGCTGGAGTCGGCATGAAGCAGGACAACTTTATTCTTGCCTGTAATGGCAATTACTGAGCAGATGCTTACTTTGGTGGTCAAGAGCTCATAATGCTGACTGCAGGTGCTTACACCATGACCCTGAACAGCCATTTTTCTCTCAGGAACTGGTTCAGCACTGTCCATTTTTAACTGGAAAAGAATTAAAATGTGCAATGAAACTGTAATAATATTGCCAAGTGGGGAAAAAATAAAGCCCTTGGAATTTCAGTACCTGGATCATTATAAGTCACCAGCCATCCAAAACAAGCTCATTTAATACTCAAATATTTCATAATTGTCTTTGAATAATATCTAAAAGAGAGCATAGTAAACCGAAAACAATTTTATCATTTTTGGCCGAACATAATTTTAGCAAAGTGTTCATTTAAACTGGTTTTTGAAATAGAGGCCAATAACTCTTAACAATTCAATGTTCATGACAAATATGTAGCAAGCAGAACTGCACAGCCATGAGCTTGATTTTTTTGTCTTTAAAGTATCTTTGTCAAAAAATCGATATCAACCATTACAGACATTTGTACAAAATATTTAATAGACAAGATGGAAAATAAAGAATGAAATAGAATAATGGAAGAAAAAATATTGACAGATCTTAACTCTTAACAGATCTATGCTTGTGTTCGCTTTGGAACAATTATTCTCCATGTTTGGAAAAAAATATACACAGATACAAACAGCACAGAGAGGACACGTGTATATAAAGGCTTTGTAAAGTAAAATTATGACACTATCAAAACCTTCGACCAATCCGCTGGATTGACACTTCTAACTTATTAGTTTTAAAAATATCAAACAATTTTGTTTTAAGTTCAGACTTAATATGAAACAATATGAATCGTTTTACATATACTGTATTTCTGCAATACACAGATGTTGAAATACAATTGTATAGTGTTCAATGAGCAAGATATAAGGTAAATCACTTACAAGTCTTGTATCGCTGAACTGAGAAAAGTCAGATGCTATTGGCAATGCAAAGATTAAATGTTCAGTCACTGTTGCTTACTGCACTGGTGAACAAAACACGCGTCCTATACATTTAATCTTTTCTTCAAGCGGAACACTTGGAGAGTTGTCCTGCCAGGCGGGAGCACTTTCTGCCTGTCTGACTGGATTCCAAGGACGGGCGCCCTAAAAATACGAGCAGTCGTTGTGCGTTGTCGGTGTGAAGTCTCGGCCCAGCACCACATGGTCGGAAGCGGAGGGTAAAAATACCACAGCGATTGTCCAACTGTAAAATTTGGCACCCAATCCAAGGCAAAATCCAATACATTATCTTGGCGGAAATGCAGCCATTCAGCGCCGGATGCTGCGTCTTTTAATCGCCTTGTGATTGTCGCTGTATCATAAGAGCTACCTTGTGACATCAGTCACCTACTTCACAAAGGGCTGGATGTGCTTTTATACAGAAGGCGATTACAACCATCATTCTTTCTTCCTCATCATCAATACTATTCATCATAGCTCTGAATAGATTCCTTTCCCTCTCTGTATCTCTCTCACTCACACTTTTCCCCTTTGTCTGGAGATCCTGACATTTCAAGTACAACCAACTCAGCAGTGGATTTTTTTGTTGGCTCTCTCTTTCTGAAAGTGAAATAGTCCTGAGACAGGATGCAAGCACGAGTGTTCTTTTGTTTTTAATACCGTGATCGATGATTTGTATTGATGGGGATGTGTCAGATAGCTGGCAGAGAGAGAGAGAGAGGGGAGGAAAGGAGAAAGGGAAGCAAGAGAGGGAGGGAAAGAGAGAGTTAGGAAGAGGAAGCAAAAGGGAATGAGGAGGACTCAAGAGGGTGGGTGTTATAAATCTAAAGGGAAAGTAAGTACCAGATCTTTGAAGACAGAAGAGCATTTGGTAGGCCTACATATGAAAAAAAAGAGAGGAAATGTAATCAAGAGATAGAGAGAGCAGAGAAAAGGAGACAAATCTCAAAAACATTTTTTTTAAATTGGAGTGAGAACATACAATGTATTTTCAGAAGGGGCGATAAGGTGAATACTCTCAGCAAAGTGCAATTGCCAAACCCCAAAGACAAGGTCTCTAATGATTTTGATATCAGATGTTTATACTATTAATAAATGACAACTACAACACTTTTCTATTACCCCTCGTCAGTACATCTTTACAATCTCTACATGTTATTGAAGCATAGCTCATTAGCAAAGGCTTTTTTAAGTACTTTTTTAGTGCAATGTAGATGCAATTGTGGAGTGCTAACAGTAACCACTATTGTCAATTTTATCTTGCACCCTTTGCTTTTAGTATAAGGTGTAGATCTATCTGTTATGTAATAATAATTAATAATCCGCATTTATACAGCGCTTAATACATCTGAACGAGGTGTCTAAGCGTTTTACAGCAGATATATTATTACCCAGGTCATCGGATTCAATCAGTCATTCCCCACACAATGTGTGCGCATCCTCCACTCCCTGGGGAGTATTCCAGTCAGTCGCCGGTGAGGCGCACACAGTACTAGACAAGCTACAATGACTTTCACATTTTATCGGGTACCCATTTAGCACCTGGGACAAGAGTGGCAACGTGTGAATTAACGCCTTGCCAAAGGACGCCAGACCGTGGAGGGATTTAAACACACGACCCTCTGTTTACAGGGCGAGAGTCAGAACCACTACACCACGGCTCCTCCAGATCTATGGAACAGTCACAACTAAAGTAGGGGTCTCCACATTGCAGTTGAACTCTTACAAAGTCAGAAACTCTTCCCTGTGCTGACTGAATTTACCTCCTCTATTTTCTTTTTACCAAACGTATTTTGGTTACATAAACATTTAGTCTCTGAGGCTCAGAGTTTTCCTGCATGAGGGGAAAATCAGCTCATATGGGGTTAAAAATTAAAATATCATATTTTTAAGATGGAGGGGGTTCTTTCTACATAGATCTAAGTCCTATCCCTATCTGATCTCTATCTCATCATAACAGATTTCAAAATATAGAACCCTGTCCCTCTACCTTCTTGCACTCCATATGGAGAAGGATAACATCTGTAGGTAAATAAGAGCAAAGTATTTTTATTTGATCCCATATTAGATTTTGACAAGAACAACCTCCTGGTGCTCTTTCAGCAACTTATCAACATTTGTTATTTTTCAGATGGTGTGGATAACTCAATAGATCATCATCATTAAAGTACATCATCAAGCAAATATTTTATCATGTTGTTATTTAAAAGCACTAACGATTATGTGAAATCTTTGATACTTTTAGCAGAATAAAACTTATCATTTTTTTAAAACTCTACAAATGCCTGGCAATGACAGAGATGAAAGTGAAAAGTAAAATGTATGCTCAAGACAAGTTCTATTGTGCAAAAGGGCAAACTGTACGAATATAACACAAGGCCTATAAGCAAAAAAAGAGAGCTGCATATATATATAAATCCATCTACAGAAATACATATCCATATACATTTCCCTCTGTCATCTCTCAACTATCCCTATATAGAACCACCTGCATCTTTTATCACCATAAATACATGTAAAAATATCGTGTTCTGAAATAGATAAATGCATGCATTGATCAAATAAAGTTTGCTTAGGCTGGCATGAGGAATGCAGGTGCATGAATAATTCCTATTTCTGGTAGGTTTTGCACTTCATGATGTATTAATTAACAGGTGTACCCTTGGTGATTGAACCCTAACTTGAAACTAATGGTCAATCAGGAGGCTGCATGCACAGACTCAAGAAAGAAAGAACAAAAGTCAGAAAGAAGAAAGGAAGGAATGAATGAAAGAAGGAAGAAAATAAAAAACAAGAAAGGGTAAAGAAAGGAAGGATGGAAGGAAGGGATAAAGAAAGTAACAAAGAATGAAGGAAAAAATTGACTCTTTTACCAATTATACCATGTCTAAAGTGAATACTAGTTTATAGTTGGTTATGTTATTGTTCATGTGGTTGTTGTAGCCTTTTGCAACATGTTCTTTTCACAAAACAAACATTTGTATTCATCAGTGTAATGATAATTTTTTTGTTAATGCATGCATTCATTATTGTAAATAGGGTCAGCTTTTATAAACACAGATTCATTATACTTTTATAGTCCTTGTTGAGATATTCATAATCTCAATTGGGGGTCAACATAATTTTATAAAATCTAGAATTTCAAATCACAGAAATTATTTTTAAGATGTCGATAATTGAGAATTGAAATGTGATCTACTTTTCCTCCTTTAGTACAATTCAAATGAGCGTATCACTGAAATGTGATAACCCCATAGGTTACATGTGTGTGTGAGTTTCCCATAACCCAGTAATGGTAATGGCCTCATGTATGGGGTGTGCCACAGTGATAACACCTTTCAAGGGTATAAAACACAAATGTGGACCTTTTTTTTTTTTTTTTTTTTTTAATTGCTTATGTTTCCTGAGATAAATTACCAATAGTTGGGACTTGGGAGTGAAGACCTGTTTTGGGGGCTTGTTAATATTTTTTTCTGCACAAAAATGCCCCCCATTTTGGGAAATCCTGGATCCACCCCTGAACTAAGGCCAGGGCTTAGCCTACATGTATATCAGTCACAGCAAAACTTCTATATTTATTGTTTGTTTTCATGATTTAGGGTTGTGATATATGTCAGGGATAATTGGGTCAATCCACGTCAAATCAACAAATTTTAGACAATTTGTCACCCGACCCCCTTCGATTTTATTTAAACTCGCACCAAATGTTCCCCAAGTGTCTGACGGAAAAAAACTGAAAAATGTGAATATGAAAATTTTTAAAGCATTTACAGCTATTTTTAGATCAATGTCAAGGTCAAAATATAAATATATGACTTTATGATTTATTTGGAGCTTAAAATTGAACAAGAAAGGAACGTGATTTGCAATTATCAGCTAAAAGTCACAATTAGTATTGAAATGAGACAAAAGTGAAAGTCGGTGCAAACAACCTATAATGGGATATTGGCGGATTATTGATTTTTTGTATAAATTTCAGCTGTATTTTCAAGTTCATTGTCATGTAAGACAAATTGATTAATACTAAATCATCCAAGTACTCATTATGGACTACCGATACAGCAAATATCAACATGATCAGGCATTCATTCTGTGAAAAAATCAATTTGGAAATGTGTTGTAAAGCTCACAGGTGTTGTGAATATGCAAATTTTTAAGGCATTTACAGCTATTTTTAGATCAATGTCATGGTCAAAAGATAAAGATATGACTTTATGTATTATTTGGAGCATAAAATAGAACCAGAAAAAAACATGATTTGCAATTATCAGCTTAAAGTCACTGTTAGTATTGAAATAACACAAATTGAAAGTCGGTGTAAACAACCTATAATATAATAATGGGATATCGGCAGATTATTGAATTTTTGTATGAATTTCAGCTGTATTTTCAAGGTCATTGTCATGTAAGAACAATTACTTAATACTATATCTTCCAAGTACTCATTATGGACTACCAATACTGCAAATATCCATATGATCAGGCATTCAGTCTGTGAGAAAATAAATTTTGAAATGTGTTGTAAAGCTCACATGTATTGTGAATATGCTAATGTCAGGGCATTTATAGCTATTTTTAGATCAATGTCAAGGTCAAAAGATAAAGATATGACTTTATGTATTATTTGGAGCATAAAATAGAACCAGAAAAAAACATGATTTGCAATTATCAGCTTCAAGTCACCATTAGTATTGAAATGACACAAAAGTGAAAGTGGGTGTAAACACATTTTAACGCCCTATCATTAAGGAAAATTGACCCGATTTATTGTTTTTGATGATTTTCAGCAGTATTTTTCAAGGTCATTGCCAATAAGACAAACTATTTGTGATGCATATCCTTTCAGTACTAATTACAGACTACCATCACAGACAATACCAGTGATTGCTTGCTTTTTGTTTTTTGATTTATCCTAATTTGAAATGTGCTGAAAACTTGTACGTGTTGTTTTTCATCGATTTTGTGGTGTTTACGACCATTTTCGAATGCGTCATACCCCCATTCCACAGAGAATTGGGCTCATCGGTCACTCATCGGAAGCAAAGTTTTTTTCTTCCGGTAACCCACCGAAGAGTATCGTATCACACTCCGATGAATCCGATTTGTGTTTGTCGACTATCAGGTCAGTGTCCGACGTGTCGGGCGTGATCCGATGAGGCGAAATCGTCCGATGAAGGAACTAAGCTCAGAGCTTAGTTCGCCATCGGACGCCATTTCCGGTCGCAAATCGAGTCAGCGTCGGATGAATGTCGAGTCAGTCCGATGTGTGTCAAAATCGTGTTGTGCAACTATCGGACCTGTCTAGCCGACGTCCGACGGCAATCTGATGAGTGTCCGATGATTTACTGTCATCTGACGCTCATCTGATTGCAATCGGCGGTCTGTCCGACGCGCCTGATAGCCGCCCATCACCAATTCGATTCTCATCGGCGGTTAACGTGATAATTAGTACCGTCCGATTGCTATCCGTTGTGACATCGGAGGGTAATCGCTCATTAACCAAACTGCCATCCGACACATATCGCATAGCAAGCGGCGACATCTGAAGGCCAACGGACTATGAAAGGAGGGCCAGCCAACGCTGACTTCACATATTTTCTCGGACACTACACAGCACCAAGATCTTAAATATGGCTTCAAGAAAAAACAGAAATGTTCGAGGACAGAAGGCTAAGAAGAGACCTCCCGACACTCCACAACAATCTCAAGTGGCAGAAGAATCCTCTGTGCCTTCTCCTGAGGATGCAGAGACGGAGGATAGGCCTATTCAGGCCCCAATCACTGCTCAGCCACACGACTCTCCTTGTGTTATTGGTAAGTACAGCTGAGTTAGGAATATCAAAGTGAGAAAAGCAAGTCAATATGTTTTTATAATGAATTGAATTGTAATTTTGAAATATTTGTAATCAATTCTTATCTAAATATTTGAAGAATTTTTGAGATGGAATGGAGTTTTATGTAGGCCTAAGTCATGTAAAGCTGTTTTTTCCATTATAAATTATCAGGCACCGTGAGGCCAGGCAGCACTGCTGCTACCACCAGCATCACCGCCGTCATCACCGCCACAAACTTTACTGCAGGTTCCACATCCACTGCCTCCACAGCTGCTACTCCTGCTACTGCAGATGAAGATGACGATGAAGATGAGACAGAAAAAGGCAGGGACACTGATGGAGAAAATGCCCAGCCCCCTGCAAAGAGAAGGCGTAAGGCCCCCGAGGCCTCCTGTCGTCCTTTCCGAAGAAGAAATGGTGGAGGTAGCTGAATTCCTCAAGGAGAACGATAGCCTGTATAACAAATCAAGAGACCTCTGGAGGGACACCCAGGCCAGAGCACGTCTGTGGGATCAGCAAGGACAGGCCATGGACAAGACGGGGTTGGAGCTGCAACAGTGGTACGAGAGTCTGAGGACAAAGCTTGGACGGCTAAAGAAGAAAGCACAAAAGAGTGGATCTGGAGCTGAGGTCCTTATGCCAACAAGCGCCTGCTGCAGCTTTTTGACTTCCTCACCCCTCACATGTACGTTGTGCAAAGGAGGAACATAGTTAGTGTAAGTATACTTAACAACAACAAAAAACCAAAAAAAATTGTGAAATACATCATATCACGAAAAATTGAATAAAATTTAACAAAAAATTATTTTGAATTATTTTACATTAACTTTGATTTATATCTTAACATTTCCTCATCTCAAAACATTCTTTGCTTTGTATCTTTTCAGCTACAGGAACGTATTGAGGCCAGAGGACCAGCACCTCGGGAGGAGGAGGAAGAAGAAGAGGACCAGGAGCGAGGGGTGGAAAGACAGGTAGAGCCAGCCCAGCCACAAAACCAGGAGGAAGCTACCACTAATCAGCAGTCTTTAGATGGAGCCAGCAAGGAAAGCACTCCATTCCCCAGGGACAGCAGGTACAACAAGGGTAAGGCACCACAAAAGTCCCCGAGACAGCAGGAGACGGATGTTCTGGATCATCTTATCAAGAACCAGCAAAACAGCGAGCAGCTGATGGCCCTTTCTGCCCAGGTGTTGCGTACACTTGACAGGCCCCAGTCACAGCATCCAGACCGTGAGCAGTTCACTAACTACGTCGGTTCGGTGCTGCAGCAACTCCCTGATGACTTGTATAGGAAGGCAAACAGACTGCTGAGCAACTTGCTCCTTGACATACAAGATGAAGCCAGCACCAGACGTCAAGACTCTCTGTTCATGCAGCATCGACACACATCACTGCAACCTCCCTCGGATCCTCCAATAGCAAGACCTGGTACAAGTTCAGGGGTCACTCAACCCCCCTGCGGAGATGGATGGCAGCCCCCACCACACCTTTGGCCTACCAACCCAGTTTCCACCAGCGTTTGGCACTCCATGAAGCAGTCCTACATGGCGAACGTGATACCTGGGATGAACGACCATTCAACGCCCTCCTACACCACCATGCAGCCACGCTCCGCCAGCGCCCCTTCTCTCTCAGCAGGCAGAAGTTCTAGGGAGTCAAGTGACTTTAGTATGACAAGCTTCTTGGCAAGCCTGAATGATTCATCTCAGACGCCCCAGCAGCAGCAGACCCAGCAATGTTCACAGGAAGATTAGGGTCACCAAATGCAGAGCAAGGATGGCAAAAAAATGAAAAGAATAAAAGCAATTGTGTTTTTGTTTTCCGGCTTTGGACTTTTTTGTTTATCAGACTTGTCATTAATGAGGAATGAGCCAGGAAGACGATGTAGATTTTTTTTTGGATTAAACATGAGAACAATACAGGGGAGGCAGTGTAGCTCAGTCGGTTAGAGCGCCTGTTCCGGAAAAGATCGTAGATCTCAACGTGCGTGGGTTCGAGTCCCGCAGCATGCCGGAAGACTTCTAACAAAAAAACTGATGCTAGCGTTGTGTGTTAACGTGCCTCACCGCTGTGTTCAGTGCGGGTGTGAATGCAGTTGGAAAACACTCCGTCCATCGGAAAGGACGCAAATGTTGGTCCCGTGTATAGGAGAGTCACAACCTATGCACGTTAAAACCAATACACTATTCGTCAAAGAGTAGGGTGTTCACCCGGTGTATTGCACCTGCCGGTCCCCGGTACTACAATACTGCAAGAATCTTCAGGATTGAAGGAGGCAGTGTAGCTTGAAGAAGAAGAATACTGAGAAGGAAACGAACATAAATCGGTCTTTGTTTTCATTGATTTAGTTTTTAGGAGTTAGACCCTTTATCATTTATAAGTTTTTTATCATTGACTTGTGTTTTGCTATGTTTGTAAAGATTGTTTTTGTTGAATAAAGTACGCACAGGTTGCATATTAATGTTTAGAATTATCTTGCGTATGATTTGTCATTCTTGAGTGAAACAAATCATTATTTCCCATCAATCTCTCTCTCTCTCTCTCTTAATGCTTTGGTTAAGAAATGAATACTTGTATTCGACTCCATTAATAAATTCAAATTTGAAGATTTGGAACGTAGAATGAATCAAGAAATAACAATTCAGAAAATTTACATTGTTCACTTTATTGAACACTATGCAACTCCCTTTTAAGATACATTGCCTTGGCTACAAGCTTCTTTGGCAATTCAAAAACACATCATATCCAAGTACAATAACTGATAATAATACTTGATGCAACTCTAATGTAGTACAAAATATTTTGGCAACTCAGTTACTCAGAAACACATCACTTTCATTAACTGATGTTTTTTTTTTTTTTATTGATTGATTTTTAAAAATCAATAAGGTTTTTTGTAAATGCAACCTCACGGCATTTTGATTGAATTTTTTTTTACACACAAACATATTAGTCGCCGTTCAGACGACAAATCATGAACATTGCTTAATAATTATGACAATTAGTAATTTCAAGGCTCAACATCCATTGCAGTATTCTAACAAATGCTGGCAACAAAATAGTTAATCATAGTAATTGTCATCTTTATCTATGTCCACTTCAGGTAACAAAAGTTTATACTCCGTTATCTCAAATCATCCTCTCCTGCCAAGGAACTGCTCCTCCAAGAGGATTGTTGAAGTACAGTCTTAGGGTTTCACGCTGTGCTTTGGCCTCTGCTGTGTCGCGGAAGGGTCCTCTTGGAGTTGGTACTTCATGCATGGGAGCCATGTTCCTCCATTCTCCTGGTATGATGTTATGGTCGGTATCCTCTGTATCCAGCTGACCATGGTGCATGGCTGGGTGCCGTATTCCAATCAGGTTGTGGAGACAGACACATGTTTCTATGATGTTACGCACAACATCAGGTTGTTGCTGTAGTGTTCCTAGAAGACACTGGAATCTGGCTGCTAGTATTCCGAAGGCATTTTCCACGACTCTTCGGGCTCTACTTATGCGATAGTTGTATATCCGCTCTGTACGATTCAGGTTCTTTCTCGAGTAGGGCTTCATCATGTGGGTTCGCAAAGCAAAGGCGTCATCCCCGATCATGAAATATGGCATGTTCTGGTTGTCATTGGTCATTGGCTCAGGTGGGGGGAATCCTATTTGACCACTCTCCACTGTCTCTTTGAGCTCAGATGCATTGTATATATGCGCGTCAGACATGTGTCCTTGAGCACCGGTGTCTATCCACAAGAACCGGTAGTTAGCATCAACAAGTGCCATGAGGACTACTGAGAAGAAATGTTTATAATTATGGTAGAGACTGCCGGTGTTCTCTGGTTTCCTGAGTGCCACGTGCTTGCCATCAAGTGCCCCCATTACATGTGGAACGTTCCAATGCCTCTCGTATTCTTCAGCAATTGCACGCCATTCTTGTTCAGTGGTGGGACACTGGATCACTTCATTAGCATACTCATCCACTATGGCTTGACAGACTTCGGGGATAAACTTGCAAATGGTTTCTCGAGCAACCCTGAAACTGTATGACAGTGACGGATACCGATCGCCAGCTGCAAGGTGCCTTATGGTACAGGCTAACTTGAGACCAGGTTCAAGGGCTCTCCTGGCATTGGTATCGTCCTTCGTGAGCCTTGGTGCGAGTCTCTGGAGTAGTTCATCAAAAAATTCTGACGTAACTCTCAAGAAATTGAAAAATGCCGTTGTATCCTCCATTCTTAGTTCATTCAAGAGTCTGGTGTAGTGCCCATATAACAGCCTTCTCTCAGCTTGCAGCCATGGTCGAACCCAATAACGACGTGGTCTTCTTCGCCTTTTTCTCAGCCTCTTTCTCAGGACCTGAAGGGCTATTGCGTCTTGTTGCATAGTTTGTTGCTGGAGCATAAAAACACAGCCCAGGGCTGCAGCGTTGCGAAGAAGTTGATCCATGTCTAGTATTGTCAGGAGGTGCAGCCTGCTTTTATACTCGACTGCCGATTTTGGCGAAAATCCGACCAGTATTGGGTCAGTGTCCGATTACCCTCCGAACAGCAACCGATTTGTCGGGTTGATGTCGGGAGAGTGTTGGAAGTGTCAGATTAGTGTCAGGCCACCCTCGAATTACAATCCGACCACATTCGAATCAATCGGACGCTGCCGATGAAAATGGCGGACAGACATCGGGCCGCTACCAGTCCTTCATCCGATTACCCCGATCAATGTTGGATCTTTATAGGATTTTACGGAAAACAGGGACCAAAAAGAGTGGATGTCGGGTGAATTTTCATCGGAACTCATCAGAGCGCTGACATTTTTGCAAAATTGGGATCAGATTGGCGTCAGATCAGGTTCCGATGGTCAGTGGAATGGGGGTATAAACCAGCTATTAAACATTTCGGTCACAAAAAAATTTAAGTATCCCATGAAAATATAGGTAAATGTCTATTAGTATACAGAAATTGGGGTCACACCTGGATGGGACAAGGGGTGATTTGTGACCTTGAACTTGGCAACTTTTAGAAAAAATCCAACTTTGAGGGCACCTTACAAGAAATTGACGAGCATGGTAGGGCCACTTTTTTGTAGGTCTGTTCACTCTGTTGAGCAAGTCTTAGTCTTCAAATATGCATAATATTGGGTTCTAAGCTAATAGATTTTGGAAGTTATGAGCCTCCAAACATGCACCCCAAAACATTGACTTGGACGCTTAACACCATTTTCGGCGACCTCGTGCGCAATAACGGCTGGTCAGATCCACGTCATAATATATTGTGTGTGTTAAGACTATAAAGTTCTTCCAATTTACAGAAAATAAGTACTCTACCTCATCAAACTTGGCTGCAGCAGTCAATCATAATTAGTCAATTTTATTTCAACTCTATTGTTTGGCCACGCATTGGTTGCTAAGGGAGGCCATATCTTAGCAACCGTTTGACCTTGGGGTAAAATATTTCAGTTTTTTCCGTCAGACACTTGGGGGAACATTGGTGCGAATTTAAAGAAAATAGAAGGGGGTCGGGTGACAAGCATTGGTTGATTTGATATGGATTGACCCTAAATAAGTTCCAATACAGGGGCCGCGGAACGGTTTTCAAAGTGGGGGGGGGCTGACCATGCAAAAATATCACAATCATATGGTCATTTTTACGATTTTGTACAAGGTTTGGAAAAAAGTCCCCCCCCCCCCCCGCTTCCGTGGCTCCTGCAATATTTGGTGTACTACAACAGTAATTTTTTTCACCCCCCCCCCTTACTTCTCTCATTCCTTTGTTTGCTCAAGAAAAGTGATCTGAGTATGCAGCCCGATATCCCTGATAGTGACTTGTGCACTTCTGGTCAATCCTTATATTATGAAATTAAAACAATTTGTAATAGTATCATGCCAAGATCCACTTGTTGTTTTAAGGGGTACTCCAGGTTGAAAATAATATGATTTGAACAGAAAAAGAAAAATCAGACAAATGGAACACTCAAAATCAGACAAGCAATTCATAACAAAGTTATTGCAATTTAAATTTGATTTGCATTATTGTGAAAGAGTTCTGGGCATGTCTTTAAAAATAAATACATTCATGAGTAAACTGATGTCGTTTCCCCACTTGTCCTTAAAATTGTATTTTATCACAATATATTATAGGGTGTTTATTCCTCCAATAATTAAATACTTGGATTGACAACTGATTTACTGCATTTATATTCACTGCTGTAACTTACTATATTACAAAAGAGGCATATAATTCACACATTATAAGAAAATGAAATAATTATGATTTCATGTGATAACATAAGAAAAGGAAAATGGTGTTGTGGTATCATCAGCCCACCTAATGAATTGTCATGACGACGTGCATGTAGCCAGTTTTCACAAAATATTGCTAAACTTAAGAATTAAATAACTTTATTTGTTATCAGATTTTGATGAAATGTTTGGCACATTGCTCAGTGAAATTAACTCCATTTCGATTACTTTCAGCCCGGAGTATCAGAGTCTGTATGTACAGACTATTCTTCCTCTACCCATGGAACCTTATTTCCCTGCCTCCCTCTTCCTCATAACTTCTCACTTTCATTTTGATGGCACTCAAATTTACAGAGATGAAGGGGGAGTGGGGAGGGGTGGCGGTTACTCGGAAAAGAGGCCCAGTGATTTTTTTGAAATCTTTTTGTTTCATCACTATTTGGATGACATGACTAAAAATCTTGTGTTTTTCTCAATTCCATTCATCTTAAGTCTTGAAAAATATTGTTTCTTTGGGAAATGCATGGAGCTAGGGATACACCTGTAGCCCCCCCCCCCCCTATTCAGTGACTCATATCGGCTCCTCTCATTGCTTTGCTCTCTAAATTTTCTCAGGTGACCTCCCACTTTAACTATATGTACAAACTGTAACTGAAACTAATACCGCTATTAGTGACTATATAAAGCAAGATATGTTTTAATTAGAGTTATGATACTTTTCCTTTTCTTTTCTTTTTCTTTTAATTACCAATTTATTGCTCCTAGGCTAAAGAACATCACAAATAGGTGAATAAAAATAAAATTTAATAGAAAGTGAAACAAATTAATTGGGCCTACATAAAATAGGCCTGTATCTAAAAGTAACAATCAAATAAAATGGAAATGATCAATCACATGCTAAGGTATACTATCTCACACCCTATTTTGCCAACACAAAGCAAGACTGTCCCAAATGATGTTGAAACTTGAAAATGAAAAGTAGCTTACCCCTTCTGAATCTGCTGCCAATTTTCACCTTGGATTCTGGATTTGACTCCAGGCTACAACAGATGATTGTAGACGGGTAGGCCTACAGGTGGTAGTTGCTAAAGATGTATTATCCAAATCCGAGTCCTAGTTTAAATTCTTGAGAAGGCTGAGAGGAGTAATTGGGTACTTTCTACGTCTCCGTCTTGAGGCTTGGGAGTCGAAACTTCAATCTTGACGACCGGGGCGGAAGCGGGGCGGGGTCACGTAAGAACCAGCCCCAGTCAACTGCCGAGTGCTCACAGAGTTCCGAAAAAGACTTGTGTATCAAGCAGCAGTAGGACTCATCAGCATTTCAAACGACTCTTTCTGTTTCAAATAGAGATAAATGATAAAACAAGGAGCTCCAACAAATACCCGAAAACTGATTATATACTTGGAAATGAAGACCCACCACAATTCCGCAATGATAACCAAGACCAATTGAGCTAACACGCGCCCATAGCGATGTGGACCCACTGTTGACAACAAGGGCTCCAATGGGCATGCATGCTCTTGAAGACGATAGGGCTTGGATGCGGGATAGTTACAGACAAACTGTTTGCCGACCTTCGGATTTGGTATTGGCAAAACAGCTTAACGGAGGAGATTAGCCGCAAGGGATCGATAACGGACCAAAGATGCGCTATTATCTGCCTGACTGCTGACATCTTTTAAAAGGGAGCTATTGAATAGGGTGGACTAGGTCGTTATGTCTATCATTATCTCTTTTACAGAAACACCTTTTTTCTATGCAACCATTACTCAATTTTATTGATTGGTTTTCAGGCATGATTCTCTAAAAAAACCGTTATAATCAAATGCACCGGTAGCTACTCATTTTGGGAGTAGATACAGGATTGCTGGGAATGGGATAGGTCCCATTTTCAGAGTGCTAATAGGGGCTTATTTTCATTTGGTCCAATGCCAATTCGTCCAATTGCCAACTCGTCTAATATCATTTGGCCTACCATCAGTTTGCCCAATATCCACATGGTCTAATTGCCATTTCGTCTATACTCACCATTTCGTCCAATAACCAGTTGATCCAATAGCCATTTGGTCCATATATTATTTGGTCTTATTAGACTACTTGATTGGGCAAAATGAATGAAAATAAAACGAATATTAGACCAACTGGTTACGAGACGAAATGGGGATAAGACGAAGTGATGATTGGACCAAATGGTTATAATGATAATGATTTTATAAACCGCAAATTCGCAAATTGCCTCTATATATAAGCGGTTAAGATAAAGGAAAAGGAAATATAAATAGAAGTACTTTGCACAACAAAATGCATCAAAACTAATATATATTACAATAATTTTACAACTAGTTCTCACCAGATCATGAATAAAGGAATACCATTAAATTGGCCGCCAAACACAATTATGATATGATCAATTTAAGATTTTAAAAGGTGACTTTTAAGCATAATTTTAAATTATTAGCACAGGGGGGGGGGGGTTGTTCCAAAGAAATGAAGCTGCGTAAGAGATAGAACGCTGACTTTACTTATTTTTCTTAAAGCTACAAAGGCAGACTTACATATAACATCAACATTTTGAGACATGGAAAGGGATGAATCCATGACAGCACCAAGATTCTGCACTTTATTTGAAGGCTTAATTACAGACTGCCCGATCCTTACACTAATTTGCGGAACATCAGAGCAATACTTAAAATGAAAGTGAACAAGTTCAGTCTTAGAATCAATTAAAGAAAGCTTATTCTGAAATGACCAAGTTCTAACATCCTTCAAACAATATTCTATTATTTGGATATAGTAATTTATTTGACTTAATGGTTGTTAGACGAAATGTTGATGGACGGAATGGCATGAGACTAAATGAAGGTAGATCATGTGGTGAGTGGACGAGTTGGCAGGTTACCCTATTAGGGGCTATTAATAATGATAATAATAATAATAGCTGTATTTATGAAGCGCCCTTTGCCTGATGATACAAAGCGCTGCTATTATTACCCCGGCTGTTGCTCGAGCTACCATCACCGGCGCTCAGTGCATGCAAGGAATGAATCCTGCCGGGTACCCATTCACCTCACCTGGGTCGAGTGCAGCACAGTGCGGATAAATTTCTTGCTGAAGGAAAACACGCCATGGTTAGGATTCGAACCCACGACCCTCTGTTTGAAAGGCGAGAGTCAGAACCACTATACCACGACGCGCCCCTACCCCTACCCAATACCCCTCCCAATGGGGGTATTAAAGGCACCCGACGTAAAGTAAGCATTGTTAGCGCGCGGCGGGGGGGGGGGCATTCCCCCTCAGAAATGTTGAAGTCTTAGATAATTTTTAATGCAAATATTCACAAAATTCACCAAAAGTTTGCACGAAATCCTCAGATTTCACTTTAGAAATCGTCGGGGGGGGGGGGGGTTCAGCTCCCCGACCGGCGACGATATCGGCAATGAAGGTGAAAATCGAAGTACAAATAAAGGGGGTGCCTAATAATGTCATTACTTTCGCAGTCTCGTTATTCCTTTCCTTTTTTTTCTTTTCTTCCGTGTTCGTCTTCGTTTGCACTTTATTATTCCTCTTCTGCTCTTTTTGTTCTTCTCCTTCGAGTGCCTATTATTACTTTCTTTTCGTGTTTTTAAAATGTTTTTTCTTCTTCTTTTCCTTTTTCTTTTTTTTTCCTTCTTCTACTTTTCTGTTTTGTTTTGGACAGGAAGATGATAGATTCGTGGTTGATCATTCAGGAGGAATCGGGGCTTCAAAGAAATAATAAAGTAGAAAGGTTAAGCCTATTTTCACTTTATTTCCTCCATATGATAACATTCGACAAAACTACCCCCATTTTCAATATACATGTAGGCCCTGTATCATTATCCCATTTTTATTACATTATGTAAAGAAATGAGGTTTTATTGACTTTATGGTGTACATTATTTCAACATTGGGTAGTTGCCACTATACACCTTCCATTTATACCGAAAATACGGCCACATTCTTAATTAAAGGTCACAACAACAAAAAAGTTCATTTACCAACAAATCAGCGATCCGTGTGTATTGGAGAATATAATGGCTATAATGAGGGTTGTTTTAAAAGATCAGGTTATCAGTGAGTACCTAAAGTGAAAGTATTTAGTTTCAATAAAAAATAAAAATATTGTGGGTTGCCAAAAAAACTTTATGTTATATTTTTCTTTACAAAGCTACCAAAATCAAGGAAATAAGCCTTTAAAATATGTGTTTATTTCATATTCAAGTCGAAACTCTTCCTTGTTAGCAAATGTCAAGTCAGGTTTGTGGCAATTTTCAATGCATACGCCTATACAATCTTACTTGTACATTTTTTTTTATAGAAACTTAACAGGACTATATTGGTACAAATTCTATGACAAATATTCGAGTTAGGTGCCTGCCAAACCCCAAAACCAGAAGGGTAGGATATTTTGTGCCAACATTTATGCTTAAAAGTGACCAGAGAATTGCATCTTTAAATGCCTACAACTTATAACAGCGTGATGACATCGAACAAATGGAGTTGCGTTCGGCTGGTTGCAAACTGTGTTGCCACCATGGCTGATCGGGGGGGGGGGGGGGCACATCCGGCTCGCCCCCCCCCCATTGAGAGTCATAAAGTTAAAAAAATAAAGAAAATATGCAATTTTTACCCAAGTGTGCCCCCCTTGAAAGTGAGGACCTTTTTTTATGCTTCTCATTTTTTTTGCAGACGAAATAACCTTAAATTTTAGGTGAAAATGTTTTTTGGGGGCTTGTCAAATTAATGTTTTTTTTATGTGTTAACGAGATCCCCTTTAAAACAAGAAAACAATATTCTCATTATTATATGTTACTACTTATGGAGGAAAAAAATAATCCTACGTGCCTATAAGTCATGTGAGTGGGGCATATAAGCAGTAGCGTACAGATGGGGGCTCTTGCCTCCCCCAATAAAAAATTACAACCAAGAAAAAAAAAGAAAAGGAAAAAGAGAAAGGGTGAAATATGATATTATATTCTCAATATTATATCAAAATCTATCACAAAATTGGATTTTCGTTATGTAATGTCAATTATCTGCTCGCAGCTTATGAATTTATACGTGATACGACATTATTTAGACCCTCAAAATTTTTGGCTCATTACACCACTGTAGATTAGTCATTTATTCTCTGTTTTGAGATAGTGTCCTTTTTCACTGCCCCCCCCCCCCACTTTCAACTTCGCCGCTCTGCCGCCCCTGCTTGCTCAGCCTCCATTTCAATACTACTTGTATTTAGGCCTACTTTGGTCAAAAGAAACAAAAACATGACGTCATATATTAATCAAAATGTTCGAGTGAATCGATAATCCAACTTTTGTGGTTTGTGAATCGTGCTTGCACAAACCCCGAATGGATTTCCATAGCTCTCAAGAAACATGTATTTTCCTGACTCAAATGGCATCTATTGATTTGCACTTCAGGGCCCCATCTTACAAAGAGTTGCGATTGATCCGATCAATCATAACTATGGACGGCAAGCAACGTCAACATCTATTATGAAAGTTTGTTTAAAAAAAATCTAACTATGATGTATATTCATGCATTCATTGTTTTCTTGAAAATTTACTGTGCTTCTCTTTGTTTACAATGGACATTGTTCAAATTTCCTGTAGAAAAAAATTACGACACTGATGGATTTCCATAGAGTTACGATTGATTGGATCAATCCTCACTCTTTGTAAGAAATAGGCCTACATTGTCATGATTGTGCAGTTGCTGATCTAATGAAGATTAACACCTCCAGTCCAGTCTGGGGCCCGTTGCAGAAAGAGTTGCAATCAATCGCAACTCTAAAAATTCATGCGCAACTTGATTTTCAACCAATCAACAGCGCGCATTTGAGACTTGCGCATGATTTTTAGAGTTGCGATTGATTGCAACTCTTTCTGCAACGGGCCCCAGACTGGACTGAAGGTGTTAATCTTCATTAGATCAGTTGAAGATATTCTATCCGTCAAATACTCAGTAACACCATCTTCAGGGCCCTGGGAACGATTTTTTAACAGGGGGTGCAGCTGGTTTGGGAGAAAAAATTGAGATGGAAAGAAAAAAAAAGGTTCTCACTACAAAAAAGTGTTGCCAATTTGAAATTTACATATTCTTAGGGATCTCAATTTTAAACGAGCCGTTACTTTCGTGTTGCTTGTCCGATTTTAAAAAATCTGTCACCATGATCCTTTTCACCTGTTCTTTTTTTGCTCTCTCACACTACTTTTAATGACCAAGGTTTGATTCCCCTTTAAACGTAGGTTACCTTTTCTCGGAAGCAGAATATTTGTTTTTGAAGAAAAATGACAGACTATTTCCTTGTCTGTTACTCGCAATATCGATATTCTGAACTCGTGTTCACCTTAAAGTCCGGTCTGAAGTTGTGGTTTAACCATAGGAAGTCAGCTTTGACACAAATGTTTGATTTTTTCAGTTCTTTCAACGCTCAAATCATTCAAGCCTGTCTGCTAATGACAACTAAAATATTTCCCTTCATTATCAAAAGCATGAGAAAAGAAACGGTTTCAGCTGCCCATGGGTTTGGCACAATGTTTGTCCATACTTTGTATTACTACTGGCAGCAGAGTCACAACAGTTTAATAATTCATATAATTCACACACATTATACTCATGTATAGGCCTATTGTAATAACAAAAATTGAATCAAATGTATTTTTTTCTTTGCTTAGCCTTATCAAAGGCGTAATCAGCAAAATAGGGGGGTAGCAGTGTGTGACAAAATATCTTCAAAGTCCAGAGCGAGCAAAGCGAACAAGGAAAAATACAAAAGATTATGTTAACTATTTTTTTTATTTTATTTAACAGTATTATGTGAAGCATATGTAAACAAATAGACTAATAAACAATTATTTAATAATGGCAATTCCCAATTGATAGGTGCCAGTACATGCATACTTTAATATGGTCGATGATAGAGATACCGTGATATATATACCATGTAGATTTTAATTAAAAATTATATTTATCATGTTTATGTATGGAATTGTTTACCATGTTTACCCTAACGGAGCGAGAGAAAGAGAGAGAGAGAGAGAAAGAGAGAGAGAAGGGGTGGGGAGAGGGGGAAGGGGTAGGTGATATATCTTAACGGTGAGGGCGCTGGAGGGAGTAATAATGAGCATTGTAACATTAAGAGGACGAGGAAACATACGATGAGGGGATAAATTTGGTGTGCATTATCAAAGATAATCATTTTTTTTATGGAGTTTATCGTTTACATTCCAGTTACTAAGGAAATTATGGCGTGAGGTGTAATATTTATATTCAGTAATGAAACCATATTTCTAGGATTGGTCAGAAACCACTTTAGTTATGGAAACAGAAAGTGTTGTTATTGATTGGAAATTTGATCAAGGAAGTAAAATACAAAGCAGAAAAGTATTGTCGTTTAGTTGATGATTTCGTGCAGCTTTATAATTTTTATGATTTCGAGACCATATCCATTGGTATTTCCTTGAAATATTACATCTACAAACAGATTCAAGGCCAGGTCGCGAAAAAAGGAAACTGAAGAATCTTTGCCCATGATTTTCACTAATGAATAAAAATATCAAATCAGATCTCATTTTGGAACGAAGCGCGGAGTGTATCGTGTCGAAGAGACTATAGGTCGACAAGATAGAGATGGAGCGTTTTGGATTGTTCTCCCTTGTGGTATTTAGTTGCCTCTTCCACTGTTTCACCAACAGGCTGGTTGAAGGTTTCAACAATTCTAGTTCTGTTGCCAACGATTCTACAGGTACGTACGACGAAAAGATCCCATCTTCATTTCAATGATTTTTTTAGTGATAATTTTAGTAAACACACACAATTACAAATCAATATGATCAGGAGTGCCAGTTTTTTTTTCTTCATAGAAATGTATACAAAAAAAGTTCAAGAGCAATGTGTAATATAGTGGATATAAAAATAGATAGAGGTATAGACCCCCCCCCCAAAAAAAAAGAGAAAAATATTCACCATTGATTCGAAGCAAATAATGGTATATATACTGCAAAATTCCATCGCCTTCGATGGAAAGAAAATTTCCTTTCTTCGGTACGACGAACCACCCTTTCGACTTTTTTTCCCCGAATAATGTTTCGGGAATATTGGATGGCCTTGAGTGGGATGCGTAGAAATATTGTACGAGCTGAAACCCCATCACACTTATTAGGAATCGGCAGAAATCAAGCAGAATCAGCTGGAATGAATAAAGATAAAAATCTCGAAAAATTATGGGACGGGTCCGAATTCACCTAACTGGAGTTCTAATAAGGTAAATTTACCAGGCGACTCATCATACACTAGTCACACTAGAGTCGAAATGAGCCTCAATGGAGTCAAGTTTAAAATTTGTGCTGCGTTCTTTGGATATTCTAAAAACTCTGACTGTTTTATAATTGCATTCGGAATATTCGGGCCAGTTCTTGCGGGCGCTCATCTCAAAACGTTTAGGTCATGTTCTAAATTTTTGAGGTGCGTTCGAAGTGGACAGAATATCGAACGGTGTTCAAAGTACATTCTTACTGCATTCTGAATGCATTCCATGTATTTTATTTTTTTCTAAAACTTGACCAGTTTGTGGTCGAACAATAGTAATTTAATTCCGGCTGATTCTGCTTGATTCGGAATAAGTGTGATGGGGGCTTGAAGAACAATATTGGATGAGTAGGAGACGAATCCAATATTATTCTTCAGCGAGTAACAATATTTCTACGCATCCGACGAAAATTGGTCATCCAATAACATTATTATTATTTAGATTTTACTCATCCTTTTATGTTAATCATGAGCATGGCGACCGGGTATTGTAATAATAAAAAAGAAATATCTGTAAAGATGCGCTAGTGTATAATAGTGCACGCAAATTTGAATTCCGTAAACATGGTAAATTGGGGAAATATCGATTATGCAATCTCGATTATGCTTCGTTTCTAAATAAGTTATGCTCAAAATTCAATATTTTGAGCTTTTAAGTACTTGCTTTCTGTTAGACATGATATGTATATATGCTAATTATAGGTTTAAAAGCTGGGTTTTTGAAGCTTCAGGGCATTAATCCATTGTTTCAACTGTGAGCCTAATTTTCAAATTTTCTAAAACTTTGCTACGCTCGAATTATAATATTTTGAGCTTTTCAACTGTGGTGTAATAGCCAACGATATGATGATGTCGTTATACTTGCATTTTTCTTTCTTTAAATATTTATAATTTTTAGCTTCAGGATACATGTATATACTATTGAACCATAATAATCAAATCATTTTTAACGCTAAAATTTGTATTTTTTCAAAACTTGTATAAAATGTACCGGTATTCTATTTGTAAATTACTTGATGAAATACTATTGATGATTTTGTACATTTGTATGATTGTTTTCTCAAATACCCACTCTATGGGTGACATGGGAATAAATGTCATTGGCATTGTCTCCTTTGCCACACCTCCTGGCAACTAATACGCAATGCAATTTCATTGTAACGTAACAATTGGGACCTTTCGCAATCCTCACGGACGCTAATATTAGGATCCCCTAACACAAAAGTTAACGCTTAATCATACACTTGATTTTTAAGATTGAATGTGCATTATAGTCAATAGAATCAAACGTAGAAAACTGCTCTACAATCAATGCTAAACTTTGTGTTACAGGGGGGTTACAGGCCCTACAGATCTGCCTTTCGTGTGCAAAATCCTTTTCTGCGACACTCGCACCATACATAGCATGTATATTACGACTGATGGTTTGAGATATTCGAAATGAAGACCTAAAATAGATTATGACATGGATAAGAAAGTGGTTTTTCAAACAAATCGAGTACATATTGAGTGAGGAAAAACTTACTGAATGAAGGCTTAGATATAGATCATTACAGTCCATCGAATCGATATTACATTTAATGTGGATTATTGGTGTATCACTGGCAATTGATTTCATGGGTCAGATCAACCTCTCCAGCCGAACATTTCGCGTGAGTTGATATGTGCACACCATTATGTAATACATTTGAACTCGTTTCTTTTTGTTTCTTTTGTTTCTTTTGTTTATTCCTTCTACACAAACGATATGCCTCTCGCACACGATGTAATGGGCATTATGTTTTACTTCCCCCAGAAATGGGGATTAGATTCAAATTCCGGGGGGACCACTTCCATTAATGAGTGGATACCAGGCACGACCATGGGGTTTCGAAAAATACCCTAAACAAGCTGGGAAGTAATTCTTTTCCAGATTATGAAAATGCATCTCTTAACAAGAATTTGGCTTGTGAAACCCTACAAGTATTGGATATCCCTTTTTTGTCAGCATTTTAAACATCGTTTTGACACCCTTATAACGTTACATAGGCCTATACGTAACGTACCTGCCCACTCTGTCCCCTTTTACGCGTGGTCGCTCCTGGGATCCACTAATCAATGGAAGTGGGCCCCCCGGGCGGCCTCTCGAGCTCTAGGAGGAGTCAAATGTGGCTTTGGAAAGTCGTCCTCAATGAGATATATCGCTGTTACCATAGTAGCAACCAAAATTTTGCACACGAAACGCATATTGAATGTTTCCGTCGCAGATGCGAAACGAAAAAAAAATCTCATGTCACACAATTTGCATTGCAGGACGACCATGATGACGGGCCCAAAAAAGTCTCTTCCAAAATCAACTAACGTCGTAAATAAGCGTGCGCGTCCTCAAACGAAAGGTCCGGAATATCTTCATGTGCGCAATCATTTATTAACCAATGATAATCTTGTGGGTGGGGCAAAATATTCACTTCATCCAATATGGAAAATATTGGATGGTTTTCATAGGCATACATGCTAAAAATCAGTTTCAATATTTTGTCTCTTTGAAACAACCTCGCAAGACGTCAAAAAATATCTGCGCCTCTAAAAGTTTACCCTACATCTAAATGATAATAATGAATAACTTACAATAACATCAAAATCACAATTCACAACAACAACAGTCTTTCACGCTTTCAGGGGCCCCACTCATACCAGCTCGGTGTTGCTACGGCTCATTCAGGAATTATACAGTCTATTCTCAAATCATGTTGGATTGGGAATTATGTTAGAACCATTTTAAGTAGATCTTCCCTTTTTCATTACAAACTTCTGAGATACAAAACAAAAAGTAATTGACAAGCGAAAAAAAAATCTTAATCAAATCTGAGTCGGATACACGGTGACTGCCAGGTGACCCTTTTCTCTAAGCATGAATATGATCCATGCTGTAAAGAGTTACATGTACATATCCGTCAATACTTACCTTACTCCTTTATTTTCCTACATTTATTATGAGGTCTACTTAAAGGTAGCCATTAAGCCCTTTTCCCTTTTGGCTGCTATTACTCAAGCATTTATTTTGCTTATAATAGTTTGCAACTGCATTTGTTTTTCACTACTTTGTCTTATCCTTAAATTGTATTCATGTCTAAATTTTGTTTATGACTCTTATAAATTTGTCACATAGCAATGTACTTTCATGTCATACTACAATTATGTCTATGTATTGTAAATTTATTTTGACTTTACAATAAATGCAGAAACTCCTGCAAAAAAAAAAAATGGCGATGGTCCGGGCTGAAAATATTTATATCTAAATAAATAGAGTAAAATTCACATAGAAAAATGCTGAAATTGTCATCAAAATCTGATAACAAATAACGAAGTTATTGAATTTTAAAGTTTATCATGATTTCGTGAAAACAGTTATATGCACATCGTCATGAATATTCATAAGGTGGGCTGATGATGTCTTTTCCCCACTTTCTCTTTTTTATGTTATTAAATGAAATCATAAATGTTTCATTTTTCCATACATGTGTAAGTAATGTGTCTCCACTATGGTGAAATAAGTTGCGGTAATATACAGTGCGTATCAAAAAAAAGTTTACACTTAGAAAAAATCCTGTAAAATTATACATTTGTAATATCCTGAATATTTTTCCACATTTTAACATTGGTACAGATCCATTTAAGCAAATGACGATATAACTGTCGAAAAATATTTCCGCTAGAGTGAGCTCCACTTACTTTTGAAAAGTTAGTGAAAAATGATTTGTGCAGAACTTTGAAATATACACAACAAAAAAAGTAAGTCCCCCCCTAAACAAACATAAATAATTTCCGAACCAATGCGAGTTTTTAATATATTTTTACATGAGCGTGTAGGTAATTTTATAGGCTACCCTCTGAGTAAATGTTATGGACGTATTTTACTTCATGCTTCAGTGAGTACCGTCAGAAGGCAAAAATGTCACTTCTCAAAAGTCACAAGCCAAATATCATGACTTTGATTCCATTTTATTGGAACTAATTTTACATTCTCATCATAAAAAATAGTCAGAAGGCATGTAAAAGGTACTCTCTAAAAGACGATACAACTTGTTTGGCTAAATTTCACGGTTGAATAAACACAAGTCCAAATTTGCTCTAATTGGATTTTTTAAACATTTATATCAATAAAAATGATAGAATATGATGACAGTTATTTTTGGAAGAATTTCTTCAACAATATTCATCGTTTCACGGTTCAATGGACATTTATTGAAAACAAAAAAATACTATTTTCAAATATCATAGGCGAGTATTGGTTCATTTTGGGAACTGAAAATGATCTTTTCTCAACTTTTTCGTTATGTTCATGACCAATTAACATGCTTCAGTGATTCAAACGCGTTTAATTAAATATCCACGCTTGAATGAACATGTGGAATGCGATTAGCTCTTTTTTACGTTATTGGAAAAAATGCAATTTGTTACTATGGATATCTGTCATCAACCTCCTTGCATAGTTCATTTGATTTGATTTTTATGAAAATCCCGATGTTTAATGCATCAGTGAGCACACAATATTCGAAAATTATGCAAATGAGAAGAAAGTTCAAGGCATTGGCCCCACTCTGTGTCGTATCGAATGGTTATTTTGGTGTGCGCGCCTTTTGGATAGTGTTACTCTGAAGCCATGTACGAAGTTTCATGAAATAACTATTGGCAGAAGTAACAAAAACCGTCCATGAAACAAACCCTCATTTCATATTTGTTAAAATTTTGACTTCGTCTCTCATAGACTTGTGTACATTATGGGTGCACCTGTTTAAGAATAAGTAACCCCTTATTCAATATAGTGGAACTTTTTTTCACGGCTGTCTTTAGCAATGTCATTTGGCAGTAATGTTTATCAACCTATGGGCAGAATTCTGTGCAAAAATGAAATCGATTTGTTTATTTATGGATGAGTGAGCACGCATCAAAGTGGGAAAATTTGTATTTTCAATGTCACAGACTCATTTTAAAGGGTAATAAAGTGAATATTGGGGGCAAATTCGGTTTCAAATTGCTATTGTTTTTATCATCCATCATTTCTATCACCACACACTTTCCGAACTTTAAACATTTTCATGGTTGAGCGAGCACATTCGAAAACTTAGGAATGAATACTCTTTATACTGCATGAATGTATTCTTTTCCCAACAATTCCTCATGATCAGTTTAATCTATGGACAAATCAGTGGTGGGTCCAGAATTTTAAAATGGGGGAGGGGCCTATAATCGGGGGAGCCACCAACATTTTCAAATTTTAACATGATCTAACAAGTTGTAGAGGATACTACCATAAACCCCTATGATGATACGTCACAATACAGGGGCCGGGGAAGGGTTTTCAAAGTGGGGGGGGGGGGGGTCTGGCCATGCAAAAAATCACAATCGTATGGTCATTTTTACATTTTTGTACATGCTTTTGGAAAAAAGTGGGGGGGGGGGACTGAAGCTCCCCGCCCAGCCCCCCCGCTTCCGCGGCCCCTGCAATACATTGTGCTCACTCAACCATGAACATTATGATATCAACATTGTGTGTGGAGTGGCTAAATGATGGATAGTAAAACAGCATAACACCATAAAATTCACCTGAAGACAACATTTGACCAACTTTGTATTTGCACAATCTCAAAAACGACTCTTGCGACTTTCAAAAATTGTCATTTTTAATTCAATCTTTAATTACTCATGCATGACTCAACCGATCAATCTTATTTTTCCCCAGGAGTTGCTTAATGAGTTTAGAAAACCACCTACGAAATATCATATCTCAAAATAATTCCGTTCAAAATTTACAGCAATTTGATTTAGGGGGGACTTACTTTTTTTGTTGTGTATAGTTATGCGAATAAAAGTAGACCTTAATCATGAGGTACACGTGGAATTTGGCTAGTAAAATTGATTTGAAGATACAGTGTATCTTTTACTTTTTTTAACTTGTTTCCGTGCCCAACACACTTTGAAGAGTGCATTGCGCCCCACCCCACTCCCCCACACACCGATGCCCTCGTGACGATATTTGCTTTACACTGAGCTGTGATTTACATGAAGTGGCTTAGGCTTGATTTTCATTTTGTTAATCATTGAAAAGCTTGGGAAAAGTGTGGAGAAACAAGTATTAAATGAAAAATGAAATGTAAATCCACTTTAAAGGATAAAAACTTAGTGAAAAAATGTTAGAGATGTCTGATATAAACTTTTGTTCAGATTCAGTTATGTCCTCAGATCCAGCTGGCACAAAAAGGGTAAAGGTTGTGCTTACTAAGTGTTGAAATTTCAATTTGGGTGGCAAAATTGTTACAAAATGCTTGAATGTATCCGTTTCATTTCAATTGACTAAAAGTACAAGGGAAATGTATGAGAAATGTTTCGCAGGATAAGTTTGATTTCGCCCTTTCCCCTTGACACGGCGTAAAAACGAGCATTTCTGCGCAAACATATTTCTGCGAGCTTTACACAAATAGACAGTGCTCACTCAAGTGTAACATTCTGTCAAATCTTTTACTTTCATTGGATAGATGAGATCCAAACCCAAGATTATATGTGAAAAAATTACCCACATGTTGTATATTTTTTAAATTCCCAGGGCTTTTTCAAAGTGTAAACTTTTTTTGATACGCACTGTATAACTAATGCACTTAATCAGTTGTCAATCCGATTGTTTTAGTTCTTGGTAGAAAATTTTTGAACAAAACTCATTTCATATAATAAAATACAAAAGAACAAGTGGGGATATGACATCAGCCCACCTTATGGATATTCATATTGAAGAAATGCCTAGAACTGTTTCACTGGAATAATGCAAATCTTTAAAATTCAATAACTTTGTTATTTGTAAACCGATTTTGATCAAACTTTCAGCATTTTGCTGTGTGAATTTTACTCTATCTATTGAGATATAAATATTTCCAGCCTGGACCATCCCTTTAAAGCTTGGATAGGATCCATGCTCTAAGAAGTTAATAATCCTTCAAATCTTACCCTCCTTTATTTTCCTACATTTTATTATGAGGTCTACTTAACTTTATGTACATGTAAAGGGGTGAATTATCGGATGGTCTAATACCACTTGGTCTAATATCCAATTTGGCTAATTCCCACTTGGTCAAATATCCAATTCGTCTAATGAGCAGTTGGGCTTAAACCATTTAGTCTAATTTCCAGTTGATCTAACACCACTTGGTCTAATTTCCACTTCGGCTAATTTCCGCTTGGTCTAATTTTCATTTCGTCTAATTGTCATATGGTCAAATGTTTGGTCTAATATACACTTGGTCTAATGATCACTTGGTCTAATAGCCAATTGGTCTAATGACCACTCAGTATATTGACCAATTGGGTTAATAATCGTTTGGTCAAATTTTCATTTCGTCTAATTTTCGTATGGTCTAATGATCGTTTGGTCTAATGTCCATTTAGTGTAATCTAAAATCATTCATTATGGTTTATTTGATCTAAAATTAACAAATATGGTCATGGATAGATAAATACACCATGCATCAGTTAATACATGTCACCGGGACCAAATGGGGGGGGGGGGGGGTAGAGCCCAGGTAGGGCTGGTGGCGGGCGCAAAACCTCTCCGTGAAGGACTACCGATGACGAGATAGTCGCTCATCACATGAATTATTCTAATAAAAAGAAGTCTTATAATTAGGCCTATATCGATTATATATCATGATGCTGAAAATTATATCACACTCATAATCATTACATCACCGGAAGCACATTTACAGATTGAATCTGTCAGATTCTAAGTATCGGGTGAACAATAAGTTAGCGACATTGTAGCTTATAATGGTCGAATGCCGGGGGGTTCATCAGAATAACATTAATATGAAGAAAGGAACTAATCTATAATGTAATTGATTGTGTGGATACGTATCTGTCAAACATGTTTATGCCTGTTTTATAATCATTTTTATGCACCATTAAACTTGCACTTAATTGAAAATAATCAAATAATCATGCAGTTTGGGGATTTAAAAAAAATTGATATAAGGCCTAGAGAGGACAACATGCATTGCAATATTAATTTAAAAAGAAAAACACAAATAACATGAATAAACTTTTGGCCTAATAGGAATACCCCAACAAACCATTATCCCAAATGTAAATTAGACAAATTGGAAATTAGACCAAGTGGTAATTAGACCAACTGCAACATAGACCAAATGAATAATAGACCAAGCGAGGATTAGACGAACTGGAATTAGACCAAGAAGTACTAGACTAACCGACAATTAGACGAACTAGTATTAGACCAAAGATCAAGTTACAATAAAAACCATTAGACGAAATGGCAATTAGACCAAATGAAAATTATACCAAGTGACGTTTAGCCCAACTGGGCATTAGATAAAATGGAGTTTAGACCAAGTGGTCATTAAGCCAATTGGCAATTAGACCAATTGGCTATTAGACCAAGTGGTCATCAGACCAAATGAGAATTGGACTAAATGGATTTAGCTCGAACGTTGTTAAAATGTTAGCCCATCTGACGATCAGACCATAGAGCTATTACAGATGATCAGACCAAGTGATATTACTCCGACCGTCAGTAAACCTATGAGGGGCGGGGGGGGGGGGGGGGGGGTAACCCCGAATAGTTACGGCTCTCGCGTTGCAAAGGAATGGTCAACTTATCACTTCACCATGTACTGACGTTACTTGTTTGCGTATAAGCATATTCCTTTTTTATTTCTTTTTATAATAATAAAAATAAATAGCTGATCTGATCTAATCAGTTTCTTAAAGAAATAAAATGTGTTGCAATACATGAATATTCATGTATTGCTATATAGTGATATTTAATGCTATTATAATACAGTCACTAGGACAGTGACTTATTTGGCGGGGGGTAGAATAAAGGTCATCATAATTTGTTTACAAAATGCACCATATTTTGTATATATCTTTATAGGTTATTTATCATTGGTGTTTTTAATATAATTGTAATGACACTGATTTGTAGCGCAAATATTTGATATAATGTATGAAAATGATTTGTATCAATATTTATGTCATTTCTGTTGGAAATAAATCTGAATCTGAATCTGAATTCCAATATTGATGCTCGATAGGGTGTGGTTTGTCGCTTTCCTGCTCCTGTAGAGGCTTTTCCCCTACCATGGACCTAGGAGGACCCATGCACCGACCAAAGATGGGTATGTATAAATTATTGTGACCTAATTTCTAAATTTATTTATTTATTGTTTATTTTTTACAGACAGTGGAAATGGATCCATTGAAGAGTATGATTCGTCTGAATCTATCTACCAAGATACATCTTTCAATATCACAACAACACCGGCACCGTCTATGTCTGTTGCTACAACTACAGCATCACTAGAATTGATGGACGAGATCGCCACAACGTCTATCTCAGCGACGGCATCATTTACAGAATTAGTGTACGAGGCATTTTCCACGTCTATTTCAACGACCATGACAACGACCTCATCGACAGAGTTGATGGAGGAGACTTTCCCCACGTATCTTGCAACAACGGCATCATTTACGGATTTGGTGGACGAGACCTCAACTATGTCTATTTCAACAACTGTACCTTTTGGAAATAAGACTCGGTCAATATCTAATTCAACATCAGCATCCTGTAGTAATAAGACTACGAGAACATCAACATGTAATTCAACTACGAAAGGTAATTAAAAATTCTTCTTCTTCTATGTTATCATTGTTATCATAGGCGGATCCAGGGGGGGGGGGCGAGGGACCCGCCCCTCCCCTATTGGCGGAGCAAAAAGATTTAAAAAAGGGAAAGAAAGAATAAAAAAGAAAAAGAAGGGAAAAGAGAGGAGAAAAAAGAAGAGGAAAAAGAGGAGTAAATAAAATAAGGTAAGGGGAAGACTTGGAAAATAACAAAAATATTTTCATGTCACTATATAAAATTTTCGCTCGCGCTACGTGCTCGCATTGCATATTGAGATACATATATTGCCCAATATAGATTGATATGGAGCTTCTGAAGTATATACACAACATATTTCAGCTCGGACATCGAGCTTTCATTATTTGTTACTATAACAAACTACTTAAAATCCCATTTTCATGACAGCTGTTTACCAAAAATGTCATTAATTTAAAAAAATGTATTAACCCATGCATTCTATTCACAATTACATAAGTGCTTAAAATATCCAGTTTTCAGGCCTTATCAGCAACAAATTTTGCACTCTCATTGGGCTAATTAGATTGATAAAGAAGATACGGTAACATTTTCATGAATTCCTAATAATTAAATTGTCTCTTTTCAGAAAGGAATATAGACAAGAATAGGAAGATAGTCATTATTTTCATATGATGACACAATGTCCTCAGAATGTCCCAGTCCTAGGTCAAAATGATAAAATAATAAATATCAGTTCGCGCTCGCATCATTTATTAAGTGCGATCAATATCCACTTCACAATTTTCTTACACAGTGCTTGGATTAGTGTTCAAATTGACCCTTTTCAGATCAGAATATCAAATATTTTCAGCTCGCGCTCGCAATATTAATGTAGGGGATACTCATCTTAATAATCATATACAAAACATGAATAGAGTGTCCCGCTTTTAGGTCTAAATCTCTTTTTTCCCTCGCTCGCGCTTTGCACTCGCATTTTGTAGTTATTAACCTATCATGTTCATGATTGCAAAAAGTGCTTAGAATGTCTGTTTTTCTAGTACAATGTCCCTCCAGACAATTACGCCCTGAGGAAAATTACCCCCGAGGACAATTACACCCCGACCAACCACCCCCGGACATTGTTGGAAAAATGATTTACTCCTAAATATAAAATTATTGTGATGTAATATGGGTTTAAAGAAGAATTAAAAGGAAATTTGTTGTAACGGCTTTAAGTAGATTCAGTATTGACCATTGGAAATGAGAAAAGAGCTACAAAAATAACTGTCTAATGTGAGAGAAAAATCTATTCAGAGCAGTATATAAATACTATGTCTCAGCACGGCTGAATCACATCATGGCATGAATATGTATTGTTTAATTTAAATATATACATGATTGATTAATAGTGTCATATTTAATATATTAAGATTTAATGTGTCTACTGGATTTTTTTTTACAAGAAATGAATTTGAGCCGGCATTAGAGCGAGGCTGGTAATGATAATGAAAAAGAGCAGTGCAGAGACATAGATTGGACATGTTATGTACAGTATAATGGATATAATGAATACATGGCATAAAGTAATATCCTACATACAATAACGTAATAAGCTATAGCAACATAATCGTGTTAAACAGGAGAAAATCTATTCAGAGCAGTATATCGATTCATATTAAACGAAATGATTATTATAGTATTCTAGGCAATTTTTATGGGCAAAAATATGTTATGCTCCTATTTGTTCATCCAAAGTAGTGCAGGATAAACTATACTAATTACGTTAAGAGACTGAAAATGTAAGCTAGTTTTCATATTCAATTGTAATGTCTTTTGATAATATACTTGCAATATATCACTTTTTCAAGGCGACCGCACACCTTACGATTGGTCTGCGACTCAATTTTGGAATATACGTAGTAGAATTTGATGCTAATATTGAGACTTGGAATATCTTACTGTGTAATGTTCGAAATCATCTTACGAATACCTATGTTCAAATCTGTGACTATGCTATCATCCTTCTTAGAATAAAAGCAAATTTAATATCTAGTCGTAATGACGTCATAGCAGTCGTACGATTGGCTACGATTTGAAACTAATTTGGCCTTTACTCCAAAAGAAAAGCTTGCAATCTTTCGAAATTGTTATATTAGTATTCTTTCAATTAGTTTAAACCTAAAAAAAATGATATGTTCCATTCACATTTTCAGAAAATGAGCAAAATGCGATTTGTTCCAAAATCGGATCGCGAACAGTCGTAAGGTGTGCGGTGGCCTTAACATTGATAAAATAAATGATCAAAAAATATATTATATATAAAAACAATCATGTCTTTATTACCTTTGTGAAAAAAAAATGTTTGAAAAATACATCTTTCATATGCTATCAACATGCACTAGAAGAAAAGAGGTACTTATATCGTCATAGTAATATAAACACTTGTGAAAAATGTAAATAATCGATTCATATTGAATCCACAAAGACTCTTCAAAAAGAAAATAAATGTAAGGATACAGTTCTAACAGCTTACACCTTACAATTGATATTATACTTCGAATCAATATCTTCCCTGTTCTTTTTCATGCATTGAATCTACTTTTAAAAGAAAAAAAAAACAGCAACAACAAATGATAAATGCTATCGGAGCAAGAAAATTCAACAACACCTGTACACGGCGTCCAATCGAACATTGTTTCTTAATGTATTGATTTAATAAGAAAAATAAAGGAAGCGCCTCTGGCAGTCTCACCTGCATCACGCGATTCAATATAGCAGCAGTGCTGACTTTGAAAACTACTTTAACATAATTATTCACAAAAAACACAATTCATATAATGATACATTGCTATGTTCATTGACAATAAATGACATTTGACCTTGATCATGCGACCTAAGACTTGTCAGTGATACTTGATTACCCCTATATCCACATTTTATGAACTATATCTATAAACTTTGAAAGTTATGACAGCAATCTAATGATTACCTTAAAAATGGCCAAAGTTCATTGAACTTAAATTATCTTTGACTTTGGTCATGTGACTTGAAACTCGTATGAGATGTTCAGTGATACTTGACTACTCTTCTGTCCAAGTTTTATGAACTAGATCCATACACTTTCGGAGTTATGATGGTTATTCAACGATTCTCAAAAGTTAATTGACCTTTGACCTTGGTCATGTGACCTAAAACTTGCGCAGGATGTTCAGTGATACTTGATTACTCTTATGTCTATGTTTTATGAACTAGACCAATACACTTATAAAGTTATAATGGTAATTCCACAAATACCCCCAACATGGCCACAGTTCATTGACCATAAATGACCTTTGACCTTGGCCATGTGACCTGAATCTCGCAAAGGATGTTTAGTGAGACTTGATTACTCTTATGTCCATGTTTTATGAACTAGACCAATACAGAGTTATATTGGTAATTCAACAAATACCCCCAACTTTGTCAAAGTTAATTGACCCTAAATGACCTTTGACCTTGGCCATGCAACCTGAAACTCGCACAGGATCTTCAGTGATACTTGATTACCCTTATGGCCAAGTTTCATGAACAAGGTTCATATACTTTCTAAGTTATGCTGTCATTTCAAAAACTTAATCTTCGGTTAAGATTTGATGTTGACGCCGCCGCCGTCGGAAAAGCGGCGCCTATAGTCTGACTCTGCTATGCTGGTGAGACAAAAATGACTGGATGTAATAACATAGAACATTACTTTATTTTTTCTTTCGGGCCAATAGTCAAATATTGTATATATATATGTAAGTAAAATTGCAAAAATTTATATTTATATCCCAAATAGTGTAATTGCATTTAATTTCATTTATTGGTTTCTGCAACACTTTTTCATAAACACATTAACAAAGAAAATACAATAATATACGTATAACTGACAAGCAAACATTGAACCAAATTGCATTTTCTATTAATACATTTCGATTTTTAGAAGGTAGCGGGGGGGTCGCCACTATAAGCTAAGCTTGAGTGCAGGGCAACGTACATCGAGTGTAATTTCGTCACATTTTCTCATTTATAATCTTTTTATTTTTTTTACATGACCATGCTTGACAGTTATTATTGACAAGCGAAAATCTCTGATGAAAAAAAAACAATGAAATGAATAAAAAAAAATTACTTCAAACTATTTCAATTACCTTAAAAAGTTACTTAGGACTATTTTGATTACCTAGACTGTACTTTTTATTCAGATTGTCTTACTTTACTTTTAATTACATACGATTAAGATTACTACAAATTTATCCTAAGGGACTTAGAATTACAAGCTTCGCTTTTTAATAAGTCCCTCATTTTCATTTTCACATGCTAACTGTAATCTATAATTTGTCTAATCATCAAAATGTATCTTGATCAAAAATTGTATACATTTCATCTATTTCCTACGAATTTGTTAATTGATTATTGAAGTATTCTTATGACACTTATTTTGTTTTGTACATTTATACATATGTATATATATGTTTGATATGTTTATTATCAGAAAATGGAAGGGAAACATACTAAACTGAACTGAACTGAACATATTTTTTTCTATCATATACGATTTTCCTAGCACAAAAATTATATTTTATAAAAAAAAAAGGAAGAAAAAAAAAAAGTATATGTACATATATATTCCAACGTAAGATCGGTCCAAATTTAGCTACATTTGAGGCAAAATGGATATAATAAATATATTGTACACTATGAAGCAAGACATGAATATTTAACCTGAATAATAATTACATCTCAAATTAGAGAATTGTTATCGATCCAGAACAAAATTAAAACGTGTCCACCTCTTATAAAATAAACTCTTTATGAATTCTCTGCAATAGAGTATACGAAAAGAAAAAAATATGAAACTGAATTTATTCAAGGAATCATCAATTAAGACATTCGTTGTAATGTTGTTATTAAACATTTAAGGATATGCATGTATGATATACGACTTTTGAACGACGGTTTGAGGTGGGAATCGATAACACAATCATACACCTTACCGATCATTTATTGATTAAAATAAAATACCTGTACACGTTTATGAGAATAAATTTTATGGAACATTGAAATTTTTAAGTGTCCATTTGGCTATGGGATAGGAGTGACTACATGTGGATTTTGAAGTACCATTTAAATATTTCATTTGGAGGATATATGAATGTAATATTGCATTAGGCTTGATATTTTGTAACCAATAAGAATAATGACAAGTTATTATTATTATTATTTTTTCATTAAAGAAATTTGAGTCATTTCAGTAAGACTACGTGATATACATTACTTGTGGTGGGAAAAAAATGTTGATGGCATGTCATGCATTGATCACTACTCGTCCAAACTGGAAACGTGTCTGAATAGGCATCCAACCTAACTTACTAAACATTTCTTTGAAGGAACATCAAATCCTACTCCCAACACTACAATACATGCAGTTCGTTTTTGAACCCGTCTTTGTAATCTCTCCGACCAAACAGAGGAACAGTAATCAAAATGTGGAAGAACGATGGCATTGTAAAGGAGTTTCAAGTTTTAGCTTGAAATTTGTTGATTACTTGTATAAACGAATGACGTCCTTCATGTCATTTATATAGGTGTGACCGGAGACCGAAGGGGTTTGTCTGGCGGAGGAGGACTTGGTAGATGCCCATTCTTCTCCTGTAGGTTAAATTTCAGGCCATGCGAATGTGAGACAAATCAACAAAATTGTCACTCATACAAATGTGGCTCATCAAAAGTAAATGGTTCATTAAATTTAAAATCAAATACAATCAAGCCTATTGGATAACAGTATATATCCCGGTGGGTGTTTCATAAAGCTTTATGCACGACTGGAACATGTTCTTAGGTCATAACTCAATTACATAGGGATGTCACATAGCACAAGAAAGGATCACCAGTCGTTCGTAAAGTCATTCGTATCTTACGAACAGCTTCATGAAACACCCACCCCGGACGCACGCTACTCGCAACAAAATAATTAACAAAAATAACAAAACAAAACAATCCGCCCCCAAATTGAATTAATAAAATATGAAAAGGGATAGAAGAGCCCTTATTTTTCAAAACGTTTTGGAGTAATTTTCAAATCAATTCTCAGCGATAGACCTTTTCTTATCAAATCATTTTGATTATATTTTTGGAACAGACCTCCCCATGCCTTTTAAAAATCATAGGATCACCCCTTGGTAAAATAAGTCAAGAATTTGTATGATGTTTTGTAAATCATTTTTATTCAAACATTTTCGTAATTTCGTTATTGAATTTTTTCATATTCGGAGTGCACAAATTATGTCAAGGAAGAGAGAGAAAGAGAGAGCGATGGAAAATGCGAGAGAGAGAGAGAGAGAGAGAGAAGGAGAATTATGCTAGCAAGCGAAGTAAACAAGCCTAAAAAGAGAATAAAAAAATGTATATAGTTCTATATTTTAGCAGTTGATAATTTTGATGTGAAAAATACAATCGTTCAACCTTTCCCACTTACCTTGTTTTATTCGTTTTATCGATTTCATTTTTATTACTTTTTACTTCTTCTTTATTGTTTTTATTCTTCATTTTTTTATCAAAATATTTATCTTTCTGTTTATTTATATTTTTTATTTCTATATATTTCTTTATTGATTGAGTGATTGATCATTTATGTATATTTTTTTTGGGGGGTAGGGGATTGGTAGTCCACCCAAATGCAAACTATCCCAACATTCACCAGCGCATCAACGATATGTAGGGCATGTTGCAACGAGGGTGACCAGACGTCCCGTATTTTACAAATTTGTCCCGCGTCCCGTATGACCCTGTCCGGGACGCGAAATTATTTTTTTCTATCGCAGATCCGGACCTTAAGTCTACCCTAACCCTATTCTGGTATCCCATTCTCACATTTACGCCCACTCCAAAGAACTCAAAATACTGCTGCAAGGATGGTTACTCTATCAATAAAATCTGAACATGTTACACCTATTCTGAAATCACTTCATTGGCTTCCAATACGCCAGCGCATCATTTTCAAAGTTCTTCTTATGACGGATAACATAATCAATGGCCTAGCTCCTGAATATCTCTCTAGCCTCATCCTCTCCGCTCTTCTAGCTCACTCAGACCGCTTCTTTTTTCAACAGCCTTGCAGTTAACTTTAGGACCACGTCCACGTATATGGTGATCGAGTCGCTGTTTTTTTTGCTCCAATCCAGTGGAATAAATTACCATCTTATATCCATAATGCCAACTCCCTTGATCAATTTAAGACCTTGCTAAAGACCCGCCTTCTTAATGTCTAGATATCAGTTGTGGATTGGTCTCTATGGAGGTGCACATCTTAAATGCGTTTTGTCTGTTTCTTTAAATTTGGTTTTGAATTCATTAAGACTACTTTTTATTTTCCCTGGATATTTAATTGATAGGCAAAAACTGAGCGCTTAGAAACATCTGATTTAAGCGCCCTACAAAATCATTATTACATACTTAAGGTTTGACCAAGTCATTTAATTTTGAACAAAAATTACAGCGCCATTACATAAAAGAAGGAAAACCCGGACGATCTCAGGTTAGGGGTGAAGGTAGTTTATTACCGTGACCGAGTCAACCATAAAGTATGGAACGCTATACGAATCACAAACAATTAACACATAGTGGCGTGACCACTTTTTCTCCTTCCCGTGATTATTTAAGATTGTATACATTTATACAAGCAAATCCAAAAATTTCTACTGACAGCTAACTATCGAATTAAAACAGAATACAGCTCTACACCTCAATGACAAAACAGGCATTTACTTAACAACAATCATTTCAATCTTACTTTTCCTTCAACAAGTACCAACTGAACTATCATCTTTAAAATGTAAATTAAAACACCTGCTAATGGAATAGCCTCTTGTGACGTAAATATCTTTCAACTGACAACTGAAAATGCACATTGATAGGCAATACATGGTAACATACCTAAACTCTATACTTGGCTAAAACTTTTACACTATTACAACTTAAACAGTTTTCAGTTCAAAAATTCAATAAGACATAATACATAAACTAATATGCCAAGTAACAAGGTGCACAAACTATATCAACAAGCATGTTATTCGTTTAACAAAATGCATATACGCCTAGATTTCAAACAAAAGATAAATACATGTAAGAGCAACTCAACAATCAAAATATACTTTAAGTCACCATTTCTCTCCTTCTTCCCGAAAAGAAGAGATCTGCACACTCTACACAAGCTAGCATGTATACATGTACATGTATACAAAAGCCTGTAGCAATACTTAAAAACATATGATAAACAATTTCCATACGATCAAATATCAATTCACTTAAAAAATAAAGGAAAAATCCAAAACAAACATACGCGTTCCGAAAAGGGGACACAAAGTAAGATAGGAAACAAACATAATTAACCAGGCAGAAAATAACTGCTGACTTCAGGGAACTGACTGGAGAAAAGCAATCAATATAATTATACTGTGTCTAAACGAAATCAATCACTACACTCCGCAAAGAGGGCACTATGCTATAAAACATGTAAAATACTGCATATGAAAAGGATAACAGGCACTGTCAACACCATCAACATATAACATCATCAAAGTCATGTCATAAATGCAAGTTTATAACAAAGGCATTGGGTAATAAAGGCAGAGAAAAAAGGCAATCCTATCAATTATATTCTCAGTAAAAAAAACATGATAAAAAAAAAAATGGTATCATCGTTATAAAAAATACAAGAGATAGACGCAATCAATAAACAAGTGCATCCATTGAAACAAGACATCAGCAATTACACAACCTTTCATTCGCAAGTGCAACCAAGAAGTAACAAACGCACCAACCTCACAACCAAGGTAATGCAAACCCACATGAACACACACTAAATGTAACCAACAAACATCAGCAATAAGTCACATATCACAAATGATTATCAAACAGAAACCAAAAATCTAAAAATAAGATAATTAATGAGCGAGACATGTAAAAGCAAAATAACTGGGAAACAAAAGTTAAAAATTCAAGGTTATAACTTGTGGAAAACAAAGTCCAAATCATCAAAGTCCAGATGACAAAGTATCAGTCCTTTTGGCTGCCTAGTATAGGCATCAACCAAGTGGGGTCAAAGTCCAGTAGAATGTGGGGAAGGGGCTCTTCAACAAGGTGAGGCCAACGATAAACATGTAAGATTCCTGAATGTCTATTGGGTACGAGATGACCTGGACCTGCATGGGGAAGGGCAGCCAGAGTTCTCTCGGACAAAGGATCCAATCCGGCTTCTAGTGAGGGCGGTCGGGGTCCACAGTTCCAAGGGGTAAGACTCCAGGTAAGGTAGGCGTCACAGCAGGTAGGACCAGGCAAGGAAGGCAGGCCAAGGTCTAGCATAGAATGACCAGTGAAAGAGGCCTGCCGATGACAATCATAGGTTCTGTCATTAAGAGTGACCATGTAGCTAGTCACCGGAGAAGGCAATGAATGAACGCCCACCACAAGATCGGACTTGCCATTGTACTCAACTAAAGGCTGTCTAGTACAGTGAAGATCTGTATCTCCCGAACATGGACCAAATGGATCAAGATAGCTACCACGAATGGGGTCAGTAGTTGAAGCAGGAACATTGGCATCAGGAGGATATGTCGGCTTAAGCGTGGCATAGTTGTCATGGTAACGAATGTCGGGAACTGAGCACATGGGCTCAACGACACGAGAGGCGTGCGAGTCGCGATCTATGGACATCGACACGGACCTAGTAGTGACGGGGTCACGTCGGCTATGCATCTCTGGAGATGTCCCATACGAACAGTCAATGCTGGAGTACTCTTTGTAAGTACTCAAAGCGGCTATGGAGTTGTCAGAGAGTTTACATCCGTTCGAGCTGCCATGATACGATTCAACGACCGGTGTGTTGACCGCGAAGAGACCTGTTGTTCGTGTACGATCAACAACATGGTTATGACAGTACGACTCGAATGCTCGTTTGCGACGAGCATAGTAGCTGCGATATGATGTAGCACTGCGAGACGAATCGGAATCCGGAGCGTGTTTGGTACGACTGTCGCGATTCGAATCGGCTATGGTCCTATCGATATCGTATTTAGTATCCGAACGCTTAGGCGTGCAACGATCTGTTCTAAGATTGACTTGCGAGTAACTGTCAGGGAAATACACAACATCAGAGTGCTCAACACCATCGACATATGACGAACTAACAGGCACAGAGCTATGCTCAGTAATAAAGACCGGAGGACCTGGAACATTTACATGTTCCTCTTGGAACCTGCAAGCAAACCGACAATACACAGCCAAGAATCCAACCGCAACAGGATTGCTGTAAACATCTTTAACTGTATCAGGGAGTTCATAGGCATGGAGTGTACTTGCAACACAATTTGGTTTGCAATAGACCTCATGATACGTGTCTGAGAGATCGTGTTCAGTGTTAGGTATGATGTCATTAGTTATACCTTGTAAGATTTTGACATTGTTGTACCCATGTTTAGACATGTTATTGAGATCAACTGATGGATCAACCTCACTTTCATCTACATTCATGGTTTCCTGAGAGATGTTGTGACTTATCATTTCACCAGCACTCTCAAGTAAGATGTTATAACATATCATGTCACTTTCAATCATGTCACCTTCATTCTCATGTAAGATGTGATTATCACTCATGTCATCTTCATTCTCCTGTAAGATGTTGTCATCAATCACTGTGACACCTTCACTCTCAGGTAAGATGTTATCATCACTCATCGTGTCACCTTCATTCTCGTGTAAGATGTTATCATCACTCACCATGTCACCTCCAAACTCATGTAAGATGTCATCATTCACTGTGTCACCTTCACTCTCGCGTAAGATGTTATCATCATTCATTGTATCACCTTCACTCTCATGTAAGATGTTATCACCACTCATCATGTTATCTTCGTTCTCATGTAAGGTGTGATCATCACTCATCATGTCACCTTCAGACTCATGTAAGCTGTTATCATCACTCATTGTGTCATCTTCATTCTTGTGTGAGATGTTATCATCACCCATCGTGTCACCTTCATTTTCATGTGAAATGTTATCAGTATCAGTATCACTTATCATGTCACCTTCACACTCATGACAGGTGTTTCCTTCACTCTCATATCCAGAATCATAGTAACCATGGTTACTGATACTGAGGGGTGCACCACACTCATGTTCACTCACAGTCATGTCACAATGGGAGAACACTTCGCTCACCAGGCATGCATTGGATGTACATGTATCAACAATTGCACATTTAATCTTCTTCTCAGTCTTGTCATCAAGGCAAACTGTTGGACTGTCCGGCTTTCTCTCATGTGTGTGTTGTACTAAGCTACGGTATGTATGCTGTGGTTGTGTGAGATCTGTAGGCTGGTGTTCATTGAAATCATGGTAAATGAACTCAAGTCCAAAGTCACCGAATGTTATTAAACCTTTGGAAGGCCTAACAATCACATCGTTGTGCTCCATGAACGGTGCACCGACGAGGATGTCACCTCGGAGACCTAGACCTACAAATGCATCATCTGCAATCACTAAACCATCAAACCATAGATTATAATCCTCGTAAGATAGCACAAAAGAACTACTGCCAATCACACTCGACCTGGGAATGGGGAATCCCCCAACCGAAGGAATGTTATCATCAGCATCAAACTCGGAAAAATCAACACTGTCATAATCAACAACATCAAATTCAATATCACAATGATCAACAACTGATTTGCTCACCATATTAATGGTACAACCACTTCGTAGTTCGTACCTCTACTTGTACGAAGCAATCACTCTCCTGCTGCCCCTGCACGACAGCAGGAAAATGGGGGGCTGGAGCGCGCCGCCTCTTCGACGCATCACCAAAAATGGGCCCGGTCACGGCAATGGCGCATCGCTGCGTTGATGCAAATCCATACATCTTCAGAAGTATGTGGGACTACGATTCACCTAAGAAAAAGAGCTAACCTGACATTATCACGAAAAAGTTACATTCGAGCGCCCGGTCCCACGGATTGGATAAAGTTCCATAGGTGCCTGGAATAACACTGAGTCGAATGGTCTAGGTTCAGATCCCGACGGTGCCACCACGCCATTACATAAAAAAAGGAAAACCCGGACGATCTCAGGTTAGGGGTGAAGGTAGTTTATTACCGTGACCGAGTCAACCATAAAGTATGGAACGCCATACGAATCACAAACAATTAACACATAGTGGCGATGGACCTAGTTCACGAAACTTAGCCATAAGGTTAATCAAGTTTTACTAAATATCCTGTTTGAGTTTCAGGTCACATGACCAAGATCAAAGGTAATTGAGGGTCAATGTTCATATGAATCTTGTAAAATACTGTTGACTGATGACCTGTCAGAAGCATAATTGAAATTGTAATCAGATTATGATGGCCGCGCTATGATTGCCAATTTAACGGTCAATCATTATGACATTTTTACCGTACATTTCATTGAATGACTCGTCTTAGTTATTATCTTGGTATACACGCCACGTACGGCTCCATTTGAAACATTAACGATGCTCAGGTAACTCCGTCAATTTGCTTGTGCAGGTGACGTAAGGGACCTATTATACATGAAGGACATGGTTGTGCATATATATTTCCTACTGTGTTTTCCGTACTCCTGTTGCGTTAGATGAACATAACCAGTCAGTCGGCAAGCCCTCAAAAAGTAGCTTCTTTTATCCAAGTGATATTCATGACCAGCGTGTTTTTTACCTAAAATTATTATTAATGAGCTTGGTGCGAACCTAAATACCTCTTTTTATTTGACCATTGCTGCTCTTAATATTGACCAAATTTCATGTACTTGGTATTTTTATAAAGAAGAAAAATCATTATTTTAGGTCATGTGTTTGGATTTTTAAAAGGATGTTGTAATATAGGGGAAACTTTTGATCTAAAACATGAAACAAAGTCATTATTTTCATGCAACGAAAGTTGTAATTTTACACCTAAATTTATGTTTGAGCCGAAGTGATTTTTTGACTATGATTATGATTATGATAAGATCTAAGCTTTAATATAATATCATTTTTTATAAGAAGAGGTATTTTAGATGGGTCAGCAGCCAGCTTTTCATAGGCCAAGGACATTTAGCAGCTCAAAAACAAGAATACTGCGCTCTGATTGGTTTAGAGACCACACACCCACGTCAATTCCAACGTTCCCCACACTGGCCTCTGCAAGGTCACACTCACCACGTGGTGATCTCTTCAAATTTCTTGCGCCTGTTGTTTTTAAAAAAATTCAGCCAATCAGAACTCGTCATTTTAAAGTGAAGAAGATGATAGGGTTGGCGCAAGAGTTGTAGAAATCTTAGCCTCTTGTCGAGGTCCTGGCGGCTGCTTTCCGAGCGAAGCGAGGGATATAGCGAAGCCGGATTTCACCGACTTTCTTTTGTTCTTTAATGTTTTTACCAATACTCCGACCAAAAAAAAGGTCGATGAAAATCATGCAATGAGAGCGCGGACTGCTATGACGTCATATTGAATATTCATGACCTCATCTTGAATGGCGACCCGTGGATTCTTGGCGAAGAGAGACAACGAAATATCAAAGAGCATTGAATATGCCTCTAAAATGAAAGTCGATTATATTACATCTTCACTTAAAGGACGAGATGTGTTTGTAAATCTACCCACAGGATATGGAAAAAAATATAATCTTTCATGAGATTCCACTTTGCGTCGATTATCGATCTCCGCGGTGCAGTGAGGGAATGCTGGAGTCGAGTTGTTCAGTTGGTGCTCCCCCTTGACTCGAGGCTGACCAGGCCGATCTCCCGGGAAGTTTCGGGGCGGTGATGGGTCTGTCACTGCTAGTAGTAGTAGTAATAATAGTATAGTACCACTACTAGTAGCATTTTGCTAGTTATATCCCCTTTAGTGTCCCGCAATTAAATGAATCCCCTGCATAATACTAGTTGTGGACTGCTAGTATTCCGAACCCCGGACGAAACAGCTTTGACAAAGGTGACCGGTAATATTCGTGACTCATGTATATTCATTATTATGAAGATGTTCCTCATGAATATATAATTCAGCTCAGATGTCAAGAGCCTATAGAAACCTTGGACAGTTAGAGCCCGACTAAAAGGACGGCACGTGCAGGGACCTGGGAAGCGGGGGTGCTGGGGGTGCTGAAGCACCCCCAGAAATTATCCTGGGGGTGCTGCGTGTATTATTTTCCATTGACAGCACCCCCACGAAACCAGGTTACCCCCTGTATTTTTTAAAATATGTTATAATGTACATAATTATCACATCCGACAATCGCAAATCATTGAATAGTCTTTCACATATTCCAATAACATCCCTCCTATAACGCGACTCAATCAAGCTCCAGCGGGGCAGCACTCCGATACAGACGTGGTCGCGCGCAATACGTGATAACCATACACACTCTTCGATAGCAGGGAGGGACATGGGGTGGTTGGACTTGAAACTTCCAGGTTCGAATCAAGTGAGCGGGCGCCCGACCGCCCGTGTAATGTATACTTATAATTATAAGTCAGACAATAGAAATCAAACTTTACAGTCTTTTTCGCCCTGCCCCATGTCCCAACGGGCTGGGAAGCGGGGGTGCTGGGGGTGAAGCACCCCCAAAATTTGGGGGGTGCTGTGTGTTATTTTCCATAGGCAGCGCACCTCCTGGAAATCTAGTGGTAGGTATGATAAATGACAGAAATGTAATGAAAATAAGGCGACGTTTTGTAGAACCCCCCCCCCCACTTCAGAATTTTCCGACACATTACTTGAAATAATGTTTAAATTCACCCTCTTTCAGATCGGAATATCAAATATTTTCTGCTCGCGCTTCGCGCTCGCATTATTGATTTTATAATAAAAAAATGTATTTAGAATGCCCAGATACTAGGTCTAACTCTAAACATGCGCACTCATGTTTATTCAGATACGCAGCTTGATTTTTTTTTTTGGGGGGGGGGGATACTCCGGGCTGAAAATATTTATATCAAATACATTTTATCAAAATCTGATAACGATTAGTTTAGTTATTTAGTTCTAAAGTTTAGTAATATTTTATGAAAATGGTGATATGCATGTCGTCATGAATATTTAATAGGTGGGCTGATGCTGTCACATCCCCACTATCCTAGCTGTTCCTTGTGGAATCAAAATTGTTCAATTTTTTCATACCAGAATGAATGCCCAAATGAATGATATGTCTCCCTTACAATGAAATAAGTTGTAACAAAGAATATCTAATGGACTAAATCAGTTGTCAATTCAACTGTTTTGGTTCTTGAAAAGAAAATATTGAATAAACCTAATTGTATATAATAAAATACAAAGGAACAAGTGGGGAATAATGCTAATCTTTAAAATGCAATAACTGTGATATTCCTTGTCTGATTTTGATCAAATCTTTATTCTTATGTTCGTTTGAGTTTTCTTTATCCGTTCAAACCATTTTACATTCAGTGTGGAGTTTCAAATCAGAATATCAAAAATTTTCTGCTCGCGCTTTGCGCTCACATTATTAATTTAAGAATATATCCAATTACCCATAATTTTCTTGATTTACAAAACATGAATAGAATGTCCCGTTTTCAGGTCTGAAATCTCAACTTTGTTTCCGCTCGCATCAATTGTATAGTTATATACCTATCCTGTTCATGATTAGAAAAGTGCATAAGATGTCTCGTTTTTAGGTTTGAAATCTCATTTTTATTTCCGCTCGCGCTTCGCGCTCGCATCAATTGTATAGTTTTATACCTATCCTCATCATGATTATAAAAGTACTTAGAATCTCTCGTTTTTTTGGTCTGAAATCTTAATTTTATTTCCGCTCGCGCTTTGCGCTCGCATCAATTGTATATATACCTATCCTGTTCATAATTAAAAAACGTGCTTAGAATGTCCAGTATTTAGGTCGGAATGTCAAATTTTTCAGCTCGCGCTTCGCGCTCGCATTATTTGATTGTTGATATATGTATCGTCTTCATGGGTAACTGCAAACAGTCCTTACAACACGTCCCTTTCGATCAGGCCAGAGCGTATATAAAAAATATCTACTCGCGCTCACAATTATTATTACATAAATTGTTATATACGCATCTTGGACCACAAACATTGCTCAAAATGTTCAATTTTCAGGACAAAATACATGAAATTTATACCAAAAAAAGCTCGCGCTTCGCGCTCCAATTATCTAATTATATATTTGTGTTCTTTTATAAGAAGAAAGCTAAGAAGTGACCGTCATATGATATATATATATATATATATATATATATATATATATGTGTGTGTGTTGGGGGGTGTGTGTGATGTGTGTGTAATTATGGAAAACTCAATTGTGTCTGTCCCCCCCCCCACCTCTGAGGAGAGATTTCAGCACCCCCACTGAAAAAATCGTTCCCAGGTCCCTGGGCACGTGTAGGAATATGGAATGATTCCTAGATTAAAGCCAAAGTAGAGAGTCTAAGACGGTCCTCAGCAAATCATAAATAGTAGAACCACGATGAAGAACACTGAAGCACACGTTTCCTTGCGATGAGATGGCCAGTTGATGGGTTAGATCTGTCGGGCTTCTTGGACTCACCGAGATGAAGTCGTGCCTGGTGATGAAGTGCACGTGCTGTCAAGAACTGGAAGATACTCAATAAGATGCATCCATCTTGGTTAGATCACTCTGCAGTGCTGTGTAGATGGGTCAACGTCGAGATGTAGAACAGGAAAGAATTCAACATGAATCCCGTGAACCATATGCAAAAGATGGCAATTTAAATTCTTCTGCGTGAGAGTAACGGAACGGGTAGACTACGGCAATGTAACGTTCAATTGGGATGAAGGCTATATACAGAAAGACAATAAAATTTAAATATTGATTGTAAATAGTTGTTATTTTTATAATTATTATTTACAATCAATATTTAAATTATATTATTTAATAAAAAAATATTTTCAATCTATGAATTTTTCTTCAAAACGGGACTTCGTAACATAGCTCATCGAAGCTACATTTACGTCATATTGAAACGGTTCAACGGTCAGGTCTTTTGTATTGCAGTGTTTACTATATGGAAACACGGCATCGGTCTGGTAAGAAACCTCTAATTTTTCTTATTTTTAGGGGAAACTGTCATACCTTTATACGCAGTAGGTGTATAAAGGTATGCAATTTAATAAAAATTTTAGTCTGCATGTATAATAGCGTCGCAAGTTCTAATGTTAAATATGAAGGGAATTCCCTTCTTGTGTATTATCTTCTCTAAGCTCAGTCCCATATGCTTGTTTAGGCTCCGTGATGAAATGACAATATCAAAATCATAAAAAATATCATAACGGAGTCCTCTAAACGACATATCAGCTATCATTTGTATCACTTAATACAACATACAAATACCACGTTGCTTTCGCTCATTTATCGGTTCAAATGACTGTATTTGCTATTTCCAGAACTGTCACTCTGATGTACGTAAACGAAGCCTCAGACCATAATGATAAAACAGTTCACAAAATAAAGTGTTCTTATTTTTCGGTTTTTTTATTGATTATTATACGGTAAACTTTCCAGGCCACTGTCTTGACTGTTACATGCAAGTAAGGTTACATGAAATGATAGGTAATATTCATTGATGACAATTAATTATAAGTTAAAAATCGTCCATCTCGTTGGGTGGGAGCTAGTTTTTGTCATTGACTTTCACTGACAAGTGGCGTGCCGTGGGTCATGGCATTGGGGGTGGGGGCACCAGCAGACCTAAAAGTGACATGTATATCACCAATTAAACAACGCGAGCGCGAAGTGCGAGATTAAATTTTTTTTTATATTCAGCCCTAAAAAGGGACATTATAAGCAAATATTTGTAATCATGATAATTATGTACCTGTCTCACTAAACAAACAATGCGAGCGCGAAGCGCGAGTAGAAATGTTTGTATTTATTTCCCAGAACAGGGACATTTTAGGGACTTGTTAGAGGAATTTTTAAAGAGCATACATAATAATTATAGTAATAATAATGATAGCCAATTTTTATGAAGCGCTTTTCCCAGAATGGCTCAAAGCGCGTAACAGCATACATGTCTCACCATAGTCATTCTATGCGGGTGCCGTGCGATAGCTGATTTTTTTTTTTTATAGAATAAACACCCAAAACCACCTCAACACATGAATCCCTAATCATGAACATGATCAAATATTGCGAGCGCGAAGCGGGAGCTATTTTTTTTAATTTAGACCTTTAAGAGGGACATTCTAAGACCTGTTTGTTGGAACTCATTAAGATCATTCTTATTGCCCTAGATAAATGTTTCGAGCGCAAAGCGCCAGCTGCAAATTGTTGATATATAAGAACAGAAAAAGGGACATTTCAGGACTGTTTTTTTTTATAGGAGTTCATGAAGAGCAGATATATTTCACCAATCTACTACATACCAATGGCATGGACTGGAAATGTTTTATATTCAGACCTTAAAAGGGGCAATCACTTTTAAAAGTAGTCATGAAAAGAAGCATATACTACATAGATTAACTAAAACTTGAAGAGCGAGGAAACGAGACTTGAAAACGGGGTATTTAAGTACCGTTTAATCCCCTTGAACAAGAATATTCATTAAACAGACATTGCGAGCACTAAGAGTGATGAGCACATAAGCCCTAAGCTAATTATGGTTCATGAAGTTATTAAACAATCTATATATAACATAACTCATATAGAACATAAAATAGTACACAAAAAGTTCTTCTCCCATTACGTTTCTCTTTCTTTCCCCCTCTTTTTCTTCCTTTTCCCTTGTTTCTTTTGCCGGTTAGACGGGTTATGGGGAGGGGAGATACGTGCCCCATTGCCCTCCGTATAGTTACACCACTGTCACTGACAATATTTTCCACTTACATGTAATTTACAGACACCCCATTCATTTAACATTAAACATTTTAGTACCCTTTAACAAAATTAAATTGAAATAAACATTGTCATTTCCTTGACAAAGTGAAATATTTACAATTGCATATATTTATCATTAATCATCACTGGCACGTATGTGCCAGCCTAAAAAGCGAAACATAGAAAAGGCAAAGGATTGCTTTATTCAAAATGTTACTTGGTTTCCCTATCCCCAAATAGTGGAGCCTCTGCGAGCTGACCTCTGGTGAAAAGCTCTCGCACAGCTGTACGGAATTCAGGGTAGCGAACAGTATAGATGATAGGGTTGGCGCATGAGTTGCAGAATCCTAGAATTGAAAGAGCGCGGTGAAACGGGCTATAAAGGTATAAATCGGGAATGAATCCTAGATTGAAAGCAAGGTAGACTATATTAGCAGGCCCCCAGCAGATCAGAAAGATCAAAACTACGATAAATAGTGTTTGCAGAACGCGTTTCTTGGCGATGAGATGTCGGGTTGAAGGATTGGATATGTCAAGCTGTTTCGCTTCACCTAGTTGAAGTCGTGCCTGGCGATGCAATGCATGTGCTGTAAGGACTTGAAAGTTTATTGTCAGGATTGCTGGAAAGAGGAACTCAATCAGGAAAAGGAACACACCCATGGCAATCTGGAACCTTCTGGGATAAATCACTCTGCACTGCGCTGCAGATGGGTCAACAGTCGAGATGAAAAACAGGAACGAAGTTAACATGAAAGCGGTGAACCAAAGGCAGATTATGGCAATTGAGATTCGTCTTGGAGCTAGAAGTTCTTTGCAACGGAATGGGTACACCACGGCAATATAGCGTTCAATGGGTATGAAGGTGAGTGTAAAAATAGATGCAGTAACCGAAACCCACATGAACATTGATGTGTACACTACCTTGCAGTAAAAATTGCCGAGTGCAGTCGAAGGAACTCGATTTGTTGGTGGCAGCGGCACCATAAAGATCGACGTGATAAGATCGGCAACTGCCAGGGCGCCAACCAGTGTGTCCGTGGATCTACTCTTCTTTCGTCTTTGAAAAATGATTATGATGACAAGAGAGTTGCCAACGATACCAAAAAGTGCAGTTGTCATCTGTAAAATGACCCACCAGGACCAGGTTATCGGTTGCCAAAGCCAGGATATCGAAGTAGGCGATACGACATTCTTATCCCCATTCTCTTCCGTGGATTCAATAAGAGAATAATCCTGAGAGTCATTCGTTGAATCTTGAACCGATCCCTCAATGGTTTGCTCTGTCCAAATCTCAGTATAAGAATCCATAGAGGTGTTTTGCATCCAATCTATCCATTCCTGCCCAACGTCACTGTCAGAAAACGTTTGTCCAACGTAGCTCTTTAAAAAGAGGAGCAGAATAAAGCAAATAATTTCTCCCATCTTTCACCTGCTTCTGCACTAATAAGAGCAAAGGGTAGTAGTTCAAAGAAGTTGCCTTACAGAACAGTTTATTCACCAGTTTGCAATCATCAAATTTAGCTTTCAAGACATGACCTGAATCCTTCTGAAATACGTTGCTTTTGCAAAAACTTCGAATGGCTTCGTCTTGGGTTTCTAGTAACCCAATGAGATGTCTTGATGACACGAACAGAGTAAAATTCGTCAACACGAAACCTTTACGCACTCGCTTTTTTAATGGTTATCCACTACAGAAATCAATACATCACTACTTTAATGAGAAGGAAAAAAACGCAAAAGGGTCGAAGAAGGCTACATAACTATTTTCATGTCCATTCATCTATTTCAAAGGAAATAAGATTTTGACTTTTTACTCCAGTTTATGTCTCATTTATCCTTTATCAAATAACTGCTCTATTTCTTGGCCTTGTATGGTAGAGCAAACAGCAATATATTCAGTGTCACGTTTTTGCCTCATCTGCATGGCAGAGTGAGACTATAGGCGCCGGTTTTCCGACGACAACGGCGGCGTCAAATCTTAACCGAAGGTTAAGTTTTTGAAATGGCAGCATACTTTGAAAGTATATGGACCTAGCTCATGAAACCTGGCCATATGGTTAATCACGTTTTACTAAATATTCTGCCTGATTTTCAGGTCACATGACCAAGGCCTAAGGTCATTTAGGGTCAATGTACATATGAATCTTGTAAAATACTGTTAACTGATGACCTGTCAGAAGCAAAATTGAAATTGTTATTAGCTTATAATAATATATATAATAATAATAGTGGTATATTTACCCAGGGTTGCCACTTCAGTTCCGAAAACTGTTCTCCCAGCGGGCCCTGCTGTTATTATTACCCGGCTAAGCTAGGCTACCTAGGCTACCTTATGATGGCCGCGCTAGGATTGCCAACTTAACGGTCAATTATTATAACAGTTTTACCGTACATTTCATTGAATGACTCGTCTTTGTAATTATCTTGGTATACACGCCACGTACGGCTCCATTTAAAACATTAACGATTCTCAGGTAACTCCGTCAATTTGCTTGTGCAGTTGACGTAGGAGACCTATTATACAGGAAGGACATGATCGTGCATATATATATCCTATTGTGTTTTCCGTACTCCTGTTGCGTTAGACCGGGGCGTTAGATGAACATATAATATGTATTATAATTATTATAAACCAGCCAGTCGGCAAGCCCACAAAAAGTAGCTTCTTTTATCCAAGTGATATTCATGACTAGAGTGTTTTTGCATTATTAATGAACTTGGTGCGAACCAAAACACCTCTTTTCATTCGGCCATTGCTGCTCTAAATATTGACAAAATTTCATGTTCTTGGTATTTTTATAAAGAAGAAAAATCATTATTTTAGGTCATGTGTTTGGATTTTTAAAAGGATGTTGTAATATAGGGGAAACTTTTGATCTAAAACATGAAACAAAGTCATTATTTTCATGCAACGAAAGTTGTTATTTTACACCTAAATTTCTGTTTGAGCCCAAGTGATTTTTTAACTATGATTATGATTATGACAAGATCTAAGCTTTAATATAATATCATTTTTTATAAGAAGAGGTATTTTAGATGGGTCAGCAGCCAGCTTTTCATAGGCCAATGACATTTAGCAGCTCAAAAACAAGAATACTGCGCTCTGATTGGTTTAGAGACCACACACCCACGTCAATCCCAACGTTCCCCACACTGGGCCTCTGCAAGGTCACACTCACCATGTGGTGATCTATTCAAATTTCCTGCGCCTGTTGTTTAAAAAAAAATTCAGCCAATCAGAACTCTTCATTTTATAGTGAAGAAGATGACAGGGTTGGCGCAAGAGTTGTAGAAACATTAGCCTCTTGGCGAGGTCCTGGCGGCTGCTTCCCGAGCGAAGCGAGGGATATAGCGAAGCCGAATTTCACCGACTTTCTTTTGTTCTTTAATGTTTTTACCAATACTCCGACCAAAAAATGGTCGATGAGAATCATGCAATGAGAGCGCGGACTGCTATGACGTCATATTGAATATTCATGAGCTCATCTTGAAAGGCGACCCGTGGATTCTTGGCGAAGAGAGACAACGAAATATCAAAGATCATTGAATATGCCTCTAAAATGAAAGTCGATTATATTACATCTTCACTTAAAGGACGAGATGTGTTTGTAAATCTACCCACAGGATATGGAAAAAATATAATCTTTCATGAGATTCCACTTTGCGTCGATTATCGATCTCCGCGGTGCAGTGAGGGAATGCTGGAGTCGAGTTGTTCAGTTGGTGCTTCCCCTTGACTCGAGTCTGACCAGGCCGATCTCCCGGGAAGTTTCGGGGCGGTGATGGGTCTGTCACTGCTAGTAGTAGTAGTAATAGTAGTATAGTACCACTACTAGTAGCATTTTTGCTAGTTATATCCCCTTTAGTGTCCCGCAATTAAATGAATCCCCTGCATAATACTAGTTGTGGACTGCTAGTATTCCGAACCCCGGACGCAACAGCTTTGACAAAGGTGACCGGTAATATTCGTGACTCATGTATATTCATTATTATGAAGATGTTCCTCATGAATATATAATTCAGCTCAGATGTCAAGAGCCTATAGAAACATTGGACAGTTAGAGCCCGACGAATAGGGCGGCAAGTGTAGGAATCTGGAATGATTCCTAGATTAAAGCCAAAGTAGAGAGTCTAAGACGGTCCTCAGCAAATCATAAATAGTAGAACCACGATGAAGAACACTGAAGCACACGTTTCCTGGCGATGAGATGGCCAGTTGATGGGTTAGATCTGTCGGGCTTCTTGGACTCACCGAGATGAAGTCGTGCCTGGTGATGAAGTGCACGTGCTGTCAAGAACTGGAAGATACTCAATAAGATGCATCCATCTTGGTTAGATCACTCTGCAGTGCTGTGTAGATGGGTCAACGTCGAGATGTAGAACAGGAAAGAATTCAACATGAATCCCGTGAACCATATGCAAAAGATGGCAATTTAAATTCTTCTGCGTGAGAGTAACGGAACGGGTAGACTATACGGCAATGTAACGTTCAATTGGGATGAAGGCTATATACAGAAAGACAATAAAATTTAAATATTGATTGTAAATAGTTGTTATTTTTATAATTATTATTTACAATCAATATTTAAATTATATTATTTAATAAAAAAATATTTTCAATCTATGAATTTTTCTTCAAAACGGGACTTCGTAACATAGCTCATCGAAGCTACATTTACGTCATATTGAAACGGTTCAACGGTCAGGTCTTTTGTATTGCAGTGTTTACTATATGGAAACACGGCATCGGTCTGGTAAGAAACCTCTAATTTTTCTTATTTTTAGGGGAAACTGTCATACCTTTATACGCAGTAGGTGTATAAAGGTATGCAATTTAATAACAATTTTAGTCTGCATGTATAATAGGGCCGCAAGTTCTAATGTTAAATATGAAGGGAATTCCCTTCTTGTGTATTATCTTTTCTAGGCTCAGTCCCATATGCTTGTTTAGGCTCCGTGATGAAATGACAATATCAAAATCATAAAAAATATCATAACGGAGTCCTCTAGGCGACATAGCAGCTATCAGTTGTATCCCTTTATACAACATACAAATACCACGTTGTTTTCGCTCATTTATCGGTTCAAATGACTGTATTTGCTATTTCCAGAACTGTCACACTGCTGTACGTAAACGAAGCCTCAGACCATAATGATAAAGCAGTTCACAAAATAAACTGTTCTTATTTTTCGTTTTTTTATTGATTATTACACGGCATAACTTTCCAGGCCACTGTCTTGACGGTTACATGCAAGCAAGGTTACATGAAATGATAGGTAATCTTCATTGATGACAATTCATTATAAGTTAAAAATCGTCCATCTCGTTGGGTGGGAGCTAGTTTTTGTCATTGACTTTCACTGACCAATGGCGTGCCGTGGGTCATGGCATATGGGGTGGGGGCACCAGCAGACCTAAAACTGACCTAAAACTAAAACTGACTGTGCCAATAAACTGATATGTATATCATCAATCAAACAACACGAGCGCGAAGCGTGAGATGGACATTTTTATATCCAGACCTAAAAAATGACAACATAAGCAAATATTTGTAATCATGATAATTATGTACCTGTCTCATTAAACAAACAATACGAGCGCGAAGCGCGAGTAGAAATTTTTGTATTTATTGCCCAAAACAGGGACATTTTTTAAAGGACTTTTTAAAGGAATTCTTGAAGAGCATACATTTCTCACCGTAGTCATTTAATGCGGGTCCCATGCGAAGGCTGATTTTTTTTTAGACTAAACACCCAAAACCACCAAAACAAATGAATCTCTTTGGGTAGTCAGTGTAATCATGAACATGATACGTTTCTCACTAATCAAATATTGCGAGCGCGAAGCGCGAGCTAATTTTTTTTGAAAGACCTTTAAGAGGGACATTCTAAGACCTGTTTGTTGGAACTCATTAAGACCATGCTAATTGCACTTAATGTTGCGAGTGCGAAGCGTCAGCTGTAAATTGTTGATATTAAGAACAGAAAAAGGGACATTTCAGGACTGTTTTTTATCCTGTTTATAGGAGTTCATGAAGAGCAGATATATATTTCACCAATCTACTACATACGAACGGCATGGACTGGAAATTTTTATATTCAGACCTTAAAAGGGGCAATCACTTTTAAAAGTAGTCATGAAGAAAAGCATATACTACATAGAATAATAAACATTTGAAGAGCGAGGAAATACATTATATTTGGTGCATATCGACTTGAAAACGGGTTATTTAAGTACCGTTTAATACCCTTGAACAAGATTATTCATTTCATTAAACAGACATTGCTAGCACTAGGAGTGATGAACACATAGGCCCTAAGCTAATTATGGTTCATGAAGTTATTAAACAATGTATATATAATATAATTCATATAGAATATAATATAGTACACAAACAGTTCTTCTTCTCCCATTACGTTTCTCTTTCTTTCTCCCTCTTTTTCTCCTTTTCCCTTTTTTTTTTGCCAGTGGACGCAGTAGCGTACCGTGAACCGCAGGAGACAAAGCATTGGGGGGGCAGTGCATTGTCTGTGAACAATGCTTTGCCCCCCCAATGCTTTGTCTCCTCCGAGTCACGGTACGCTACTGAGTGGACGGGTTAGGGGGGAAGGGAGATACGTGCCCCATTGCCCTCCGTAGTTACACCAATGTCAGTGACAGTATCTTCTACTTAATTTACAGACACGCCATTCATTTAACATTAACAATTTTAGTACTTTTTAACAAAATAAAATTGAAATAAACAGTGTCATTTCCTTGACAAAGTGAAATATTTTTCAATGTCATATATTTATCATTAATCATCGCTGGCATTGATGTACGTGCCAGCCTAAAAAGCGAAACATAATAAAGGCAATGAATTGCTTCATTCAAAGTGTTACTTGGTTTCTCTATCTCCAAATAGTGGAGCCTCTGCGAGCTGAGCTCTGGTGAAGAGCCCTCGGACAGCAGTACGGAATTCAGGGTAGCGAACAGTATAGATAATAGGGTTGGCGCATGAGTTGCAGAACCCTAGGGTTGCAAGAGCGCGGTTAAACGGGCTATAAGGGTACGAATCTGGAATGAATCCTAGCTTGAAAGCAAGAAAGATTGTCTTAGCAGGTCCCCAGCAGATCAGAAAGATCAAAACTACGATGAATAGTGTTTGCAGGACGCATTTCTTGGCGATGAGATGTCGGAATGAAGGATTGGATCTGTCAAGCTGTTTCGCTTCACCTAGTTGAAGACGTGCCTGCCGATGCAATACACGTGCTGTAAGGATTTGAAATGTTATTGTCAGGATCGCTGGAAAGAGGAACCCAAACAGGTAGATGAACACACCCATGGCATGCCTGACATGCTGGAATCCTTTGGGGTACATCAATCTACAGCGCGCTGTAGATGGGTCAACTGTCGAGATGAAAAACGGGAACGAATTTAACATGAAAGCGGTGAACCAGAGGCAGATTATGGCAATTGAGATTCGTCTTGGAGCTAGAAGTTCTTTGCAACGGAATGGGTACACCACGGCAATATAGCGTTCAATGGGTATGAAGGTGAGTGTATAAATAGATGCATTAACCGAAACCCACATGAACATTGATGTGTACACTACCTTGCAGTAAAAAATGCCGAGTGCAGTCGAAGGCACTCGATTTGTTGGTGACAGTGGCACCATAAAGATCGACGTGATAAGATCGGCAACTGCCAGGGCGCCAACCAGTGTGTCCGTGGATCTACTCTTTTTTCGTCTTTGGAAAATGATTATGATGACAAGAGAGTTGCCAACGATACCAAAAAGTGCAGAAATCATCTGTAAAATGACCCACCAGGACCAGGTTATCGGTTGCCAAAGCCAGGACATCGAAGTAGGCAATACGACATTCTTATCCCCATTCTCTTCCGTGGATTCAATAAGAGAATAATCCTGAGAGTCATTCGTTGAATCTTGAACTGATCCTTCGATGGTTTGATCTGTCCAAATCTCAGTATAAGTATCCATAGAAGTGTTTTGCATCCAATCTATCCATTCCTGCCCAACGTCACTGTCAGAAAACGTTTGTCCAACGTAGCTCTTTAAAAAGAGGAGCAGAATAAAGCAAATAATTTCTCCCATCTTTCACCTGCTTCTGCACTGATATTTATCAGAGCAAAGGGTAGTTGTTCAAAGAAATTGCCTTACAGAATCGTTCATTCACCAGTTTGCAATCATCAAATTTTGCTCTCAAGACATGACCTGAAACCTGAAATACGTTGATTTTGCAATAACTTCGAATGGCTTCGTCTTGGGTCTCTAGTAACTCAATGAGATGTCTTGATGACACGACCGGAGATATAATCTTGAACACGAAACCTTTACGCACTCGCTATTTTTTTTCGGTTATTCAGTACAGAAATCAATACATCACTACTTTAATAAGAAGGAAAAAAACGCAAAAGGGTCGAATAAAGTTACATAACTATTTTCATGTCAATTCATCTATTTCAAAGGAAATAAGATTTTGACTTTTTACAACCGTTCTGATTTTCTTTATTGGCCTTGTGTGGTAGAGCAAACAACAATACATTTATAGTGTCTCGATTTCCCTTTTATTTTCATTATACTATTTTTTTCCCAACTGATCATTTTATTTCATAGATGAGGTTTTTTTTCAATGATAAAGAAGAAATTATTATGCTCTTAGTATGATTTCATCCACTCAGCTACAAACATCGATTTAATTCAATCTCAAAATATTAGGCTATCCCGTTATTTTCGCATTTTAATCGAAATATCAAGGATAAACAAAATCAATAATATATTTCATAAAGTAACTGTAAGTAACTATATTACATATTTTCCTATCGTCACTCCCGCGGTATATTTTTATTTTCACTTTTCCTTAAGAGTTACGTTTATTAGAACTTCAGTTCTCTCTTTCTCTATCTCTGTCTCTCATTCTCCCCATTTTTGTTTCGCTTTATCTTTACCTATCTATACATGTATATCCCCATCCTCTCTCCTTCCACTTTCTCTGATTCCATATGTATTTTATTTCCTGCTTTTCATACCTGCCGAGTTTTACAAGTTTATATTTTTTGATCAAGCCGTCAAAAGTTACAGTCTGTGTGCGATCAAAAGTTTACCAAATCAAACAATTTACTTATTTTATATATTTCATCTTATGTTTTCTTACTCTTTTTTCTTGTGGTTGAAAGACTTGCCATATAGTCCAAGAAATATTCATTGTGTTAGTAAGTTTGTGATGCTGTTCGCTTATCACACGTTACATTTTATATTTATCTATATTTTTTTAGGGGGAGGGGTAATTTTCAATTCATGTTTATGCAGTCCAAATCTAGAAAACATTAAAAAATATATATTGATACACATAAGCATTAAATTTGATTTCGCATTTCGCCAGTATATTTCATATTCTTTTCACCGACATTCAAATAACTACACACATAACAAATGAGGAAAAAATAAGAAATGAAATGATTTCTTGATATTTAAACGTATATTGATCGAATATAATTTGCCTAGTTGATGCGCCTAAAAATCGATTTTAATTCTTACCAACTCTCTCAAAAGACAAATTCCTCTACTTTCTAATTCCCCGCTGTTATCGTGGTTATACTATCCTGCAATCGGTAACTTCAAGGTAAATCGAATATCTTGCAAGGGTTAATGTAATTAATATTGCATAAAATTCCCTTCGGAAATTGCAAATCTTTTGAAAGTGCAAATCTTTTGAACAGTTCTACCGCCTGCCTAATCGGACTTAATGTGTCGTTTGTTTCCTTTGAAGTGCAAATCTTTTGAACAGTTCTACCGCCTGCCTAATCGGACTTAATGTGTCGTTTGTTTCCTTTGAAAAAAATTGTTTTTCCAACGTCATTGACCCTCTTTCTTATATGAATATAAATATGAATACGGATACCATATTTCACTATTTTACTCATTCTTTTATTTCATATATATTTTTTCTACAGTACCTGATGTTCTTTAAAATCTGAATAAGATCGTGCGTAGATTTCCCTTGACCTTAATCCGTTGACAGGGGTGCATTCGCAATATATAAAGTGAAAAAAACCCAGCATTTCAGTGACAATGCCATCCATCTACGCTGAAGTTCATATATGAAAGAAAATCGTGCTATTCCAAAAATAGTGCCTTGTGAATAATAAACAAAGGAAGAGCGATTTCCCGTTTAACCTTTTGGTAGCCTAGACTAAATATGAATACAAACGAGTGTTTAAGGTGGAAACTTTTGTAAAATATGGTTTTATTACATACACACCATCTGAATGTTCGAATCAACGAGACTGATATCGTTGAATATGTTGAAAATGAGCAAGGGGTAAGCTGGTGCTTCATTTTGTGGGAATAAACATTTTTCTACTTGTCTTTAGCTAGCATTATCATTTGCAGTCAAGCTGGTGCCACGAACATAAAATGCATATCTCATTAAACACAATAAATTATCAGTCAATTTTTCACCAGTTTGTCAGTATCAAACCATGCTCAAAAAGCCCTTTTATCATGTTAATTATAACTGTTTATAGCTGTCTGTGATTTGATCGGAAGTAGTGTGCTAAAATGTTGCATTTTCCTTACCGAAATCTGTAAACTGAGCAATGTCAGTTGGGTCATGCCTTCTCAACTGAGACCTATCCACATATGCAGAATTTCAGATGTGGTTGCATCTTCTGATAGTTTTGAAGGTATTATACTGTATATAGATCAGATTTATAGCAAGGTCCCCGTGATACAAGGATGTTCGTACTATTTCTTCTGTTCATGCGTGACAAACTCGAAAATAGTTTGACGTGATCGTTGATATAGCATGCTCAGACAATGGCCTATCAGGAAATGGGTAATAACCGAAATTATTTGCTGGCGAATCAACTGGGCAAAGTAAAAAAAAATCAATGAGGCTGACTTGCACTGATACTGTGGGTTGCGTTATCACCATCATCATTATCATCATCATCCGATGTGACTTTTCATCCATTCAAATGCGAGTATGAATTCCATGGAATGATTACATGTAGGCCTCTACATGCGCATTATATTATCATAAAAAAAGATAAATTATAATAATTTGTAATTATATTTATGATGAAGGGTCAGCACCCGAAGAGAGTTATTGTAACAGCTCTTAAAGAAACGACTTCAGCTCTTTCTGTTTTTACTGTATCACCGAAAAGGTGGGGATAATTCTGAAAAAAATTAATATGTGTGTAAACATTATACACGAATATAAAAAGCTTCAACTTCACTTTACCGTTATTCAATTATCACGTATTCGTGTTTATTCGCTTTCTATTTGATATTGCTTCAACAAATTGAACTGAACTTGCTATCGATTCAAGCCGCTCTCCCTTTTAAAGAGGGTGGATCCCAAATGCATTTATGAAATATACAATTATCACGTAAAATCACCAAACAATCGCACAAAAATTGGTGATGTATAGGTCGATGGCATCATGGTCATGGGAATATTTTATTTTTTTATTTTTTGTTTTCTACAATAATAAATAAGTTGCAAAGTGCCAGATGTTGCAGAAAATGTATGAAGGAAATTAGTGGGGAATATTCAAGGTTTGTACTGGTCATCTATGTTTAGCGATTCTAAAAACCAACTGGAGTCTTCCGGATTTTTTTTTATTATTTTATTTTTTTAGCGCTAACACACGGTTATTCGTTAACAATAAATTGTTCCATTTCATCAACCGCTGATCATAGCAATATCTTGTGAACATGAATGTAGCCCTCTATTTTTACATTCAAGAATTTGTATCTGTATTTAGTAACAATACGGAATATCCTGGCATAGCACGCAATTTTCCTAAAGAGGAAAAATATTCATTACCCGGTAATTGCGAGGAAAAACCCAAATTGCTTCTACCTCTTTCATTATAATCGGTGCATTATACCTCGGTCACATTTGCTCTACGGCGACCGTACGGCGAGTCGACAACAGCCGTTTAAACATTTTTGTACCAGCTGCATATAGGTGATTTGAATTAAAATTAATAAAACGGCTGTTTTCGACTCGCCGTACGGCCGCCGTAGAGCAAATGTGACCCAGGTATTAGTGTAGTAGGTTTCACGGTACACCATATATCTTTCTTGGGCAAGTGTTGGTCCTGTAAAGGAACACGCAAACTCGTGTGTGTTCTTGTCGTCTCCAGAAGAATCGGTGCATTCAAAACATTTTTCAGCAGAATCCGCTTCTACTGTCTGTTTTCTTGTTTGACTAGCACCACACGCGCTAAAATGATTGGCAAAGTCATATCATACAAATTTGTTGGCAGAATTTTTTTTTATTTCACCGGAGGCTAACGTGTTTTTAACATGCTTTGGGATCATTTGTTTCAAGGAACGTAGGCAGGCAGTGAAAATAGTTTCATAATTATTGTCTTTTCTTTCGTCGAAGTAAACCTGTATAACGTTTGCAGGCATCAGCGAGACAGGCATTTATACCAGAATACATTGGCAATTTTCTTTTGCTCAGAGTATGATATTTAACATTCAATTACTCTCTTATCGCTGCACTACAATACATTTTATATCAAATCAAAACTTATTTCTATTATTTTTAATGTTTCCATTGTGACCACTTCTATCTACAAACGCCAATATCTTTATAGTAATATCCGTGAATATCTTGGAATAAATTTGGAATAAAGCCATCAATTTCCTTTTGATTTGTGTTTTTGAATATAGGTGATCAAAGAAGGCAGTTCATAGTGTCCTAGCTCATGGCTAAGTTTATACAAACGAACTTTCTTTAGATTTTGATCTATTAATGAAAGATGATTTATATCACGTATTTCATCTGTCGGGGCTGGAAATCCTCGATTATTTATAATAATAGAAAAGACCAGGATTGTATATATATATATATATATATATATAAAATTACCCAACATTGGGTAGAAAGGGAACATGCATGTTTGCTGGGTAACATTTTCCCAAAATATTAGGCAAGATGCATGTTTTAAGGGTAAATTTTAACGCAATATTGCGTAAAATTTACAAAATATTTAATATCTTTTTACCCAACAAACATGCATGTTCCCATTTTACCAAATATTGGGTAAACTTTTTTTTACAGTGTATATATACATATATATAAAGAATGTTATTCTATTTGGTTGACAAGATATGCACATTTTCGTAATAACTGGTATTTGACCCTCACTTTGTACTAGATCTTGGTTCTTGCACGACTTACAAACATTATTTTCGTTCAAACATTATGACACAATTGTAACACTGGATATCAGTGATGAATTTAAGTGTCAACAATGAACATAAATTAGGAAAACAGTAAAAAGAGTAAAAAACACAATTAACTTCCAGTATTACCAGCAATCTCATTTTCGAAATCATGGACGCTTGTGATGAGCTTCCATTCCTTCCTTGTCAGTGGTTTTGAGTACATGTCATTATCAGCTTCTGAATTTTCTTTTCACCAGCTTGTGAACTATTCCCCGACCTTTAAATCAATACATTCCTTTTAACAGTAACCGGACACTGATTCAAATAACAAGCAATTTCATATAATTTCCAAATCATGGACGATTGTGATCCGCTTTACTATCTCCTTTCCATCATTGCCAGTAGTTGTGAGTAGGGTAAATATACGACCATCTCTTGTCCAATTTTGTAGGCCATTCTATAGATCTCCTGGTCCTTGTCGTCAAGTCTTCTTTTTTGTTTGTCTTGTCAAATTTTCCTAGGTGGGGGAGAACCTTTAGTAAAACCCCCTTTTTTTTGGGAGGGGGGGGGGGTTGTCAAATCATCCTAAGGAAAATGTGCCCCCCTTTGGAAAATCCTGGATTCGCCTCTGTCCTCGGCAATACATTGGGCAGATATAACTGTTCCAAAATCTACTATGTGGCCAATTTGGGGGCAATGATTTAGGAATGAGTCTGTGGACGGAAGCACGAAAGCTGTCTCTTTAGTGTTGCTGTGGCAAAATATGTTCTCGGAAATTATTGACTTTCTAGGCACCCTTGTAAGATATATTGGACCGAGTTGGTGTACGTTTAATGACATTTGTAATTTTTTCAGAATGTATTATTTGATAGATTGAAAATGATTACATGTAAGGTTTGATTATACTAGTATAATTTATCATGAACTATAAAATATTGTTAAGGGCGGGTACGTAGTCCTCCTTGTGCGGGGTCCAACCGGCTCTACATTATGCGGCTATTATTTAAGTGCCCCCTAGTCTTAAAAGGGTAAATGCTATTTCATAACGGTATTCATCACGATGTTCTCTACTCATAAGTGAAAGGATCTGAATTGTTTCGGGCGAACGACCCTCATTCCGTCCTATGACTACACTGTAAAAAATATATTATGTGTCCAACCAATTTGGGGCATTATTTTACTCAATGCGGGAAGCATATTGTCTAGGAAGGTTGAAAAATAAGCAGCAATTACTTTAGAATGGGCAAAATGTTCATCACACTGAAATGCCCAAAAGAAATGCCCAATGTTGGTTGGACACATCATTACCCCCATGGAGCATTTTTACCAAATGTTTTTGTTTAGAGTGTAGTAAAAATCATGAAACCTTCCCTCGTTTGAATAATAATATTCATGTCTTTATGAAGAGAGACTCTCATGTTCGATTTACTTCGAGTTTAATAAAGAATTAACACATTATGGTTAGCGATCTTCATCAACAGCAGGCATTATGACTAACTGTCCCAACTTTGAGCGGGCTTGCCACATTTTTACTGTGAAGGGGCGGGAACATGCCAAATGGTAGTCTAGATAAATGTCGATAATACCCACCCACCCCCCAAAAAATTGCAGTATTGCGTATAATGTAATCTCATGACGGAACCATCTCCTTACAACCTAGGCCTGCTCTTTCTTCTGATATTTTTTTCTCCTTTCTTCGTATTTTGTTATCACTAGAAAACCAAAGTGGGGGTGTAAGGTCATCCCTTCCCTTTTCCCCTTCATTACAGTCCTCATTATGGTCTACATGTATTTCAATGTGGCAACCCGGGCTATTGACGTTTAAATAAAAGGAATCAATAAAACCCAATGTTTGGTACACAATACTGCACACGAAAAATAACTTTTAAAGGAGAACTATATTGATTATGAATGTGGTCTTATTATATGTCAATGGAAAGGTAATGATGTGGGGATTATCAGTGGGTCATTCAAAAATAACGAAAATAATACATAAGGTGAAAATCGCCGATTAAAAAACGCTCAAAATGCCTCTCCGAAATATGCCTCGCATCGGTCTCTGAATTGACTTGAATTTGATGACGTCACTTTCTGTACGAGATGCGTGATTGGCTCTCCCACGTGAAGCTCCACTTGCATGCAAAACCTGTTGCGAGGGTACGTTTTCTCCACACTGTCACTGAATACTTCGATCACGAAATGAAAGAAAACCCAGAATTTTATCTAGATTTGGATTTTCAAATTGATGATTTTGAAGATGAAGAGAATGATGATGAAATGAACAACAAAGTGACGTAGTTGGAGGTAAATTGGGGGAATTACGCCGATGATGATGAGTCGGACAATTCAACTTGCAACACGATCACATGCCGATTCGCTACCTAACTCATGCAGCTGCTAAGTGCTAGCTACACCGCGCGGGCCAAATTGAATTCATGAAAATGAATTACCACACTGTCCAGACAGAGTCTCTTACCTCTGTGACTATGAAGAAGGAAAATAATGATAAAACTGTACTTACAAACAAGTGAATGTAATCCGAACCTGAAGGCAACTCAACGAATAGCAGCAGACGATATGCACCGACGATAAACTTCATGTGGCTGGGATAGATTGTCACTCGTTCTGTTAGATGTAATTTTTATCTCATTAATTTGACAAAATTACGAAACTCGGGGAATTATTTATCTATATAAAAATATAGTAACATCTCGTATTATTTTTTTAAATTATGATAAAACCTTTTAAAAGCTCGTATATGTGATCGTAATCAAAATCACAAACATGCCGTATTGCTTGCTCGCCTTGGCTGAGAGAGTAGACCTATGCACGTGTTGCACAGCTCTCAATCAAGCTACGCATGTTGGGGATCTTTTACATCTAATTTTAATTTACCTCAACGTTTTCCTTCAAAAAACGTTTTATCGTAATTTAAAAATTATACGAGATGTTACTATATTTTTATATAGATAAATAATTCCCCGAGTTTCGTAATTTTGTCAAATTAATGAGATAAAAATCAAATAAAAACCTTCAGGTTCGGATTACATTCACTTATTTGTAAGTACAGTTTTATCATTATTTTCCTTCTTCATAGTCACAGAAGTAAGAGACTCTGTCTGGACAGTGTGGTAAGTCATTTTCGTGAATTCAATTTGGCACGCGCGGTGTAGCTAGCACTTAGCAGCTGCATGAGTTGGTAGCGAATCGGCATGTGATCGTGTTGCAAGTTGAATTGTCCGACTCCTCATCATCGATTCCCCCAATTTACCCCCAACTACGTCACTTTGTTGTTCACTTCATCATCATTCTCTTCATCTTCAAAATCATCAATTTGAAAATCCAAATCTAGATAAAATTCTGGGTTTTCTTTCATTTCGTGATCGAAGTATTCAGTGACAATGTGGAGAAAACGTACCCTCGCAACAGGTTTTGCATGCAAGTGGAGCTTCACGTGGGAGAGCCAATCACGCCTCTCGTACAGAAAGTGACGTCATAAAAAATCCCCAATTTCGCAGACGTAATTCTGCGTGTTTGAAGCATTCAGAGAGAGAACTTTAAACTATCAATTAACTGAGTTCCATCGGTCTACATGATAAATGATGTACACCATCGTGTTCTCCTTATTTTCTCCTTTGATTTGATATATGATTCTCCATTTTTACGATTTTCAATATATTTCTCCTTTAAGATGCATGTGTACATTCCATGATAATGCTCCTTTATTAAGTTAAAATGTAATGGTAAGCGTTTTTTTTTTTTAGGTCAAGCGTATTCGCACTCAGTATACCACCGACTAAATGTAATGATAAGGAACTTATGTTTTTTACATTAAAAGAATACTAATTTAATCGGTATTATGCAATGTTAACTTATTTTCATTGAACATGTATAGTACGAATATATTATTGTCTATTTCTATATCAAATTTTGCATTAATATATAACTATGTCTATTTATATGATAAATTTGTACTTGTAAATTTGAAATGAATTATATTATCCTACGTTATTTTCATTTTGTAGAATATAATGTAAAGACAAAGGTATCAGACGTAACATGATGAACGGAAGATACGTTATCTCTTACTCTAACAAAATACAATGGTTTATTCAATAATGAAATCAGAAAACCAATAAAGCACTTTCATGCCCAAATCACTGTTCAACCCTTTGTAACTGGTATGTGTGTGCGAGGGTGTGTGTGTGTTGTGTTGTTAGGGGCCGATCTTTTAAAGACAAAGCATCAAAAGAGTGTGAGGTAAGACTAAGTCGTCTGATCGCTAAATTCTTTTAAACAGATTTCAACATTTTTGTTTACAAGTGATGTAGATAACAGGCAGACAACACAATACACTGTAAAAACGGTTGGTGTTAAGGACCACACCCTGAGGTGTTAAAAGTACACCCTAGCTATTGAACATTGAAAGTCCAAAGTGACAATATTAATACCTCGCCCCCACTGTCCTACGATCCTTTACACACATCAGGACCGGCCTTTCGTACCTGATCGCGAATTTTTTTAGCCATTCAAAAAATTTATACGATCAATACGATTGCCTCGACTGATCTGATACGATATAATACGTTCTGATACGATCATTACGATTACTCCACGATTAAGACCACCGTTTCAATCTTAGCGCGAATCATGGCAGTGGGAACTGGGTATTATGCTTTATGTTAAACCAATGATTTCCTTTGGTAAACATCGATAATCACTGTAAACGAAGAACTGATATAATTCGATATTTGGTTCATGATGAGTCAAGGGTGTTTATTCGCTGTTGGCTAAGAGATATTTAAAAGGATAAAAAAAATATCCTTCCTGTAAACGAAAATCTTTTTTGATTAGTTAGAAGTGTCCTACCTTTCTTTTGATATACGAATACTTCATAATTATAATCATTCTTGCAGTAAAGGTTAACCATGGTAAAGTGAGCAAGCCTTGTGATAAGTACCCAACAAGCATGTAGTGCCTGTAGCAATACATTCAATTGAAAAGAGAGAGAAAGAAGCATTTCTGGTCGGTCGCATCCCGTGTATCTGAGGCGGCACACCTCAATCACATTCATGGCCCTGGGAAGCGGGGGTGCTGAAGCACCCCCAAGATATTTACAGGGGGTGCGGTATTGTAATATTCTCCATATCCTAGAATTCTGGTAGATGTGCCAATTGGAGAAATTAAAAGAAAATTCCCAACATTTTGTGCATAACTTTTTATTTTTATTTTTTTTGCTTGTCATATTTACTAAAGCACCCCCTGCAAAAAACAACAACAACAAACACGTTCCCAGAATAATGAAACTCAAATGGCGAGCAGTTTAATTTGGGCATATTGACTTGAAAACGGGATATTTTAAGTCCCATGCCATCCTTTTGTGCAAATGTATTATTATTATTTTAAATCTCACTCGAGGCAACGTGAGCGTGATTGTTTTTTCAAACTTAATTGATATAATCTCTTGAGATTTTTTTTTCTTCAAATTATCCTCCGTCTGTTGTTCATTCACTTTTCTTCCCCCTTTTATCTTCTTTCTTCCTTTCCACTTCTTCAATTTTCGCAAATTTTTCTTGTTTGGCTGTTAGCAAACGGCGGGTTTCCAGAACGCGAAACCCCCAGAACCCCCCCCCCCGGCAAGATTTACTCTGACGTTTACATTCTTACATTCTTCATGGTTGAATGGTTGAATGGATGAATGCTTTGTCTTTGACAAAATATTTATCTCGCACTAAAGTGAACTTTGCTCTGGGAGTGAAGAACATGAAATAATGTAATATACATCAGAAAATATAAAAAGAAGCTATACACTCAGTACCTTGGTGGTACTCTAAACTTTGCTTGTCTCGTCTGTAATACGAATGTAACTGATACACCTTTAATGGATGTGTAATTGGATGTTGATGTATCATCCGTCATGAATTTCCATCTTTTATTCTGGACTCAATTCATGCTGCTAGCGTCGAGAGGATCAGGAATATTCGGACAGTCGCCAGGTAAACTGTTTCCTTGTTTTAGTTTGTTTTATTTTTGTTTTTGTTAAAGAGCTTTTTACGGCGTTTGGGGGTTATACGTACTCTATGAGCCACGCCTTTGGAATAGTGCGTCCCACAACCTCCCTCCATCCCGCCCCGAAAATTATCGTTCATTTATCATAACTTAATTACAAATATAATAAACAAAATGACCTATCATTGTAAAGCTTATAATCTCTTTCACCTGAAATAATACATGTGGTTCCACATTCACGTATGAGTGAGTAAAACAATTTTATAAAAGGATATCAAGTCACTTAAAAGGCTGTATCTGACAAACATACCGACACAGAGATAGAGTGAGAGACATACAGCGCGTCCCAAAAACTATGTCCTTCTGACATAGGACTGAATTAATTCTAAAAGGTGGTATGATTCTCAAATAAATGTTCATGAGTAGAAAGCTCATTTCACGATCTAACTTAAATGAAAATGTCATTGGTCGCGCTTCAGCGGTTTTGAATGCACACTCCGTTTAATACGTAAAGGTGGTGCATTTTAGCCCATTCCGAGTTTGCAGCATTGATGCATTTCTGCATTGTCTATGGCATGTTAACCCCCATTTCTACTAGTCCAGTCATTCTAACTTTTCACTTGGCACAAATTGCAACAGAATTTATTCCAATGCAGAACATTTTTTTGAGGTCCATAGAAGACCATACTTAAAGTCCCAGAAAATCCGAATAGGGGAAAGTGTTCTAATTTGCATAAACATAATGGTAAGTTTTGGTCATATTCGCTCATTTAGTTCACGTAGCAGTCGACGCCAGTGTATGCTATGTACTCAGACCCGATTGCAAATCATATCAATTCCGGATTCGATACTACTATAAACATTCGCCTCCTCAAAGTATAGCTATATCCTAAATATCAGTAAGCAAAGAATTATACTACAAGAAAACTCTACTATTAAAATTAAATGCATAATTTCGATTATGATGGACTGCATTAATTGTTTAACATGAAAGGGTCTAGGCACGGAAACTATCATATGCTGGTAACATGACGTTGTGCACCAAATGATTACATTTTCTGCCTGCTCGATCTCAGAGTTCAAAAGAAAAATGAAATGTAGCTATTAGACCTTTTACATCCTATTATACTACTATCATACTACCGAGGTCACTCACCCCTTTTCCGTATTTGCCAATTTCTGGGAAAATCTGTCAATTTGGAGCCCCTGAAGAGGGAAGGGGTCGATGCGCCGCGCTGATAGACGAAACCCATTCATCTTTAAGTGGTTTCAAATAATGAAAATGACTTTACCATATAGCAGAAATGCCTTTGCTTTAATGGTGGGGGGGGGGGGTCAAAAACTGCGATTTTGTTTTAATAAAGAGGGAAAATAGGCAAAAAGGGTGGGGAGACTTCGGGTCCCCCTGAGGGGGTAGGCTTTGCTGAGCCAGCTCTCTTTATTATGTAGCTGATACCTTTTTTCATATCCAAGTGGTTAAGAAACAATGAAAGAGGTTTGCTATAGAGCAAAAACAACGTTTTGCCTCAATATGGGCTCCAAATTGGCAGATTTTTCCCATAAATTATAAATTAATAAGGAGGGAAAATAGGCAAAAAGGGTGGGGAGACTTCGGGAACCCCTGAGGTGGTAGGCTTTGCTGGGCCAGCACTCTTTATTATGTAGCTGATAGAGGAAAATCTACTTTTTTATCTTCAAATGGTTACGAAACAATGAAAGTGGTTTGCTATCAGAAAAGCATTTTTGCATCAATGAGGGCTCCGAATTGGTAGATTTTTACCATAAATAGGCAAAATATGGAAGAGGGGTGGGTGACTTCGGCAAACCCCTTAGAGGTAGGGCTTGCTGTGTCAGCACTTCTTTGCATGTAGCTGATAGAGAGAAATCTAGTTTTGTTATCTCCGAGTGATTAAAAACAATAAAATCGGTCTACTGCAAAGGGGGAAACGCCTTTTACCTCAATGGGGCTCCAAAATGACGAATTTCCAAGAAATGGGCAAAATACGCAAAAGGAGTTGGTGTTTTCGGCAGCCCCCTGAAGGATGTAGGCTTTGATATGCCAACACTTCTTTATACGAAGCAGATAGAGGAAAGTCTACCCTTTCGTTTCCAAGTGGTTTTAAAACAATAAAAGTGGCTTACACTATAGCAGAAACATCTTTTTGCCTCAATGAGGGCTCTGGATTTATATATTTTTTCCCATAAATTGGCAAAAAGTATGGAAAAGGGGTGAGTGAGTTTAGCAAACCCCGTAGGGGATAGGCTTTGCTGTGCCATCACTTCTTTATAATTATTTAGCTGATAGAGGAAAATCTATTTTTTCATCCCCAAGTGCTTACAAAACAATAAAAGTGGTTTATTGCACAAAAGAGAAACGCCTTTTGCACCAAGGGGCTAAAAATAGCGGATTTTCCAAGAAATTGGCAAAATACAAAAAGGGGTTGGTGACTTCGGCAGACCGCTGAGGGGGTAGAATTTGCTGTGCCATCGCTTCTTTATATGTAACTGATAGAAAAAAACCTACTCTTTTGCCTCCAAGTGATTTCAAGACAATAAAAGTTGTTTTTCTCTGTAGCAAAACACCACTTTGTCACATTGGGGGCTCAAAAAGCACGATATTTTAATATTTATCTACGAATAAGGGGACTATAATATATGTTTTAATGTTCTTGAACGTAATTGCATGCAGCATGCAGAGCAAATATCCTCTAACTTTTCCAAGAGACTTCATAAACATAAAAGTGGCTTTGATATGTAGAAAAAGCCCTTTGCCCACATACCAATTTAAGTAATATACATCTTTCTATCGCTATACGCACGCTTGTATTTATGCGTGTTAGTCACACCAACAAAGGCGAGGCAAGACCGATTTAATCTATTGTTATTTCTTTAAAGGCATGCCAGCGATCGCGTTGTAGTTGATATCAAAAGTGTGACTAACACGCGGATGTTTTTTTTTGGTGTCATATTATTGCAATATCGAGTAAGACATTCGGATGTATTTGCCCTTAATCTAAGCAAGTTAAGACATTAATACTGTTATGAAACATATCAATTTTCTCGTTGATATATCCCCTTTCTTGTCGAATGCTGATATTTTGCATTAATTGTTTATGCTAATGATAAAACAGAAAGATATCAACGCACATGCAAATTTTTGACAGAAAACACGGAAATTTAGGCATAAATCCTCACATTTTTCGAAAAATATTAACCGGACAGTCCCGAAAACGATTGCAACCGATATATAATATCTTAATCATCGTGAATTGCGTATTCATTTCTAGATTTTAACATCTGTGCAAAAAACTTTTTAAGGATAAGGCATATCAATTTAATTTGGCAGCAATCTTGGATTTATGCAAATTAGATGCCTTTCCCCTATTCGGATAGCTTGGGACTTCTAGTATGTTGTACTAGGGACCTTACAGAAATGCATTGTGGTGAAAAAAATTATGTTGCAATTTGTTCCAAGTTTGGTCAAAATTTGGGCTAAAATGACTGGACTATATATCCATACATCCAGCATGTCCAGGATCTGAGCAGGAACATTTCCCTAATCATATCCAGGCTCATCAAAACATAAACTTGAGCATGCTTAGAAGGACAAGATGATTGATAAGTTTGATGATTGATAAGGGGAATCAGTGCACCAACTTGAAAGAATATGTGAATGATGGATGAGTAAAATAAGCTAAAAAGGGGGAATCCACAAGTTAATCGCCCTTTGCTAAACATGCTAAAGGAACTAACAAAAAAAAACCATATGAATTTTTTCTTTCAAAAAGTTATATTGAAGCGAGGCCAATGAAATTTTTATAGAAGTTAGAACATGAGATGTGCTTCCTAGTTTTATACATTCTATTGAGAATAATCTTTATTTTTTGAAGTAATTTAGCCGCACATCAGAGGGACATTTTTGGGGGACGCGCTGTACATGTAGAGGGAGAGAGCAATGTATAGATTAGTCGTGAAAGCAGGTTTTTGAGGATGATGCGGAAACACCAACATATTCAGGACATTTAACTAATCATTGTCTTTTGGAGGATAGTAACAAAGAACAACGTCCAGTGGTGTGGAAGTATATTCAGCAATTTTATAAAAAAATACTTTTGAATTGGTGCTATAAATGCAAACATTTTTTTATGTAGGTGACGTGAGACTGGTTGATGGCAGCTCTTCTCTAGAAGGAAGAATAGAAGTATATTATAATGGTGTTTGGGGGACGATATGTGACATCGGATGGGATAGCACGGATGCTAATGTTATCTGCAAACAATTAGGTTTGTATGGAACCTGTTTCTGCAATCACGACGATGGGTAAAGTATCAAAATGAATTACAGAATTGAATATCATTTCATAAAATACAAACAATAACTGGGGATATGATAATCTGACATTGCATATTCATGAAGACATGCATAATACTGTTTTACCGAAATAATGCAAAACTTGATGCCGTAACGTAATTTTAACACAATTTTTATGACATTTTCAGCCTTTTGTTTGACTCAGTTACTCTTCTGATCAAATCATGTTAAACGTTCTTCTAGAGTACCCCCCTTTAAAAGAGTAAGGGAAATTAACACAAAATATAGGAAGAACAGTTTCCCTATTTTTTTTTTTACTGTTCATTGTTCTGTGTTATTCAAATTCACATTTACTGACGGGGGTAAGTTTTTGAGATTTTCAGCACATAATGGCTTATTGCACCCTGAAACGAAATGTTTCGTGAGTTATATCTCTTCCGAACACGCGAAATGTACTATGAGCCTTAAATAGTTTTTTGAGAAATTACATAAAGACATGCAGTGACCTCTTGTTTAACATGAGTTTTTTTCCTCCAAATTTCTCATACGATGTAGGTTTCCAAATTTCCTTGGGAACGAATATCCCAAGATTCGGGCAAGGTCCGTTCACACAGACTGTCTGGTTAATGAATGTCCAATGCGAATCTTCAGATGAAAGTCTTAACGATTGTGTTACCAGTGACCAGTGGGGACAGGCTTCAGCATGCCCTCATAGTAGAGATGTGGGTGTTAGATGCTCAGGTAGGTCTTCCAAGTATAGAGATGAAAGAAGAATGATAGTTATAATGAAATTACATTCTCATCACTGATACTATTTAAATAATGTTCGGTTTAATATTCATAATTCATTAAAAAGATAAAGTAACAAAGAATCCATTCACTGTATAATCGTCAATTTCTTATCTCATATCAAACTTAATTTCTGGTAAAACTTGTTAATGTATGGTAAATATATTATTTAGTTCCCGGAGAGTTGGCACTCCATAAAAGAGTTGTCTTCTAGTTTATTTTCTAGATTAACTTAAGTATTACCAATCCTATTATTTTCGTAGTTCAAATTTCAATAAGATATTTTGCTTTTGTACAAAATAAAGATTAAGACGAGGGTGAAGACAATGGATAACATTTTTTGATGTGATACTTAGGAACTTATGAAATCTAGACGAAGCCATTTTTTTCTTGTCGAGTTGGCTACCCTGTATTCTTAAAAAGATTGGCCAACATAACGAATCTGATGATGATGATAATAATCAAAATCAATTTTAAGATTTTAAGACTAAACCAATGATTTGGTTAACTTTGAAGATTTTTTTTGTGGGGGTGATATCGTGCACAGATTCACCAAAAGGTTGTTTATTTTTACCAATCCTTCTAAAATTGCAGTGGTTAAAATAATGTATTAAAATACAAAATTGATAAAAAGGAATACGATTGGAACATGGCCAATAACAAACAAATCCTTCATATCACAGCCACGGACCGTGAAAACAATAAGAAATTTGTATATTAGATATTAAGTTACTTGCAAGACTGATCTTAAAAGAAATATGAAAGAATATCTCGCCTTTTTCTTTCTAGGTCTAAACGTTGGGATTGCACCGAATTACCAAGGATGTTACCGTTTCGAAGATGCACTTTTATCAACAACAGCAATTTCTTTTCAGTTAAACACGATTGAAACATGTTTAGAACACTGTTCAAGGGATTCTCTGTTTGCTGGTCTATATGGAACAACATGTGCCTGTGGTGATCAGATCCAACAACCTGCCCAGTCTGTTGATAACACCATGTGTAAAATGCCCTGTCCGGGTAATTCTGCTCAGCTTTGTGGTGATGACGAGACTAATAGTGAATTTGTATCCACCTATTCTGGTAAGTAAAACTTTCAAAGGGGCAAGGAAGGGCGCATGGGGCAAAATACCTCACCATTTTCTTTATACTGTCTCCTTTTTGTTCTCTTGGTTGTCGATTTTTGGGGTTGTATGCCCTTATGACTATCAATATGTCACGTATATTAATGTTTCCATTTTCATGATCATTAAACAAAAAAGAACAATAAATACAACACCATCGTCAAAACAACAACAACAAAGGCACAAAGCAGTTTGAAATTAAGCGGAATTAATTCATCATGTCCTTAATTAATTAATTAAATTATAAATGAATACAATAATTTGTTGGGTATTCAATCCAGATAGATGGATAGATACAACATTTTATTTTCAAACGGTAAAAACACAACAGATGCGGAGTCGAATTGCATTGGGGTTGTGTCATAGATGAACATAGCAAGTAAAAGAAACCCAACTTAAATACATTCAGTAAAATCGAAAACATGATAATCATAACATGTACCAGGTTATACATAAAACTAGGTTCATTTTATACAAAATAATTAAAGTTTATATAATAATAATAATAATAATGTGGCTTATAAAGCGCCAAATCCACTCTGTAGAGTGCTCAAGGCGCATAAAGAGCTAAGAGTTAGAAAAAAAAGTTTTTAGAAGATTTTTGAAAGTTTCGACAGAGGTACATTTGTTTATGTCTTCAGGAAGGCTATTCCACAAAGTGGGACATGCAAAAGCAAATTATCATTCCCCCAAGTTTTTGAAACTTCTGGAATCATAATCATAATCAAAAGCATAAATAAAATTATACAGAAATCATACAGAATATACATTCGGTATGCACCAATAAAATGAAAAAAATATCAGTTTGGTATCTCGGTGGCCTGTCCGGTCATTATCTTAGACATCATGATATCAATATTTGCTCTTCTGTTTTCTTGCAGTGCTACCCACTTTAATATAATAAGATTTTCTTTGGCAGCTGAATGCAGTGGACGTGTATTATTATGGCATCCTATAATTTGAGGATGTTGAAAAACAGTTTGATTGACTCATCCGCAAATACCCCATACAGCATCACAGTGGTTAAAATGTGACATAATCAAATAATCATAAACAAATATCAAATCATTTTCATCGACGAAAATCCTTATGTCGATTCTAATCAATAGACAATAAAAAAAAATATAAAATTAAACATTATAAATCTCTTAGCTAAATCTGATTATTAGCAAAGTAACAGCCTGAAGTTTTCCATCGGAAGCTTCCGTCAATTTCGTTTAATTCCGTACATTTTATTTGATGATTATCTTTTGTGGCATCTAATTAAATTACATGATTCTTTATTATAAAATGTTGTGCATTAGACGAACTTGGAGAACTTGTTATCCTGCCCATTCTACTAGGAATCTAATAATGCATTACATATAGCTGCAGCAGGAACAAATAATGTGTTGGTGCGCGTTGGTGTGTGTGTGTGTTTAAATTCTTTCAATGAAATACATATACTTATACAAAATTATAATGGCTCAATAAAATACATAGAGTAAATTCATTGTTTTTTTAAGGACCTGATACACAACTTCAAAGTATTTTGTTCTTTTACATTTACCTAATTATTATCATCGGATCATCGAGAATGGATGATTCCTTAACCAACACGTTGTATGAATGTGATAACGATAATGAACAAGATAAAATAGTCGTATTTGATGGTTATTTCTTTGATTCCATTCCTTATTCTTTCCAGTATCTATTGGAGATGACTACCTAGCATCGCTATGGTTTCCCGGTGATTACGTCATATCTAGTTCATCTCAACCAGCCAACCTCGTCTCCAGAATCAATGTGACTGCATCATCGGGAGGGATCCTGATTCAGGTCCTTGCTCTAGACCTCGCCCCAGGAGACACACTGACTGTGGAGGTTGGAGGTATGACATTTAACCCTACAGAACCAGGTGACACTGTGCTGTCCGGGTTATCAACCACACCAACAACTATAACTGCGACGTTGATGAGGGCTGCGAACTCACCTGGGGCATCGGGGTACCTTATCACCTCTGCCGGTACGTTATATTTTTGTCGTAGCTATACTTAAAACGAGCAAAGGGAGCAATATTACATTTCTAGTCCGATGATGTAAGACATTTTTTAACACTATACATTAACGATTTGGAGATGCCATATTTTGGTAATTGTTGGGGCTTAATAGCAGCAGATTGATCAAATATATCATGGTATGATTCATAATACACTATAATTGGAAATAGATGGTTTATCTCTCTTACATGCATACTATTCGTGTCTTGTCATGCAAATGCATGCTCTTTAAAATCAAACAAAGACAACCGTCAAAATCTAATTCAGCATGATCCAGTTTAGTTATTTTTTTAATTTTCTCTGTTCTATTTGAATCGCTTTCATTAGGGTATACTTGACTTTTAAAACAGATACGAACCAATAGCGCCATCTCGAGTGCTCAACTACTCATACCTGGCCAGTTTCCTGACCCATAATGCTAGTGTAGTCTAGTAATATAGACCCACTTGATTGATAACATGCTAATTAACTATTCAATACATTTATACCGCAATAATAATGTTACCAAGTAGCAAAACAATCACTTTTCCTCTCAAAACTTTTTAGATTATCTATACAAATACAATTATAGGTCAATTTATTTTATGTAGTATGAGTAGATTATACTTAGATATTTAAGACTTTGCATTTATAACACATAGTAAATGAGAGACCACACACAGTTCACCCCCTTTAATATAAACACACATAAAGTGCATTCGTAATCATTTTACCGCAATCACCACCATCATCATACAGAACCTCCTTCTACAACAACGACCCCGATTCCTTCAACTACTATGGCCACAATACCTGCATCTCATATCACTGCGACAGCAACAGCTGATCCCTCAGTTGTAACCACACCGTCCACAGCATCAACTGCTACAACACCTGTAGCAACCAACCAAGGAATGGATGAGATCACGTCAGTTGCGTCAGCCACCCAACCCCCTGGCACTACATCTTCTGCGGTTCCTGTATCAACAACTACAACCACTGATGCTGCAAATGCAAACGTCTGTAAGTGAAACTTTCATCGTACATGTCAGACAGGGCCATATATTGGTCTTTTTGCTATAGCTTTACTTGCCTAAATGAATAAAAGAAGCAATCACGCAATCAATTTATATTTTATATTCCAATGATATTTTTGGACCTCACGTTCAGCATGTGGAAACGCCATCTAGTGGCCATTGTTGAATTATCCATGAAATATAATACATCTGCATGATGTTTGAATTGTCATTTAACTTCCCGAATGGAAATATAGATTTTGGTGAAATGGTAAAAAAAAAAAATTAAGACGACTTAGGAAGAAGTGATTTAGTCCCTTTTGAATGTAAAATCTCCACATCTTATAGAAAACAAAGAGAGAATACAAATGCAAAAACTCTGTACATTTATATAGTACGCATCTGGAGCCATCTTCCCGCCAATTTCCCCCAAAATGGCGGGAGCCAATCTAAAACTGCGTCGTGAGTCAAATCGGTTGGTGGATTTCTGTTCAGCAGCCAGAAATGGCGATATAACCCATCTGTCTTCTTTTTTTCATTTGTCAATCCCTAGATGTAAGTTACTCTGGCTTGTCATACAAAGCGGGCAAAGAGTTATACCTTGGTCACATTTGCTCTACGGCGACCGTACGGCGAGTCGAAAACAGCCGTTTTATTAATTTTGATTCAAACCACCTATATGTAGTTGGTACAAAAAATGTTCAAACGGCTGTTTTCGACTCGCCGTACGGCCGCCGTAGAGAAAATGTGACCAAGGTTTTAATGGGCAAGATGGTTTAATGATTTAAAGGCCAGGTCCAGCTCATATTCATTGAACTAAAATTGATATCGATAAGTGTTGGTTCTGTTGAAACCATTTTCTTTCTTTCTATATTTTCCTTTCTCTCTCTCTTTCTTTCTTTCCTATACCTTTTCGGTTTCAACGCTCTCAGTCGAGACAACTAGTACACAACAAATGTCACCGGGCTCTATCAATCAAACCAACCCTACAGAGAATGATGATACGAATGGATATTCGACTTTCTCTCCCGAAAAATCAACATTGTCTTTAATTAACAAATGCAATCAGACATCAGAAGTACAGTACATGTATGTCCAAGGTAAGAATTCATGAATCTAACCTTATACTAAAAGGCAGTCTTCTGAGAAAGATCATGATAAAAACGCCATGATGGGTGTGGACTGTTGGGAATTTCTCTGACAAATAATGAGACCATTAAATTAAAAGGAGTGATACGACCTGGAAACTATGTTCAATGAATATGAATAAAAAGAGTAAAATCGAAGAAACCATAGACTATATGAAATAAATGAAACTAGGCCCTGAGTAAAGTGATGCATTACACTTTATTTGATAACATTTTCGTCGTACAGTATCCACAATCATCATGAAGTGTATGAAATGAATGAGCTGCTAGTGTCATCTCAAAAGTAATATGTTCCTTTTATCCATTAAAAGGTAAACAACAGGGCAGTGCTCTTGTATTCTTCAACAGAAGTATATTCAATATTTAATAATAATAATAATGATAATAATAATAATAATAATAATGATGATGATGATGATAATATAAAGCATTTAGAGTGCGCCTTCAATCTAGTTTCATATTCAGAGGCGCAGAGAGAATTATTACATAGAAGGGGGGGGGGGGGGCTGTTATTTGAAATATGATGAGAATAGTTGTCTTCAAGTTGGCTTTGCATAGCTTTATATAGACTTTACATTGCGTATTGTTGAAGAGTCTATTCCACAAAGCTGGAGCACTATGAACAAAAGCCTTTACACAAAATGAGCATTTGATTCTACGAGTTGTCAACAAACCGATCCCTGAAGATCTTATATTTCTAGAGAGTACATATTCCGAGATAAGATCGTTAAAATAATGAGGAGAACAACCATTAACAATTTTCCATGTAAGCAAACAAAATCTTGAATTTTATTCTCTCCACTACAGGCAAACATTGAAGTTCTTAAAAAAACAGGCGTTATATATTAAGAAGGTTTACTAAGTATTCGGGCGACGACATTTTGCGCTCTCTGAAGCTTGAAGATCTTATCATTGCAATTATGGCAATGATAAGATCTTCAAGCTATGATAGTCTAAACGATAGTCTAAACGAGAAATAATGTATGAATGTATAACAGATGAAGTTACATTTGTGGACATGGATTTAACATTTGAAACATTATTTAAATTTTAAATGATGACTTTTAACATAAAGAAAGTGTATAATGCCCATTTAACATGTAGGCCTAATGTTAAAATGTACGACCAAGTCTAATTCCCTAGTACTACTGTATGTCATGGGCAAAGTAATAAAGAAATTTATTTGAATCGAATTAATTTAAATTGTTTCATTTGGTACATGTGTAGTAACTGTTATGACATCTCCGTGTTCCTTTTTCCAGGAGAGCGATTTTTTCTTATCATCGTGGTGGTAATTCTGTTGCTGTATGCCGTGGTTGTTACTATTGTTACGATCGTCCTTATTCGGCGGAGGTAATTATACATTTGTACTATGAAATATTGGACATTGAGCTAAGCAGTTTGATTTAGCACAACTTTTGAAAACTGAAACAAACGGCGTGTTTCTACAGAGACTCGTTAAACGGTATTACCCGCGTCAGTAGCCAGGATTCCGGAAAACTTCGCTTTTGAAACAGACGCGATGACGCGAAATATGAGTTAATCGAATAAATTCGCTCTGTAGACAAAGATTGGTTTCAGGGCGATACGGTTTTTCTATTCCGAAAAAGAGACACCGTTTGTAACGATTCTTTATAGAAACACGCCGTTTGATTTTAATCGCTCAGTTTATTTCAGCATGGATAACTTGATCCAGCAATGATGTCTTCAACATAATTGTGCAATAATAAAACCATAATTCGTTAAGATGGTAATACAATAACAATACGAATTTTAGATTGAAAGAATTCGAATCTTATTTAGAAGCCAATATTTTCTCATTCCAATTTTGAGTTCGTCCCAAACTATAATTTTATAGGTTGACAATCAAGCGTGTTACGATACTGCAAGAAAACAATGAAAATTTTATTAATTTTAAATTTTATTTCCTTTTTTTCTTACATGAAATTAATCAGTTATACACTAAACAAAACAAAAATACACAATGATCTTACATCTCTTGAAAAGTTAGATGTGCAATCCAAAGTTATGATAGTCCTGTATTAAATTCAGATGAAATTGGTTGGTTGGCGAAGATTCCTATAATTGAAGTTCACAATGATGGCGATGATGAAACTGATCTTGAAGCACAATCAATATCAAGAGTCCCTGTAACGAGTTGAAATGTCTGTGAAGAGGATGCTGATGATTAACAGTCAATTTCAGCAATCCATGGGTTGAAAAGCGTTGATTAAAACAGGTTGATGATCTCGACGAGAAATGAGAATTCATCTCCCAAAGTAACTGCAAACATTTCATTGATGGCGTGCAAATAATTCCACAGAATGTAAATGTTGTATTCGAATTGGAAATAAACTATGCTCTGACATAAAGTCTGATGTGAAACTCTGAGTTCTGATCTGATATCATGATGTCCTTGAAGAAACTGCCAGCTTATATATATAAATATTCACTATTCTGGAAGCTTCAAGTATTGTCTACAAAAAGAACATTATCCTTCTTTCTAGAATAGTCCACTTCTAGAAGACTCTCGAATGACCTCAGTGAAATTAACAATGTGAACAACATAGCTAATCCTATTGTCACTTTCTCTGCAGGCAGGCTCTATTGTCTATCTCTGTACATTCCAGAAATAACAAAGATTACTCTATCTCATTAAATTTAGTGCCTTATAAAGCTTAACTGACACATTCTGGAGTATTCGTAATCATTCTATGCTATGAATATCCTTAAAGAGGAAGCAACAAAATAAATGAATGTGATTGCTCTTACAATTCTACTTATATATAACAAGCGTACCAGGAAAAGTTTAATACAACTACAATGACTGCTGGGATTTAATAATACTATCTTATTATTGGATCTTTTGTTTTTTGATAAAAAATATTGTAAGGATTGTACAATTTCAGAAACTTGTTCTCCGATTAATAACCCACCCTTCACATCTATCTTTAAGTATCTATCGATGAGTTAATATCTCTGAAAACTGTTACGTTTATGTTCAATTAGAAAATAGTATGTTTCCTGAAGTTTTTAATAATTAATTTATTATGAATGATTGTATAAGTATACTACATTACTAGAAAAGCTCATAATATCCACCTTCCATTTAATCATATATTCCATTAACAATTGTTTATTCTGAATAATGGCTCACTTCTATGGAAACACCTCCCCGTCTTCCTTAAGAATAGAACAATATCTCATTTCAAAGAATACGCAGGCAATATCTTTGTCATCAAATTGAATGATCCGCAAAATGTATTTTCTGGTCTTCTATATTCCCTTATTTTGTTTATATATTTCTGAATCTTGTAATCATATTTCCATTTTGATATATCTTTACTTCAATCCAGTTTCTGTTATGTATATTTGTGAGGATCATATCCAAAGAGCCATTTATGTGCTTTTTTGTGATCCTTCTACCAAAGATATTTGTAATAACCTTGTTTCTTTGTATATATTTTTTTATGTATAAAACATTTTTTGATGGAGAATATGATATACATTTTCTCCATCTTCTGTAAGATATTTACAATATTCCTTTTTTTATATCTGAATCCAGTCTTGTTTTACCATCGCTTAATCACTCAGATTTGAAGTAATAATTAATCATGAAAACGGGAAAATTGCGGTTTGTTCTCAACCGCATGCTTCTATAGTATATTCTCTGATCAAGCATAATTATGTACTTGATGGTTTAAGTCAAATTGTGTATTTTTGGTCGCTTATTTCATTTAGGACTATTCTTCGTCCCCCTAATATAAATGAACCAAAGATCTCATGAAATCACCACCTATATGGATATGGGTTCTTCTGGTAATTGCAATAATCTGCCAATGGAACCCCTTTCGACATTGTCACAAAGAAAATGAAGAGCGTAATGACAACGAAAATGTCAGCAGTTATATTCAAAAGGAGGCGCGATAGCTCAGTCGGTAGAGTGGGTGACTCGTATTCCGGTGACCCGGGTTCGATTCCCACTTGGTGCGCTAGTGCCCTTTGGTAAGGCATTAATCCTCAGTACCAGGTCCTTCGGAGGTGACCTTAAGCCGTCGGTCCTCTGGTTGCTTGCTTACAAGCATTCATGCTTTCTTAGCAATCAGGTAAAAAAATCACCACCAATCAATGTATAGTAATGGAAAAATTTGTTCTTTGTAACAGCTCCGTAGCTTTGATATCCAATTTATATAAAATAATACATTTCCCTTTGTAAATATAGACGCAAAGGACTAACTTTGGAGATTGAAGGTAATGTACCTGATCCATACATAGAGCTGCTAGCCAGACGTGACGGAGACAGGGTATATCAGGAGATGGCTACCAACTCAAAGACTTTACCCGAGACCCCAGAAGATAGATCTCTACCGCTAGAACCACTCGATCCGGTTTACGAGAATCAAGTTGCTGCTATGTACCATCAATTCAAAACCAATGAAGGAACATAAGAAACGGTTTCCTCCCTAATTCAAGGAGGTTAAAGACCTATAAGGGATAATTTTCGACCATATTGTAGTTTGAAATGTAGTTTGGTCATGATGGTAGGGAACTTGTTCAATGGGTTGAATTACTTTCTCTAAAAGGGCAAAATAGATTGGAGACTATTGCGTTATATGCCGCGACTGGGGCTATTTTTGATTACCACGAAGCGCGGACCCCCCTGGCATGAAAGGTATAGCTTAATGATCTACAAATTATGAATCATATGAGAAGAATTCGTGAATCAATTTTATAAATAAATTACTGATTCGACTACAGCCGTTTCGTCCACTTCCCTTTCCGTCTCATACATCATGGTTTAATCCTACATTCACGATATTACCACCAGGGCCATTATGATGTATGTGTAGAATATACTCTTATACCGTATTGCAAAACCCGTACGGTGTATGCGTAGATGTACCATCTTACCATATTCGTATTACCGATGAGAAGTGTGTAATATCTTCGTAAAATAACGTGCCGAATATAAAAAAAATCACATGAAATAATGGGTTTAATCACATTTTAATAAATCTTACTTAATTAGATACTTTTACTATCTGTTTAAATGGGGCAAGAACTCAATCTTCATTTCAATTTGCGAATAATGTACATCTTGTAGATTTACCCTTTTGCCATGCAATTAGTCAGGTTCACCTCGTTAATTTTTTTTTAGCTTTCGCCGGATTTTTTTGGAGAAATTTAAAACGATATATTTTTGAAAAGGTAATAGTATAAGGATTCAGAATGACAATGTTTCCATTTGCACCGTGACCTATGTGGCCGCCATCTTGGAATTTAAAAATGGCCACCAAAAAACAAGGTTTTCGACAATATCTCGGCTTCCGAGTATCCTAGAATCATGATTTTGACACCGAAACCGCATTTCATCAGGTCAAGGAATCTATTTGTATCAAAATCAACAACTTAATTCAAGAAAGAAAATCATTTTCATTATATTTTCTATCGTGTACTAGGTATTTCCAGATTGTAATTCACATTAAAGTCCAAATTAGGTGTTCCAAAATAAGCGACCTGAACATACTTTGCTGTAAGGGAAATGATAAACCAGTGCGTCATACATGCTTTTACTTCAGCATGTGTTTCAGGTTACGTCAAAAAGGTCAAAGGTCACTGAACTTTGACCATGTAAAAGACAAGCTTAAGTTTTGAAAGATCATCATAGCTAAGAGAGAGTATGGGTAATAAAGTATCACATACCATTTTGCATGAGTTAGAAGTAACATGCTCAAGGTCAATGGTCATTTAGGACTTTGCACTTTGACCATGTTGTGATATCATTTCTCGAAACTTAACCAATACTAAGATTTGATTTTTGAAGCTAGGCCTAATTTAGCAAGCACCTATCTTTAAAAAATATTCATAATGACCATCAAGTTTCAGAAAGATTGATAAATGAATTTCAGTTCTCCATTTGAAGGTATGTGGTCAATTGGGGGTAAAAATTAAGAAAATTCAAAAGAGATTAGGTTAGAAAAATATAATAAATGAAATTATCTATGAGTATTAAGTTAAACATGGATGTAATGATTAACAGGTATCATTAATTAGATTTATATGATTTAAGGTTACTGGTCTAAGGTCCGAGGTCATTCCAGATGTATCAATTTGGATAAGAATGTATATTTTGCTCACAATGTTGAAATACTTTCGGTAAATTTTGCAATCAATAAAACTTGTATAAGATGATTTTTGGATATCACAAATGATACGAAAAGAAAAGAAGTTTTTAGGTCAAGGTAAAAGGTCATTGAGATCAAAGAACTTTGGATTTAAGATAAATGCTATTTTTCTCTTTTTGAAAGCTCATTCATCTTACATGAAAGGTATTTATTTTTGAAGTCAGCACTGCTGCTATATTGAATTATTATTATGAGGCATTCCACTTTGTTTCAGTTGAAAAAAGTTGACCCCAAACAACCTTTGACTTCCTACCTGAAATTTCATTCATCAATTTACTTGATAACTTTTTTTCATCAAATATGTCCCTCCACTTTCAAAGTTTCAAGGACAATTTAAAACCTCACCCTGGTTATCATTTTAATGTTCATACCAAGAACATGGTCGAAGTTGACACTAGATGATCTTTGGCCTTAATTATGTGTCAGCCTGAAACTCATGGAAGATGATCAGTGATACTTCATTACCCATATCATGTTGTGCTATCAACATTTCAATCTTAAGCAAGAATTTAGTTTTGAAATTATAAGGACATAATAGTTGATTAATAGAACATTATAATACAATGTAGTTCTTGAGTATCATCAAATCGAATGGAATTTCATGTCACTTAGAAAAGATCATTGGTCATTTGGGGTCAGTAAAATGGTGTCAAAGTATACTAAATTGAATTCTGACAGATCGCCTGCAGTTCACAAACCAATATACATGCAGCAGCAGTACTGACTTTGAAAACTACCTTGAAAAGAAAACCCCCATTATTTTGATAATATAAAGGTTATTGATTTCAAATTACTTTTGACCTTGACTTAAAACATGATTTTTCAATTTATATCATTTGTGATATATAATAACGATTTCATACAAGTTTCATTTATTGTTATTAAGTATTTTTGCAGGTAATTAACAAAGTATAATTTCTTATCCAAGTTAATTGATCTGAAATGATCTTTGAACTTGTACCAATAACCTGAAATTATACTCATCTAATTTCTGATATCTTCTGAACGTTATAGGCCTATGCATTTTTGTCCTTAAACTTTCAAAAATATGTCTAAAATATAAATTCCTAACCTTTTTTTACACTAAAGTTGAGTTGACCAACGATTGACCTTTGAACTTCGCCTAGTAAACCGAAAGTCATTCATCGATTTGCTGAAAGGCCTACTCGATGACTAACTGTATGAAAGTTAAATCTTAACTTTGGTTAAGTTTTGTTTTGGTTGGTGAAACTACAACATGGTCAAATTGCATGAACCCCAAATAACCTTCGACCTTGATCATGTGACTTGAAACTCATACAAGATGAACATTGGTACTTTATTACCTAAATCCTCCATATGTTATGGTGACTTTACAAACACCTAACATTGGGTAAGATTTCAAGTTGACATGCCGGCCAGCAAGGCCAAAGTTCATCGACCCCAAGTGACTTATGACCTAATCATGTGACCTGAAACACATAATAAATGATTAGTTAATCATTATGACACATGGGTTTAACATTTCCCTTACGACAACGTATGTTCAGGTCGCTTTATTTATGATTTGGAATACCTAATTTGGACTTTAATGTGAATTATAATCTGGAATTACGTAGAAAAAGACAGAAAATATCATGAAAATCATTTTCTTTTTTTAATAAAGTTGATTAATTTGTTACCAATACGTTCCTTGACCTTATAAAAGGTGGTTTCAGTGTCAAAATTATGATTCAGAAGCTGGGATAGTGTCGAAAACCCTGTTTTTGGCGGCCATTTTGAAAAAAAAAATCCAAGATGGCGGCCATATAGGTCAAGGTGCAAATGGATACATTGTTATTCTGAATCCTCATGCAATAAACATTCCAAAAATGTATAATTGTCAATTTCTCCAAAAGAATCCGGAGTGGAACCAATATAATTTGGTTTTCTGTTAGTGGTAAAATAAAAGTGAGTATCTACATACACACGCACACATCTACACTCACATACATTATTCTCGAAATCAATTATGATACGTACTACATTAAAAAAAGACCCCCCCCTACCCCCCCCCCAAAAAAAAAAACATCGTCTCCAGAGTATTGGCGGACATCTCTGAGGTAATGGAGTGAAAATTGTGAAATCTGTACAGCAATTAATTGCAGATGGTCTGTTGACGGGATAAAAATCTCACGAAAACTTTTTACAAATTGATTTCCAGAAAAATGTATGTGAGTGTAGATGTGTGTGTTTGTGTGTGTTTGTGTGTATGTAGATACTCACTTTCCTTTACCACTAACATAAAACCAAATTATAAAAAGGTTCCACTCCACCCTTGGATTACTAAATCACCTTTGAGATCAATCAACCGAAAGAACAACATGTAAATACATAACTAAACAAAGTAATGAATCTCGCTCAAAATATACTTCATTAAACACACTTACTACTTTATTACGCATTGCAAAAAGAGAATATTATACCTCCCAACTCAATTTGTACAAAAACGATATGTGGAACACATGGAAAATCATTAATGGAGCAATAAATAAAAAGAAAAAAGTACTACCGTCGCTATAACAAAAATAAAAGCAAATAATACCATTACCTATGACAACTCAATACCAAAAGAGTTTCATTCATATTATTCAAATATTGGTAACAATCTGGTAAGCAAAGTCCCTCTAACTCATAAATCTTTCAACAGTTTTCTTGACAACCCAAATCCAAACTCTATATTTATCCTATTAGCACAAGAGAAAATTATTTTAACTATCGTTGATCCTTTGGTCCACATATTTTATGTTTCTTTGAACACAGGGAATGTACCTAATCTTATGAAAATAGCCAAAGTCATTCCGCTTTACAAAAAAGGTGATAATCAACTTGCTTCTAACTACCGTCCTATTTCATTGCTCACTTCGTTATCTAAAATTCTTTAAAAAATGGAGATACTCGTACAAGTACGTTCTTTAATAAATACAATATTTTTCGAACTCGCAATTTGAGTTCCGTGAAAATCATAGCACCTCGCATGCAATTCTGACTTTTATTAATAAAATCACTTCTTCCATAGATAAAGGTTGTCATACTGTTGGTATTTTCCTGGACTTCTCCAAGGCCTTCGATACCACGAAACACTTCTTCATAAACTTTCGTTTTATGGTATTAGGGGGAAGGCCTTGGAGTGGTTCAGGAGCTACCTAACAAACAGGTCTCAATTTGTGTCAGTCAACAACGTTATTTCTTCTACTCTTCCTATTACATGTGGAGTACCACAGGGTAGCTTACTTGTTCCTCTTCTTTTTATTACATATATTTATGACATAATTTTTTTTTCAAATTTACTAACATTTACATTGTTTGCCGACGATTCGAACATTTTCTTTTCACATGATAACGTAAACCAACTTGTAAGAATTGTAAACTCAGAACTCATACATGTCACTGACTGGATTAAGGCGAACAAACTATCACCTAAGCTACAAAAAGACGAATTTTATGATTTTTAGTAACATAATAAATACAATACCTGATAATCTCAATGTTGATAACAATGTTCTTGAAAATGTTTCAGAGACCAGATTTTGGGGGGTTACTATTGATAAGAAACTATCATGGAAACCACACATCAATAATATATGCAAAACAATTTCAAGAAAATCGGAATTATCAACGAACTAAAATATTTTCTCCCATCTCACACTTTACTTACACTGTATCATACTTAAATATTACCATACATTAATTATGACATTTTGGCATGGGGTTGTGCAATCCAAACCCAATTACAAAAAATACTGTTGCTGCAGTAGAAGGCTCTTAGAATAATTTTCAAACCCAATTCAGATCACACACAGATATACTATTCTTCCAAAATAATATTCTTAAAGTGAGCGATTTATATCTTTTCCAACTCGCCCAATTATGTATAAACCAAGCAAAGATGATCTCCCAAAATTTTGTTTCAAATATGTTCTGTAAAAACTCCTCTATACACGATTACCCAAAAAGACAACGTAACTGTTATCACCTACCCCCAACCCGTACTATATTAGCAAAAAACTCTGTTATCTTTTTTTGGACCTGTGTATTGGAATTCCCTGCCTAACGACTTTAAATAATCTCCAAGCCTAAATATTTTTAAACGCAAACTTAAAAATATGCTAATTTGTCAATACTCCACACCAACAAGTCAAGCTTACACATAACCTAGACTAAAACTGTAAAATAACTTAACCTTTAACTACCAATAAATTTGTCTCACATTACTTATTAAAAAAAAAAACGACACGACAACATGATACAATACATTACGACCCGTGCACCTGCCATGTTCCTCTTTTCATTTGCAGTTTTTATTTGCACCTCCCTTATCTCCCTCTTTCTTTCCTTTGCCACTTTTCCCTCCCTATTATAATTTTGTAAGTATTTTTTGTTAATTATTTTTGTTATCACTGTAATTATTATTGTTTGAACTATTTTCTCTTACTTTTGTTGTCGCTTATTCGCTACTTGTTTTAAGTTCGTCTTCCGTGTCCGTCTCCATTTTTGTATATGGTTATATATATAGTTTGTTTATAATTAGTGTTGAAACTAAGTTTAGGGACTTGCATTCTATACAAGCTTTGCTTTTTTTGGCAAGTCCCTCCGTTCATTTCTACATTCTTTTCAAAAATAAAATTATTGCAACACACTTTAGTTTTGTTTAATTTATATTCAATATTTGTTACGAAATGTCATTGATCTGTCTGTATTATATTGAATATGTATTGAATATGTATTGATGTCATTCATTATCCATAATTTTTATTTCAATGGTAAGCCTATCAGATTAGTATTGTCATGATTATGGTCGGAATTATTCCCGATATTTGCCTACGCTTTGGAGATTGGCCCCAACCTAATATTTGTAAACTAAGTGCATATATGAATAATTATTTTTCTCTTTTTCCCTAATATTTATCCCCAACTTTGTCTGTAATTATTATTTCACATTCTCATTTTTAACGATATGTTCTATGTATATGTTATGTACCTGTTACATCTAAATTGTACATTAAGTTTTATACTAATGCCCTGCATCGACAGTTATGCGTCATGACCTGGGCCTATCTTAATCTTTATTATATATTGTATTGACTTTGTAAATTTCTTTCCTTTATTGTGATTTCAATAAAGTAATATAAAATCATTTGATTATATTAATACGGAAATAAATCAATCTAAATCTAAATCTATGTGTATTGTGTGTGGGTGTGTGCGTCCGCCGTTATTAGAAAGGTATTAGACAGTACTATGATGATTAATATTTCAGACTATATAAGAAGAGGACAGGTGATTTAAAATGACTTGATTTTATGAGTTAAAATGGGTTGGAGTCTCGAGGTATATGTAATAAAAACGCGCAATAACACCGCTTACTAAATGGAACAGCACTGCGGCAATAAATTAGTTTGCTGATTACCGAATACCTCTCAAACTTAGATTTAAAGGTCAAGTTCACCTGGAGAAAATTTTGATTTGAATCAATAGAGAAAAACCAATCAAGCATAAAGCTTAAAATTTCATCAAAATCGGAGGTAAAATAAGAAAGTTATGACATTTTCAAATTTCGCTTATTTTTCACAAAACATGCAGCTATACAGTGTATAAATACAACTCAGTGATATGCAAATGAGAGAGCTTACTAAATGTAGTAGAACCTAATTCACGTCTTAGCCAATCAATTTTAGTTTCTAAGATTACGAAATTAATATACATCGACAAAATATTGAAAGTGAAACAATGTCCCACGGCTGCCGAATTCAGGGACTAGAGATTTATTTATTCCTTCATTTCCTCTTTCGCAGGGAGTGATCACCCCATTGGAAGTACTAGGAAGGGGAGGGGGGAGACATATGGATTTACCCAGAATGATTTGAAAACTTTATAATATGCATTTGAAATATATGATTTAAAAAGGCATTGAAATGCATTATAAAACAATGAAAATTGGCATAAAATTACCATTTAAACACACAAATTTCTAATTTTTTTTTTTTTGGGGGGGAAGATTTTGATATTTTTTCCAATGTCGCCCCGCCCCCATTATGGATCGACGCCCCTGCATGTGAGTTCCATGTGAAACGACTTGAAACTAGATGAGGAATTGAATTGCACGGTTTCTGGACTGGGTACTTCCCGGACCCCGGTTGAAGGATAAATTGTCGATAAATTTATATCGACAGAAGGAGGTCCTTACACACTCACGCACAACTATGCAATACTTTGCACACTCACGCGCACATACGCCCAGACCGCATCAAATTTTATTTTTGTCTCGATCGATTCCGCTCGGATCATGCAAGCGTATACTTTTAAAAATACAGGGTAAAAGTGTTCCATGAGGGTAATTATGTGTCCAACCAACATTTGGCCTTTTTTGGGGGCCTTTTTTTTATTCAATGTGATGAAAATATTGCTCATTCTAAAGTGATTGCTGCTTTTTATTATTTTTTTTTTCTTACTGGACAATTTGCTTCCCGCATTGGGTAAGAATAATGCCCCAATTGGTGGGACACATAATTACCCTCGTGGTGGTAAAACATTTACCCAATATTTTTTTTTTAAGTGTACATGTAGGCCTGAAATACATTAATTTCATTAAAATTATTGCATAGAAAATGTCAGTTGAACTGCGATTAACCTTTTTTTCCTTGACTGATTAAAAAAAAAAAGAAAATCTATTTTTTCGGTAAGGAAGGAGGTATCATGGACAGCCATCTCTATGAAATACTGCATCCGCCGCTGAAAGTATCCCCTATTAGGTCATACGAAAGAGAAACGGAAGTAATTACCAATACATTATTTATATTACTACCGAGTAGAGCACAATCATTATCAACATTGGTCGGATATCGTCTAGTAGACGATTACTCTTCCAGTGGTGGCGTGATCACCCTTTTTCCTTGACTGATTTTTTAAAAAGAAAATCTATTTTGTTTACGGTAAGGGAGGAGGTCTCATGGACAACCATCTTTATGAAGTACTGCATCCGCCGCTGAAAGTATCCTCTATTTGGTCTTACGAAAGAGAAACCGAAGTATTAATTACCAATACATTATTTATATTACTACCGAAAAGAGCACAATCATTATCAACCTTGGTCGGATATCGTCTATACTCTTCCAGTGGAACCGTGATCACCATTTTTTCCTTGACTGATTCTTTAAAAAGAAAATTTATTTTGTTTTAGGGAGGATGATCATTGGTCCGACTATTCCAGAGATACATATTGCAATCAGGAAAATGATATAAAACTGTCCGATGGTAGAGATTATTGAAAGTGGCCATTTTTCAGACTCAAAACAGAGTTTATGTTTGAAACGACCGATTGCTGATTGGGGTGTAAACCTGAAAAGACTTTGGTAAGATGGATACGGTACGTGTAAGAATCATCCTACTCATGCTTGGTTGGCTTTTCCAAAGCGGTCTTTCCGATAATCACGTTGCAGGCCAGATGAGTAGACACTTGGGTGAGTTGCTTCGTATCTTGTTCATAAATAAATACGTTGGTAGAGTTATTATAGGCCGACGAATGTGCGAAAATGTTATCCACCAAATTCCTGGAAAATTCTTAAGCATGATCAGTGGCGCAATGACCTAACAAAATTGAGGGTTCCAGATATGGCGTATTGGGCAAATCATAAAAATGCGAGCGAGCGAAGGACACGAGCAAGAATTTCGAAATTTTTATCACGGAAATCCAAATTTGTAATAGATTTTTACCAAAAAAATTGTGATAGGTTCTTTCCCGTCTCTCTCTCCTTACTAGGCAGTTTTCGCATTTACTACGGGGAAGCTCTCTACAACGCATCGATTCCTTTAAAAATGCAACTAAAATCACAACGGAGAGCTGAGAATCTTTTGTCGAAAGTTGGTGGACTGTCTGGGGCAGCAGACCATCCGAAGATTTGCACTGGACAAATTGCAAATAAGTTTTTGCCCAGAGTCAAGAGATTCCGATGCTGTCCCGGTCCATAAACTTTCGACAGAAGCCTCTCAGCTCTCCATTGTGATTTTAATTGCATGTTCAAAGGAATCGATGCATACTAGAGAGTTTCCCCGCAGTAATACCACGGTCACATTTGCTCTACGGCGGCCGTACGGCGAGTCGAAAACCGCCGTTTTATTATTATTTTTTTATTCAAACCACCTATATGTAGCTGGAACAAAAAAAGTTAAAACGGCTGTTTTCGACTCGCCGTGCGGCCGCCGTAGAGCAAATGTGACCGAGGTATAAAGTGCGGTCTGTCTCGACTCATTCGACGGTAATTATATTAGTTCTTATGCACTCACACTGTATCTCTGTTATTTCTCGAAAAACCATTATGCACAATTCATGCAATGGGTCACATGCATAAAAAGTAGCAATTGCTGGCAACAAGCAAAGCAAATTATCATGCTTCAGCAATAGCTTTATTTCATATGCATAATCCTTTGCTAGTGCTTGAACCATTTTCTTGCCTTCAGAAAGCAATTGCTCGCGGTTTGCACAATAGCAACATCACGCTGCAGCGCGCTGGTGCGAACACTACTCACAGAAAAGGCAGGACTCGTACGCAAAGGTATTGTGACATCTTTTCCTCAGACGTGGTGTCAAACTTACTTATTTCATTTTGATAAACTTATATATTTGGTATTTGATTTGCACCTATTAGGAAGAAAACATGTACATGTAGGGTACGGTACACCTTGGGGTTCTCTCTCAGGTGCATAAACATGATTAAAAATCGCGAACGCCCTGATCAAGCAAACGTTCAAGCTGCTCTGACGGAGCTTGATAAAACCAAAGCAAATGCTTATAAAACGCACAAGCGAAATGTTCGCTTTATGCGTATGCTTTTTACCAATAGCTTTATCCTCAAGGAAATGCTTGCAGTCAGTTACCGATTGCTTGAACTTACTAGCAAAAGCATTTGCTGGCTTATTTTTATGCATATGGAATCAAGCAAAAGCCTAGAAAAGGCAATTGCTACTTTTTATGCATCTGACCCATTAAACCAGAGACATTTTAGGATTCTGGGTTACACTAAACAAATGTACACAGTATCTCAAGAACGGCGATGTTCGGGAGCTCTTGGCACGCCACGTAAGTCCTCACGCCAGGCCTTACATACTGCAACTGCCATTATAAATGGAACGATGGACATTCGTTCCGTGCGTTGCACCCGTTTCTTTACGTGCACGCACGTGAATTTTATTACAATATTCAGAAAACAATATTATATTGCACCTTTGTCACTTTCCTTCGTCTTGTTTTATTGGTCTAGAAAAATCCCTTTCCCCGCCCCCATCTTTACGCCAGTGAGCATGATAGTACTACAATGTTTTTTTTTCATTTGCACTATTACACCTACAATAGGAGTACTAATAAACATTTCCAAAAAAGCTGCCTAAACAAATTGTAAAACGAACTATCTTTTCATATTTCAGTTTTTCACAAAGTCAAATGCAATACTTTATTTAATGAAAAACTTTCGAAACAAATCCTGGTTAATAGCTTAAAAAACTTTACAAACCATGGCAAGCATCACCATCAACATCTCGACTATCTCAATCGACAATGTTTAACAACTGTCTGAAGATAAACGACTGGAAAAAAATCGATTAATACTACAAGAAAAAAAAAAATCACTTTTGAGTCTTCTAGAATCGACTTGAAGGACGCCTTAAACGAGACGCAATTTCTTGAAAGCCGTTTCATGGGGGGGGGGGGGGGGTGGGTCGTTACACACTTGCAAGAACAACTACCCCTTTGCTTGCGCATGCGCCATTTCTTTTGAATGGGCTCTCTTACCCATACAAACCAGGTTGACCGCACTCTCTATCTATAATGAATATTGACTTGCGCGCACTTTTGCCACTGATGGAAGTCCTACAATGCGAAGACTTTAGAATTCGGTGTACAATTAAAGGCTTCATCCCCAAGGCTTGCATTTATTGTTGGTAATAACTCTTTAAACGCTTATGTATTTGATTTAGATCATATCAATAAGACGTGCTGTAGGGTTTATACATGTGGCCAACCATCAATGAACACGTGTAAAGGACACAGCAGACAGACGGTTCTCGGGTTCGTTCAGCACTGTGAGATTTGTTGTGACTGTAGGCACATGATGGGGCATAGGAATTACCGATGCGATTTATGCATAGATTACGATCAACAATTCTCTGATGTAAGCATTTTATTTTCACCAGAAACAATACATTCTGATAATTTGAAATGAAAAAAAAAAGAAGTTTAAACAATTTTTGAAAAAGATTACACAACTTGTTATTACAGTGCTTATGTTTTCATAGTGCTTTTTTTTAATCACAGAGCAACATGACCAATAACATTTTCTTTTATTTTTTTCTTTCTTCTTCTTTCTTTACACTTGACAAAATTGTGAGGTACTTATTTTTTCGAAGTCGATGTTGACTTACATTTATCAACTTTATAAGGTAACATTGCGGGGTATCAAGTGTCATGCAATGCCAAGTGGACTTCGAAAAAAAAAAGTTACAAGCCCTCGTTCGTCGTCATGCCTCTGTGGCTCACTATTTCATTCATATCAGTAATAAGTCGATTTATGGAAGAAACTTTCAGAATCCTAAATTCTGTCAATCATTCACAAGATACGTGAATTACCAAAAAGCAACCAAAAATGAGACTGTTTTGGTATTTACTTCTTCCATGTACAGGATTGTACCAAAACCCTTACTGCTTCGTACGACGCAGCACAGTTCGTCGATCCTGGCAACTGCAGTTATTTGTCCATTTTCCAGTCGACAGAGAGCGCTTCCGATATGGCAGAAAGCGCGTCGACTATGTCGAGAAGCACTTCAGTTATGACAGATAGGTCTGAGGCTATGTCAAGTAGCACTTCGGTTTTTACAGGAATCCCTTCAATAGAGACAGAATCATCGATGTCAGAGGGTTTCAAGACAACTTTGTCCTTTACACAAATGACGTCCTACTTAACGAGTTCCGAAAGGGTGGAATCTTCGACACTCATTGCCCACCATCAACTGCGTAAGTGAATCCTGATGAATCAGTAGCGTAGCCAAAAACTTTGAGGGGCCCAAACATGGCGTTTGGGGCAAAAATTCTTAAAAAGTAGGTAGTGAGCAAAAATATTTGAACTTTTTAATGCAAAAATCAAATTTCATAATAGATTTGGACACAATATTCTGAAAATAGTTTCATATTTTGCCAGCTTTCTGTTTCTCGCCTTTCCTTTGTCTTTTTTTTGTTTGATAATTTTTTTATTTTCTTGATTCATTCATTTCTTTCTTTCTTTCTTTCTTTCTTTTATCTTTCTTTCTTTCTTTCTTTCTTGTTTATTGATATATTCATTTATTCATATATATATAGTATATAACGATAATACTAATAATAGTTACATTTATATAACGCTTCATACGTTGGTTTCTAAGCGCTTTACATTGTAATTATCATTACCCCGGTCACAGGATCCATTACTGTTCCACACACAAAGTGCCCCATCTCCACTTCCTGGGGAGTATCCTGGCCAGGCAACCATTTATCGGTGCACACGTGCCAATCTTATCACGTTGACGTTCATATCCTACGTCGTATTGGATGTTCAGATAAAGTTATTACGTGGTTTAATTCTTATCTCAATGATAGAACCCAAAGAGTAGCTGTACGAGGCACTCTCTCAGATGAGCAATCTGTTTCGCTAGGAGTACCACAAGGGTCCGTCCTTGTGCTGCTCCTTTTTTTGATATACATCGATGATTTGGTTCATACCCTGAAATATTGTAGTATTACCATGTACGCAGACGACACCACATTATATGTTCACAGTACGTCTGCACAAGATATTCAATATAAGCTTCAAGATGATATGAATTCCTTAAAAGAGTGGTTAAACGTAAATAAACTAAAACTTAACACGGATAAAACAAAGTTTATGTTAGTAGGGACACCCCAAAATCTATCTAATATTTCTATGGAAAATGTAATTATCAAATTTAATGGAGATGTTATAGAACGGTGTACAACGATAAAATGTCTTGGAGTCATAATTGATCAACACCTATCTTGGTCATACCAAGTTGATAATGTATGTAAAAAGGTGTATGTCAGCCTAAGTATACTAAGAAGGGTTAGTTAGGCCTTATGTTGACCAAAATACCCTCAAGACTCTATACCTATGTTTAGTCCAATCACACTTTGATTATTGCTGTGAAATCTGGGGGTTGCTTTTCAATATGCACACAGATCGTATAATCAAACTTCAAAAAAAGAGCGGCTAGATTAATCCTAAAATGTAATTTTTATACCTTCTCAAAATAAATGTTTCGTGAACTCCAATGGCTCCCCTTCAACGATCGCGTTACCTATTTTAAGTGTATTTTTATGTAAAGATGTATCAATGGTCTGTCATCGGAATTCTATCGTAATGTGTTTACTTTTACAAGTGACTCTCATTGTTTTAACACTATATATGCAGCAAAAGATAATTTGATCACCCCAAAAACTCATACCGAATTTTTTAAACACTCTTTATCTTACTCAGCGATTTTACTTTGGAACAACTTGCCATTTGATTTAAAACAGTCAAAATCTCTATCAATCTTTAAACAGAAACTGAAAGTGCATCTTTTCAAATTTTAAATTTTATTATTGCCTTTTAATTTGAAATCAACTTTTCCATGTCTATCTAATTTATTTTATTTATATGTATTGCTTTGTATGTAATTTGTTAATTAGTATCATGTTTTTAAGGATGCCGTATGCTTGCTACTCTGTTTTCTGTTATGATATGAGTTAAGTTATTTAGAATATTTCTGTGTATATTTCATATGTATTTAAATATTTTTATACTTGTTTTTATCATGTATTCCAGGGCCCCACGGGAGACCAGTTTATTGCTGAGTGGGCTACCCTGGTTAAATATATTGAAATAAATAAATACTTTGTACCCATTTAACACCTGGGTGGATAGTGACAAACGTGGATAAGTGCGTTGCTAAATCACAAAAGCGCCAGGTGGGATTCGAACCCATGACCCTTGGTTTAAGAGTCAAGTAACTAAACCACTACACCACGACATCTCCAACACACACACCCCCACCCTCACACACACACACACACCCTCACACACATACATATATATAGCATTTATTATTATTATTATTATTGGGGGTTACATAGCAAAGGAGCACATAGATGCAAATCTCAAATTAAGAAAGTGAAATCATGGCTGAATGAAAGAAAACTGCATTTAACAAATGTGTTATCATACAGTTATCTATCATTGTCACCCCCTACCTCTCTTCATTTTTGACATTCTCGTTTCTCAGGTACCCTCTATATAGCCATACCACTAGTGTGCATAACCGTTATTATACTCGTCATGTCTATATCTTTTTTCAAACGAAGGTAAGTTAGATTATTCACTTCGAATTATTCCATAACATTCTATAAAGCATAACATTAAAATAATTTTGAAACCTAATACGGACGAGCAGCTAAATTAGCACCACCTCTCAGACCAGGTTCCTTACTCAAAATGCAACGCTATATAAACACTATGCGCAGTAGTCTTATAATAAAAGTCCACTTGATTGAACACATGTAATCTGCTACTGAATACATTGATACCGGAATAATTATTCAGGCAAGTGACAAATTCATAATTTTATTTATTTAGAATTATATTAATAACCTACTACGGTTCCCATGTAGCCCTCCCTCGTGGCTGCTAATGTTTTAAGCAGTTACCTGCTTATTATAGCTGGCCCCTGTATTTTTACACACTTTACTACCTTACATGCTTCATTTATGTAGTTATCAGTCTTATATACCTTATTTATATTTTCGATTGTCACACAAAAATGTACTCATTTATGTCATTGTTATTGTATCAATTTTTTTTTATTTGTTATTGATTTGTGAATAAAATGCAGAAACTACTGCAAAAACACCAAAAACAAATACTCTTTCCCTCAAAACATTTGAGTTTCCCTGCACAAATAAGATTATAGACGAATTTATCGGTTGAATTATTATTATCTCAAACGGTATGTTTTTAAGACTAGCTAGTAATCTGTACACTCCGTTGGTCAGTTTTCTAGCTCCCATTTAGTAAATCTATTTTTCAGACTTGATATGTGACTGCCCTCACACCATAACCCGTATTCTGAATCCGGGTTTAATTCCAATGTTGTGGTTTAAATATGTGACCGCATTTCGAACAGTAAAAGTTTAATTTACCAGCTAATTTGACACTCGATTAATTCATAACTTGTTTCTGGGAATAATATCTAAAATAATTTCCCTAACCATTAAATCATCAGAAAATAATACAGCAAACTTAAGATAGGTACACTGTAAAGAGCATTTTCACTTTTTGTCGGCTCCCAATAATTTTAGCACAGAAATAGAACTAAGGTAAAATGGGCTTTAAAATGCGTGCCAATAGGTCATTGCAATTTTCATTACGCAGAAGAAAAAGACGACCTTCCCCTGATAATGGAGTCAAATGTCGGCAACTACCACACCACGACCTAACACCATCGAATGTCGCAAACATGGCAAACTGCGTCGACCTCGAGACCAACAACGAATCGGCTTACCACTTTCTTCATGGCGGTAAGGAGCTTGGAGACTACCACACCTACGAACTTGCTGAGCTTCCCCCACAAGGTGGCAATAGTAGCCACCACCAGGATACACCCCAGAGGCCGAACAATACCAAGCCATTTCAATTCTTCAGAGAGGAACCTGATTCCAGAATTAAGAACAATGACCAATGTCTTTCTGGAGGAAGCCACAGCCAACGGCACTGTGATGGTACTCCTGCCGCGCAAACCGGCATGGGGGGCGAGACAGCAAATCCGTCACTATCTCCTGATGAAGAATACGACAGACTGAAGCGCCCTCTGGCTCTTGACCTACAGACGGTCGGAGGGAATGATTATGGTAAACTGGATGATCCAAAAAGTTCTGTTCGGAAATACGATGGCCCTGATTCTCCGGATTATTTTGTGTTGGAAAAACAAGATGAAAATCAATCCGACTCTCCGGATTATTTTGTCTTGGAAAAACAAGAAAATGAAATTGAAGTTGACATAGATAAGGATAATCATGTATATTTTGTTCTTAAGTAAAACGACATTGCCCTAGGCAGAAACGGTGGGCTTCCTTTTCGATTATCAAAAAATCCAGGACGGCATTGTTTTCCTAGATTCTTAGAAAAAAGGGGCAAATTTGAACCATTTTGTCCTGTATTTGGAACCATCGAGTGTTTAAGGTGATTTAGATTCTTCTAGGGGACATTAAAAGGTTCCAAATACGGGACAAGCATAGATCCCTATAAGATTTTTTTTCTAGGAGTGTATATATATTGTACGATACTACAATAACTTTTATAAGTTATTATAAACAATTATTAGAATATCTATAAACGGTTAGACAGTTCCTTGTATATACACCTTTCTGTGTATTACCAGCTTATTGATAGCCAGTTACAGATGATTTTTTTTCTTTATTCGATAATTAATGCTATACTACCATGACTTCGACATTTGCACTCTAAAGGTAATTCATGGAGAAATTTGTCTGTGTATAGTTAAAGGGCAAGGCCAGCCAAACAAAAATAGTTGGTTTGAAATGCAAATGAGAACACTGTTGACATCATCCGGCACTCAGTATATTTATTTTGTATTCGTTATATTAAATACGAAATGTTCTAATTTTCTCATTGTCATGTGAAACTAAATTTCATTCCTCCCAGAACATGCGGAATTACCACTACTTTAGCATTTTTTTTCGGTTCAATTAAGAGGGACCTCATTGTCAAATCTGCCAAATTGAAATATTTGTATAATTAAAACTATAAAAAGAGCAAGGAAGAAGTCACCTTCGTATTTTACATCTGATTTTGATTAAATTTTCAGTATAACGCTTTTTTTCTCTATAGATTCAAATCAAATTGTTTCTGGGGTGGGCGTGACCTTAAAACAAACGGTCGACTCAATTTCTTATTGAACAGTGATAGAATATCATCTATTTCGTAGAATTGGTAGACGAGCATATTTTGTTAGTAATATTTGTAGTTCATACTACTGTCTACTATATTGGTAAAATTATTCGCAACAACAAGTTGATTAACAAGAAGAGAAAACATAAAAAGCACGAAAATAATTACCGAAACTAGATGCATAACACGGAAGTTCTGGCACTTTTTTACTTTCGCTTATCAGTATCCACATAGTGTTACAGTTACACTGGCAAATCGAATCCAAACCGAGCGATGATAGACCATTCGAATTAACGTAATAATTTCGATCGGTTAAAGTGTTTCGCCGGTCCGACTGCGGCATTGACGAGGAAGTCGCACAAAAATATTGCACGTTTATGATCCTTTACAATATTTTTTGTTGATTATGATAATATAAATATATATATTTTGTTTTGCATATTAGTTTTCATTGAAATAAATGATCAGGAATCACAATATTGACAAACAAATATTGCATGTTTATAATCGTTTGAAATATATTCTTTGTTGAAAATGATAATATTGATAGTTTTTACATTTAAGTTTTCATTCAAGTAAATCATCAGGAATCACAATATCTACAAACGATTTACTGGTTAAAACATAAAATCGTGGAACATAAGGAGAAGGAAAAAGGTTTAAAAATAATATAAAGGAAATAAAATTTAATGAAGGTCCAGGGGTCGGACGTACACATTTTAAGGAATTGCCATAGGATGAACCTACCACGAACCCCTCTTTCGTCTCGTTTCTCTTTTTATTAACGACCTAAACTCAACAGCGGCACAACTGGGAGGGCCTGGAGGGGGGGGGGGGGGGGGTGTTCCTTCCTTAAAGTGATCCTACCACCCAAAAGTGGAAGGAATAACAGGAAGAAAAAAAGTCCTACATTTTTTATTTAGGGAAGCTGGGTAATTTAACTGTTTCACACATGTTCTTTTTAATTTTAAACAAAAAACTAAACAAAACAAACACATCGCCTTCCATCTAGTGAAAATTGCATTTTGTAATAAGGCTGTATTCATATTTCCCCTACGGCGAGTGGAAAACAGCCGTTATATTCATTTTTTATCCAATCACCTATAAGTAGCTGCTACAAAAAAAATGAAATGGCAGTTTTCGACTCGCTGTCCGCCATGGGGGAAGTGTGACTGCGTCAGTACGTTCTTTTACCCTTCGGTCAAAACACTCTGACGTCATCCCCCGCAAACCTCTTCTCAATCTCACCCAATTTTTCATTCCTCCTCCCAAGCTTCGCGTAATCTACTAATCATCCCTCTATCATTCCTGTGATTCCATTTCATCTTCATCTCCCCTTTCAAACCTCTGCAAATTAACCCCCTTCTTCAAGAATAATGTTCACTACAACCCCAATCTCATTTCATTTAAAACGTTTGCACACTTTTTTACACAGGATTATTCAGGAGAACCTGGAATTTTGTCTGGAAAAAATGTCTGGAAAGCTTGAACCTTAGTTAAAAAATATGTATCAGATGTGAAACTTCCTCGTTTATGGATAAGTCGGAGTTCACACTCGATACCACTGAAATGTTAAATAAATAAACCAATACAAGTCAAGAATGCGATACAGAAAAACATTTAATATTTAAGAGAAAAAGATAAGAAACATGATTTCACAAACATATTAGGCCAAAAGGACTAAAACATGGTTAAAATGCAATGTAAAGATATTTACTTTATAAATTAGCCGACCCTAGTGATTATTTCACTTAATTAATTTGCTCCCCTTTCTCATCTAAAGTTTAGTTCACCTTTAACGATCTATTTGGGCGACCAAAACACTCTACATAAGAAAATGTCCATTCGCATTTCGAAACGAAAGATCCATTCAGTTTGGGTGTTTTTTCTTTCTTGTATTTAGTTATGCATGACATAGCAACACAGCTTCCTCAATGCATAACCATTAAAATTATGTTGTTCTCGATCTTTATTTGGAAGCCCCCCGTTATGGTTGCCGTGGGTACTCCGAGGTCGGATACATCTAAAGGTTTAAGGGGGGGGGGGCGAGGAAAGGGTAGCGAGTCACAAGAAAAGAGGAAGTGCACAAATCAAGGAGCAAGATGGGAAAAGACAGCAAGTTGGGGAAAGGGAAAATGAGGATAATTAGAAAAGATTGAAGAGAGGGTGGGGGGGGGGGTAGAAATTAAAAAGAAAAGAATAGGAGGGTGTGAGGTAGATGTAAAAGAGAAGAAAAGGGAGGAAAATAAAGGAGGGGGGTGGGGAGTTGGGTAATGAAGGGAAGATGGACCTGATGGGGGAATTAATAAGGTGTGTGTAGGGGGAGGGGGAGGGGGGGGGTAACATGAAAATGCAATCTTATGTTCAACAAAAATTGTATTTCAATACCACGATCACATGCATTTAAAATAATTAAAAGGTACATATGCGACAAGAAGAAGATATTTAATGATTCAGCATAACTTCACTGTCCCCTCCACGCAAGAACCCAAATGACTAAAAGAATAAAAATCGTTTTAAATTGTAATATCTACCCATTAACATGTTGCCCACATCTCCACTCATCCATTCTAAATTTCTACGGTGATTTTAATGCCAAGAAATAACTGATAAATATGAATTGTTGAAATTAATATTAATTGACCATTATTTTGTGATCTTTAGGACAATATAGGTAAGGATTTCAACATTAGATAGCAACATATAAATATAATTCACTAGTAGTGTAATTGAACATGATTTGCTATTAAAATGTAAGTCAAATAATTTCTATTCATTTTATGGCAATTCATTGTTATTGTCTATTTGACAAATCCTTTTTTTCTTCATTTTAAGGTTTCACAACAGTGGACTAAAGTCACATAATTTACAACGATCATGTCCGATCAAATATGGATATGAATATGATTTACGACCTCTTACACTGTAAAAACTGTGGTGCTAAAACTGTCACCAGTTCGTGTTAGTAGAGGACCACACCCCGAGGTTTTAAAATTACACCCTAGAGATTGAACAGAACACAAGAGAGTGTAAATGTAACAACCAAAGGTGGTGTCATAACACTGTCAATTAAACTGATGTGGCCCTCTATGTACACCGGTTAACACCACATTTTTTTTGCTATGTACCAAGGTATAAAACAAACTCCCATAAGCATAATAAGAGAATCACAAACAAATCATATGGCAAGCTTACGATACTGCAGAGAACATAGGTCAAAATATGAGCTCTTAAACATAAAAAAAAAACAATTTTTCAATCTATCAATTTCCACATAATAATAAGAAAGTATTTCTTTTTCACAAAATCCCCTAAACCAATTCGGGAAATACACATAAAAATGATTTTACATACATGAATATCAAGAAAAGTACATAAAGACCAAAGAAGGGGGTTGGGGTACGTAGTCTTCTTGTCCAGATGGTACATCTATAACTGAGTCACCAACTTAGATTAGATTATGAAAATATATACTCATCATACTGTAGAAAATAAGTACACTTCTTTTACTTTGTTCTCAATCAATCAATAAATTTCTGAAATAGGTAATGCCCCCTTTTAGATTAATATATATGTAGTTAAAATATAGATTAAATATATAAGATAATATATACAAGAGCTGTGACATCGAAAGACATTTTGCTGAAAGACGGTTTAGATGAAATGGATTATATGGTCAATAAGGCATACTAAATTAACTTGATTTATATATATACTTTTTCACAAAACATGCAGTGTAGAGACATCAATAACCATGTACAGAAAGTGTAACCTTAATATATGCCAACTTCAAATATCAATTTATTAAAGTTGTTATTTTTTTATTTCTCCAATGGGTTGAAAAAGCAGAACAAAATTTTTGAATGAAGAACAATAATCTTAAACTGTTCATCTAATTGCAACATCAATAAATACATTAAAAAAAAAATCACATTTCAATGTAAAATCAATAAATATGCATTTTAAAAATATCAATATGAACAGTTAGAAGTTAAAATTATCTATCTATCTATCTATCTATCAATTTTCAAAATTCTTGGATCCAGACAAATATGGGGAGAAAACGGTGTAATAACAACCCCAAAATAATTGTACTTTAGCTTCAATTTCTAGAAACAGACCCCTTTTTCTGATTTTGAGCATTTTTTAAAGCATCCTTAACGCGTCACATGCGCCAGCGTGTACTTTAATGTTGTACTTTTTTGTCTGGTCATCCATGTCAACACCAATACAGCTGAATAGCCCCTGGTTAGCAACATTATTAACTTTATCTCAGTGTATCTCTAATCTCTAATGTACACATAAAAATAAAAATTAATCACACAAATTTATATTACTCTTTCTAAACATCAATTTCATACAGATTACACACTTTAACTAACAACTAAGCTTTCTTTATAGATATTCTTGTAAACATATTATTTGAAACAAATAACAATTGATGAATGCTGATTTTTTCCCCCTTTTGGTTAACAAGGTGATTTGCAAAATCTCTCCATAAACATGTAACCCAATTCTTTCTGCTAATCTGATGCGTTCATGCATTTCAAACATTGTGAACATTTTTAAATATTGATTTGAAGGTTAAATTCTAAAAAACGTGATTTCTCTGTCACAACTGGTCAGTTCCACTTTTTTTTACCGTATTTTTTGACGTTCCTTGTTTATCTGACTTGCACACATGTGGAAACAAAAATCAAAGTGCAACATTGCAATTTATTATATACAAGTATCACCTGATATGTATAGGTTCTCAATAATTATACAGCCAATGGTATAGCAGACGAAACCCAATATGCCTATTTGAGTCACACTGGCTAAAATGACTTAAAGGAGAATGAAACCCTTGAAACCAGTTGAATCCATATCAAAGAGAAAAATCAAAGAAACATATTGTTGAAAGTTTGAGGAAGATTGAATGAATAATAAGAAAGTTATGAGCATTTAAATATTGAGATCACTAATGCCATGTAGATCCTCCCATTGGCAATGCGACCAAGATCTGTGATGTCACACACGTACAACTCCCTCATTACTTTAGTACTTATTTCACTTATATTCTCACTTTTATAGAGTCTATCACAAGGTGAGGTGTTCTCTTTATGAGAGGATAAGTACAGAGGTTTCACAACATTATATCATTGATGAATCGTTTGTCATATGATTAGAATGAGCAAAAAGAGATGTTTTGGGGTATATTTCCAGTGTCCAAAAGGGGAGAGTTGTTCATCTGTGACATCATAGATCTTGGTCGCATTGCCAATGGGAGGATCTCCATAGCATTAGTGATCTCGACATTCAAATGCTCGTAACTCTTCTATTGCTAGTCCTATTTTACTCAAACTTTTGTTGATCTTATTCTTTGATTTTTCTGCTTTCACAAAAGTTAACTTGCTCCAAGAGTTTCATTCTCCTTTAAGATATATAAAAGACAAAGGTATCATGTCACTTCAAATGACCATTGGTTGGTTTCATGTCGTTGGCGTGACTGTAGCATTGAAGAGTAGATGTACGTTACTACGGTAATTGTAAAACACAAAACAAATGTGCGCATTGTTATTAAAATGCAGCACACGCCATCTAGGTGTAGGTGCTGTAATAGTTGTAGCACACAACACCTTATAGTGTACTTGCAGGTGCTGTGTAACGGACCGTTTGTGAGCACCCGACACCTTTGTAGATGCTGGGCTTCCTTACTGGGAATCCCCCAGGCGAACGAAGGTCCTCTGGACATGTTTCTTTTCGTTGATCTTCCATCCACCCTGTTCCATCTCTCGCTCCGTCTTAATCTCCTGTATGTCAGGAACAGAACGTTTGAAACCCATTGATTATCAAAATCCGAAATTCCAATAGGCCCTGGGCAAGGACCTGGCATGGGAGCATTAATTGTGGCCAGCCACCCCAAATCCAACAAAAAGTCACCCAAAATAAATGTGTAGACTTCCATTGAGTTATCATTGTTATCATTATTATTATTATCTTTTTTTTTTTTTTTTTTGTGGGGGGGGGGGGCATCCAAAGCTTTAAAATGAAATATAGCTTATCGTAATTGATCAACAGTAACCTACAAGTAGTTATTATTTAAATAAAATGGAAAAAATAACGTTTGTAGTTCAAGGTTAACTGAAGAATGAGATATGCATACTGTTTAATTTCGGATTGACTTCCAAGTAATGCACAAACTCTTGGGCTAACGAAACTATTGTATCTTGTTTTATATCCATCTTTTCAACTAGAAATTCTTACAATATGAAACTAAAGAATAACTCTTTCAAATGCGGTTTATTATTATTATTATTATTATTGTTTTCTTTTTTAAGACTAAATTGCTATTTTGGCTATTTACAGAGAACCTTCCCTGGCGGCTTCTTGTTGGTTTTGAGCAGCCAGGCCACATTTCATGATTTCCACTGACTTAATTTTTTTCCTATAGTTACCTCATAGCACCAGTATGGCAATAACTGATAGTAATATTCTCATAAAACGCTCTCTGGGGTCCAGTACGCAACGACTTAAATGTCATCTCGGTTTATTACCAATAAAGGATAAGCTGTCGACCTAAGTAGAAGGTCAATCACAATGTTGGTGCCCTATAATAGGCCACTATGATATTTGTCTTTTGTATATACATTTTTAAAATATATTTACACATACACAGAGTGTTCTTTGGTTTCTATTGGTTTACAAAATATAAGTAAAGCTGGCATCTATTAATCGCGCAGTGGGTGCCCTCTGATAGGATATTGCAATACAGATTAGTCTTGATACATATGTTTTTCCCTTTTTGATAACATACTAACATAATTAAAACACACTGAAATATTTGGTTTGAATTATGAAGGCCATTTGAACCATAACCGAAGGTTTGGCGGAGAACTGCAATGACTTGGCAACAATTTGTTGCATAAAATGTCGTAAAAGAGTATATGAGAAATTATTTTATTTTTATTTTTTATTTTTTTTTCTTTCCATAAGTCTAGATGATTTAAGTGTTGGATTGTGGGTAAAAGAACCAGGGACTGGTTGAGCAGTATTTTAACATGTCACTTAGGCCAGTATTCTAAAGTCAGGTTTAACTTTAACCATGGTCCAAAGTTGTGGTTTCATTATGGGAGTCCAAATTTGGCAGCATTCTCTATAATTAAATCAATGAATTTATCATTATCACAGTGCAACATTCAAATTATTTCTTGAAATGATAAATATGATAGAAAATGGCCAAGAAATAACAAAGTTTTGTTTCTTTAAAATACTGCTTTTATTTGCATAATTTCAAACGTATTTTCACAGATTCCCGCCTGTGGATTTGTATATTTAAGAAAAAACTCCATGCATTGATGATTGCCAGCAAAACAAAGGGTTGAAAAGGTCTGAAAACTCACTGGTATTAAAACGTCTTCACTTCATAAAATTATTGAAATTCAGGCATTATGAAAAAAAAATTTTGATCATTTTCTGTGATTGAGGCTTAAACAAAACAATAAAGAGCAAATAATGAACTTTTAGACATGTGACCTTTTCGAAATACAGATACCTCTGACAAGTGGCTTTTTGTATCCTTTCTTCATATTGTTTTTACTCACTCATGTTTGAATGAGGAATCTTATACCAAGTCAAAGAAGGGATGCTAAGCTTAATAGTGAGAGGTACTTTGTCCACTGTATTTGTGATTAAGTTATAATGAATCATTGATAGCTCTTGGTTTTGTTTCTTTCTGGGATGCACTGTAAATGCACCGACATAATGCAGGTACTACACGAAGTGTACATACATCCTTAATTATTCTACCTACTGTCAAAGACCATGCAATTCTAACTTAAAATCAATGAGGTGGTTATAAATATATGCTTAAAATAAAATATAGACTGGTCCATATTCTGAAGTCAGGTTCAAATTAAATCCTGGTCCAATGCTTGTGAATGTAATTACAAATAATAAAAATCAATTTGTATTATATTTCCTGTTGAAAAATAAAATGAATTTGAATTTGAATCCATGCTTTTAACTATGGATAGCACATCCCGAGATATTTCCCCAAAAGTAGGGGCTAAATTTACTTCGGCAATTCGTAGCGGAATGAAAATGTTAAATACAATATTTTACTTTCCCATTTAGGCACGGAGAAAGAACTCAATAAACATAAGAGGAGCACAATGTAAACAAATTCTTGACATTTTTTTTGCCTCTCATAATTTTAGCACGATTCACCTTATACATGAAGACCAGGGTCTGAGTCAAATCTGACTTCAGAATGAATGGACCTGAAACATCTTACAGTAAAATTTGCAAAGTAAATCATTTTCATTAAGGGGCATTCACTATCATGACTATGGCTCAATGCAAAACCAGTGATAATATGCAACTATGTTTTAATAGCCAAATGGTCACGGACGGTTGTACAACTAGTTTGGAAAGCCTCTTAACCAGTTGACTTCTGACTTGTACAAATTCCATAGACTTTGTACATGGACCACACGGTTCAAGTAGGCAATGTATTATTAGTGAATGAGTCAATTGGATGCTTGAATATAATGGCATGCCAAAATCACAGCGATAATACAAGAAAATGCTCTACATGCATGCCAAAATCCAGGCTGGAATTTCATTGCTTTGAAAATAGCATGCCCTTATAAAAAAAATGTAACCGTGCGACTGAAACACATAAAGAACAAAAAAATATGTATATGACACTCCACCGAAAACAAGTTATAACTGCAAATAAGTTAGCAAATTTTACTTTCGTGTTTTTACTCTGTTTGAAAAAGTAGATTACAAAGCAATGTTCATAAAACTTTAATTGCCTTAATGTGATGAAGAAATTTCAATATAATAAAATTTTGAATGTAAGAAAGATAGAGGAGTCACCAACCAATATAACGATGAAAATAATGTAAGATCGCTCAAGCATGCCGAACTGAGTTCAATTTTCAGCTACTACGGTTCAAAACGTTTGGTGGTTTCAAATTCCAAACATCAAGTTTGGATGTTCAAGAACTTTTCCATTGATGGATACAAAGCAGTGGCGTACACAGAGGGGTGGTTACAGGTGTTCAACCCCCCTTCAATTTTTGTGATATCCAACCCCCCTCTCAGAATTCCAACTCCCCTGAAATTTTATTGTAATACCGGGGGTATTGACACGACCTACAATTTGTGGTCAAGACCCTTTTTTTTTGGGGGGGGGGGGGGGTTGTAAAAAATTCATTTAGCTTGAACCCCCTTTCGAAAATCGTGCGTACGCCACTGATACAAAGATATCAAACATTTTTTTTTATTTTGAAGGAATCAATGCACGTAGATTAAGCTCAAACTTATACAATATTTAAGTACATAAAATCCTTTTTTTCATTTGTTTATATCATTTCATCATAAGTATGACAAAGAATCTTCTTTTAGTTATGGTCAGTCTTGTATAGCTAATGAAGGAAGCAAATAGTCTTTGCCTTTCATCAATAGTGGGAACACGACCTTTTGAAACCCCCAAAACGTAATTTGTAGACCATTATCAGACTGAGAAATTTAGACAGATGGTATATTTAACTATCACATTTTTGGAGTTTAGAAACTATGACAAATACGTTTTCAACCCCACTCCCATCCTCTTTTTGCAAAAACTCCCATCAGACTTATGGCTCGTTTTGCGGTGGAGGGCACATATATTTGGATCTAATGAGTCATCTTGTTTTGTGGATTCCCTTGATTTTTAGACGGTGGAAAGTTTTATTTTAGGCCCCTCTTTTAGTCAAATTGTTTTTGCTATTTGAGTGGCCCTTGTAAGAGGGGTTGCTATGCATGCCGGAGCACCCTCTCAACAAGTTTTTTTTTCTGGGGGTGCTGCGTCTGTCATACACCATATAGGCAACACCCTATCAAAATGAGGTCAATAGGCTTATTCAAAATCAAGAAATTATACCAAAATCGACTTCATTTTTTGGGGGGCGATTTTTTTTTGGACCAAATTACTTTAAGAATAATATAAGAAAAATGAGTTTGATACATGGAATAAGGAAGTAGTCCACAGGACTGGAGTTCCCATAGATCCATACAATTATAACACAGGGAGGCAATCACCGATTGATAACAAACTTTGAAAAAAAAATGCTGCAATCCTGGCATCATTTCTGTAAAAGAGAAATGTATACAATAAGAATCATACAGTGTAGCATCGGAGAAATGATTTCATTGATCTTTATGTCACAGGCCTAACTGCATAAGATATCTGAATGTTGTGAAGACATAAATCTGTTTTATGAACGAACTTCATACTAAAGTATAATGCCAATTGGAGCAAATTAAAATATAATTAAAATTTGTATTTTGATCAAACCTTACTAAAGGCACATCACCTCCCTGATATTTAAAAGACATAACTTCATGATAAAAATAATTAAAAGCATAATATAATGTCAAAATATCCAAAATATAGTTTAAGGCCCTTTCACTCTACACTTCATCGGATCTTCAATGGAATTTATGGAGTTCATGAACATAATTTAGGCATTCATCGCAGGCAAGTTGAATGATTATCAGGAAGTAACTATTATTTTATAGAAGTAGGCTACTAACTGAATCAATTTTGGATAATGTACTTGTTGAAAGAGCCCCCAGTCCTTTATGGAATAGTGATAAAAACCATTAAAGTGATAGAACAAAATATCTGCTAGAATACTGTAAGTATTTGGGACATTCTTCCTAAAGAAACTGTAAAGTGATATATTTTTTTTGGGCAAGAAATTTTTGAGTGTTGATATGACATTCACTTTTTTTTTTCTTCATATTGTGATATACGTGTATGAATCTTGCGACATCAGTGACCTTCGATCCCCAAAATCATATAATTACAGAAAATGAAAAAGAAGTAAAGTATGAGACATGTACTTGTCATGTCCTATTTGAATTGCTTTCCAATAATTTTGTCACAATGATAAAAAAAATATGTTTAGGAAGGGAATCATTAAAGTCATTAAATTGGCAATACCAATGAAATATTAAGAAACGCTATCTTCAAATCAAATTGGCAAATTTCTACCTTCAAACCTTCAAGAAACCCCAACTTCAAAACAGAGTTAGAATTAAGAGATTGAAGGAAAACTATGGTTGTTGCTAATTTGAGGAATATAAAGTGACCGAATATGACTTAAAAGAATTTATTGTTCCAAATAGGTTAAACATGGGTTGATTAAGGTAGTGATAAATGCTCATTGAGTGATGAGCCTACCTAGCTGCTCATCGTCTCTCACTCAAAAATGGCACGTGTGTCCTCATGGTTTGGATCATCATCATCACCATCACCACCGGTAACATGAACGGGAGGGGTAATAGCGAGATTCACCTGTCGTATGGAGCTCGTCTGAGCCTCGTCCAAGTTCTCACCGATCTGCCCAGGCAGGGAGAACTCTGAGTCGGTCTTCCTGGGTCCCGGTTTGTTCTTGGAATTGGGATCCGTAGCCCCCTTGTTCTGGTAAGGGGAGAATAATGGTGATAAAGATGTTAAGCCCCGCAGAACACAACACGGTATGAGTCTGACTACGACGCAAGTTTTGAACAATTCGCATTTGCATATTAGAATACAAATTCCATGAAGTAAAATTATTAATGGTTATTAAAGAAAATATTATACCCTGTCTTTTATCTGACTTTACAACTTCAAAAATGTAAACAGTATGATGAACAATTACAATCTCTGGTAAGTTGATTTTCTAATTTTAATTTTCCCGTTTTGAAGACCAAATTATTGTTTTGGCCCCTTAAATAGAACCTTCAATGGCAGTTTCATTGTTGGTGTTTGGGCAGCTGCTGGTCACATTATGCAGTGGGTAAATTAGTGAATGATTTAGGGGGCATACATATATACTAGTGAGCGGTGATTTCGAAATTCAATAAAGATGAAAACAGATTTCTATTTAAGTACATTTTTTCCGAAATAATTTTGAAATTTGCTTTTTTTCAGACAGGGGATGTAGAATTTTAATTCTGCAATTCAGTCTTTAAATTAGTTTTTAAAATGAGCACATGGATTTCACAAATAATAATTATAGAGGAAGGTAACAATTTTAATTTTCACGTGCGCTATCTCCAACATTTAGCTACTACTTATGTGCGTGAATATTTTAAGTAAAGCTGTTTGTTAACACTGCATTGGAAAAATGAATGAAAATAAAGCATTTGCTTTTACAAATACAGTGGTATATTATCAAATACTAAATGTATGAATTATAAAAAAAATATCAACTTTTTTGTATAAAAAAAATAACTGGGCTAAAATCAACAACATGGAAAAAACATTTAAAAGAAATACCATAAAGTAATACAAATTGAGAACATGCAAATAGGTATAATATTTTAAGAAGTGTAACTGAGGTGCATTTTTTGTGAAGTGAACATTTTTTTATCATTGCATTTCCTCAAGTATCATTTTCAAATACCTCACACAAATATTTAGTTACTATGGTAACAAAAACTTAGGAAAATTATCATGATATAAGGTAGTTAAGCACAAGAACTTAAATTTCATGGCTACATTTTTAATAAGTACATTAAATAGCATTATGGTAAATTTGCCAGTAATAATGACAGGTTAATTACTTTCATGTCCTCCAGATTTCAGAATTCAAATAATTACACAAAAAAATACAGAAAAATATCAAAAAAAATAAACAGATTGATGACAGTGATGAAACCTACATATCTGGAACATATATTTTTCCAATTTCTATTTGCTGCCCATTTTGCAAAAGTTTGTATAAATTCATTTGCATTCATATCACATATGTAGACTTAACAACTAACAAGCTAGTAATATGCGAACAAATAATTCACAAAAATGGTCCAGAGTTGTATGTTTCTGTTCATTAAAGTTTTGAGGTTTGTGAATTTCTAGAGCAAATGTTTAGCTGGTAAGCGGTAAAGTGATTTCAATTCGTGCATAGTTGTATATTGTAGCTTATATCTTTGAAATTATGTATATATGTATATACACTAGTTGTTTTACTCAATATCCCCGGTGGTATAATAATTGAAGGCAGAATACTATTTGTGTGTTGATTACTGAGTAGGCCCGTATCCTGAAATAATTGTATCCATGATCCAGCTGTTTTAAAATGATGGGATGCCAATAATTTCAAAATTGCTGTCATATTAAAAGTTTTTTTCTTTTCTTGGCTCTTTACTCTTGTTTTGAGGATGAAGAAAACTTTTGCATTAATTATTCGTCATCAGTCAATTATGAGCTGACACAGTGAAATTGTACTGTAAAAGAGATACACGCACCTGTCAAAATACATTTAGGCTATCCATAGTTAGACCACAACTTTAGACCAGGGCTCTGTTACACAAACATTACTATCATAGCGACTCTATCATCCAATGGTAACTGTCATGGCAACGGTGCCAATCAGCCAATCGGAATCAAGGATTTCAGGGAAGTTACTATTGGATAGCAAAGTTACTATACAGTGCGTATACAAAAAAAAGTTTACACTTAGAAAAAATCCTGTAAAATTATACATTTGTAATATCCTGAAGATTTTTCCACATTTTGAAATTGGTACAGATCCATTTAAGCAAATGACGATATAACTGTCAAAGAATATTTCTGCTTGAGTGAGCACCACTTACTTTTGAAAAGTTAGTGAAAAATGATTTGCGCAAAACTTTGATATAGTTATGCGAATAAAAGTAGACCTTAATCATGAAGAACACGTGGTATTTAGCTAGTAAAATTGATTTGATTATATCTTTCACCTTTTTAACTTGTTTCCTTGCCCAAAACACTTCGAAGAGTGTATTGCACCCCACCCCACTCCCCCACACACCGATGCAATCGTGACGATATTTGCTTTACACTGAGCTGTGATTTACATGAAATGGCTTAGGCTTGATTTTCATTTTGTTAATCATTGTCAAGCTTGGGAAAAGTGTAGAGAAACAAGTATTGAATGAAAAAATGAAATGGAGATGTCTGATTTAAACTTTTGTTCAGATTCAGTTATGTCCTCAGATCCAGCTGGCACAAAAAGGGTAAAGGTTGTGCTTACTAAGTGTTGAAACTTCAATTTGGGTGGCAAAATTGTTACAAAATGCTTGAATGTTTCCGTTTTATTTCAATTGACTAAAAGTGCAAGTGAAATGTATGAGAAATGTTTCGCAGGGTAAGTTTGATTTCGCCCTTTCCTCTTGACACAGCGTAAACACGAGCATTTCTGCGCAAACAGATTTCTGCGAGCTTTCCAAGGACAGTGCTCACTCAAGTGTAACATTCTGTCACAACCTTTACTTTCATTGGATAGATGAGACCCAAACACAAGATTATATGTGACAAAAAATTACCCACATGTTGTATATCTTTTAATTCCCAGGGCTTTTTCAAAGTGTAAACTCTTTTTGGATACGCACTGTAGTAGTACTATTGTTTTACTCATTGGAGCCGAGAGATTAAATTAGACCCAATTTCAGAATACGAGCCATAGGTATTTTGTAGGAAAAGCCAATTTTCAGTCGTTAACAGGTTCAGCAAATGGTAGAGGATAAAATCTTTTAATCAATTTAAAAAAAAAAATTAGCACAAGCAAAGATAAGCCTTTTTCATTTTGCAGCTAGCGATTTTTGAAAGCAATTCACTTTTTTAAAGAATCTTTAGCATGTTTAGTGAACACTGACGTAGCCATGGTTACCTTTCTGTTCTTCTTTGGTCTGGCTGGGCGTCCCTAAGAATGAATTCATCATGACAGATTTAAATGCCATGCATCTTTTTTCAAATATCTTACTAAGAAGGACATTTTCCACTTTGTGGGAAGATATACATGACACAAGATTTAACAGAGGACATAATTCTAGATAATTACATACATAAAGCCGTTTTATAGCTGAACTAGGCTGCTGCCCGCATTGTGTTACCATTTGTAATAAGTAAATCATGAATAAATTAATGAATAAAACTGGAGAACAATGCATTAAATATACTCGGAATTATATTTCCATGTTGGGATAACCTTGAAGTCTTCATTATCTAAAGGTTTGCTTTCACAATCAGGGTATACTTTCCAAAAAGGTCTGCCTTATAAAACGAAATATATGCACTGTAATCTCAAACTAATGATAGCAAGCTATTCGGGCACATTGAGGGCAACCTACAAAAGGAAAGACACCTACTAAAATGCATGTTTACTTCTTATAATTGACCAAATAAGGCGTTTTAGGGCCAAACGTACTTCCTCATTGTTTTCCTAATGTCAAGTCTCTGCGTCTCTATTATTATCAATTACTTTACCAATGGACATGAAATTGTACGTTTCCAAAAGCTACTGACAGTTTGATATATTTGTGACTATTTACCAAAAATGGGGTTTTAATTCTAAAAAAAAAATGCTCTCTGAATCTTGTATTTACACCCTTAGTTGAGACATTGCTTGATTAATAAAGAAAACAATACATTACCATGGATGAGTCGTATATTGCGACTGATTTCTCATTGTCACTAGTGGTTTTTGTGGCACCTGTTCACAATAAAGGATAAAAGGGGGGAAAATGATATACCTTTGTAACAGTAAAGGCTTAATAATAATTTTTCTCAAATTATTGTAAAGACATTTTTTTCAGAATACAATGTGAAATAGAAAAATAATTATAGTATTTAAATTTTCTCTACATCTTTTTTTTACCAAGTTTTCTTTTTTTTCTTCTCATCATCCAACTTCTTTACCTTCACCTCTCCCTTCTTCTACTATATTTGTCATATTTATTTTGTTATTTTCCCCTTCTTCTTGTTCTTCTACTTTCCTTGTCTTATTTTTCTTCTTCTTTTCCCCGTCTTATTTGTCTTTTTTCCCCTTTTCTTCTTCTTTGTCTCTTTCTTCTGGTTCTTCTACTTTCTTTGTCTCCTTTTTCCTTTTTCTTCTTTTTCCTCCTTCTCCTTTTTCATTTTGTTATTTTCTTCTTCTTTTTTATCTTCTTTTATTTTCGTTTTCTTCATTCACCCCCTTCTCCTCATATTGTTTTATTTATTAATTTTCTCCACCTTTATCATCTTCTCCTTCTTCATTTCATAATAACACATACCCTGCGTTAGGCTCTTGGATGTGCTATTAGCAGTGTCCTCGGGATGAACCTAAAACATAAAAAATATCATCATGAACAATTTAAGGTATAGAATACAAGTGTTAATAGAGAATACATCTAAATCCTGCTAAAAAGTAGTATCCTTTTGCTTGGAAGTAATGAGGCAAAATTTTTGAGGGGGGGGGGCAAGGCAAGACACTTAAGGCAAAATTTGGGAAAGCGAGGAAAAAAATTGTCCTTTTTAATGCAAGAATCTGATTTTGTATTAAATTTTAACATAATATTCAGAAACTAATATCATAATTTATATGAGGTACCTTTGCCCTCTTGCTCAGTGTAGCCGTGCCAGCAGTGGACCAACCCATCTTCTCTTGTTCACGCTTCAAAGCGTTCCTCACCTGATCAGAGAAGAACAAGAAAAGAATACTTTCATTGATCTTGGGTGACAATCTTGATTCTGGTGCCCAAGACAGATCATAGAGGATACATATTACAACAGAAAACAGTAATTCATTAATGCTCAAACTCCAGTTGAGCCTACTTTAAAAGAAATATGAGTATCTTTCACACATTCCTTCGGGCAATAGTTTTGGTGAAATCAGAAGCTTTGATTTTAATCAAAAAAGGAACGGATGCTTCAAATTTGCAATTATGGTTTATAAGAATACAAAAGAGGCACTCGTATAACGAAAAAGGATTGATTTAATAGAAACAATTCATTTAAAAAAGTAGATCTTTGTTATTTTAAAATGGGTAATGAATGAATGAATGAATAAATAAATAAATAAATCATTCAATCAATCAATCAATACATCAATCAACCAATCAATCAATCGATCGATCGATCGATCAAGCAAGTAATCAATCAATCAATCAATCAATCATTCAATCAATTTATTTAGTATCCACTTACTTTCCGATTCAGATAATTATTCATTTATGTATCAATTTATTCTGTTATCAATAAATCAAATTTACTAATTTTTTGTATATTGCTATTTGAATATTCATTATTTTATATTTAATATAAAAATCAGTTTTTTTTTTTTTTTTTTTTTTTTGGGGGGGGGGGGAGGAAAGAGACATAAAGCTTCGACCCCATCTATATACAATCATTTAAAAAAAATAAGGACAAAGCTTTGCTAACAGTGGAGAATCATTGAAGAAAGCAGCAGCGTAAAACACTTAAGCTCCATTCCTACTATAAAATATGGATATATATTACGGTACCTCATTGCATAACTTGACATTTGTTTTTTTTACCACAACTGCTGAATGGGGTTTAAGGTTCAGAATCATATATGAGGATCATGATTTAGGTTTGAAGCTTGTGATGTTTTGCTTAATAATATACGAACAAAACAGGAGCAATTATCGTATAAACAAATGACATGGAACCCTCACTAAAACTATCGATAAATAGAGGTTTGACAACATCTCAAGTTTCAAGCTTATGCTGCAACATATTTCTATTTATTAACAAATGTTGTATTTTTTCCTGTACATTTATATCTTATTATAGCTGTTATTGTGAATTTGAGCATGCATGAAACAATTAAATGAATAAGTACAAAAGATTTATACATAGATTAATAGATAAATAAGTAAATAAAAGAGTAATTAATATATAAATAAAATAACTGATTGTACTTCCTGTCCTTACCTCAGAGTTCAAGAGACAGTGAAACACGAAGAGAAGGATACCCTGAGTGCTATTGCAAATCACAAAGAGATACTGGAATACGATTGTCTCATTTCCAAGAGCAAATATACCCAAACACCATGTGATTCCAAGAATCGGCAAAAGAGCAAGCGATCCCTTGGCTGCAGCTCTAGGCAACGTGAAAGAAACAAGAGTGAAGTAATTAGTTGCATCTCTTGTGACATAAAACTTGTATAACAGATATACAGTTTTCAATGACAAATTTGCTAATGGCTAATCGAATGCCAGTATTTCATTGGCTCTCAGGAGTTATCGAAATGTTGTTAAAGGAAACCAAAACCCAAGAAGAGAAACAATCTTATTGGAAAGAATAAAATGAGAGGAACAATTTAAAACAAGTTTCATCAAAATCGGTTGTGAAATAAGCAAGTTATGGACGTTTAAAAGGTCTTGTTGTACTTTCTTTGGGGATCCTCAAACATGCTTCAAAATGGCTGATTTTGTGGACAACTCTCCATTTGTTCTGTACTTAATTTTTAAGATATTCCCCATTATCTTTCAAATTGCACCTTGCCAAATTGCTCATTTTACAATCGATTTTGATGAAACTTGTTTTAAATTGTTCCTCTTGTTTTACTCTTTGCAATAAGATTGCTTCTTTTCTTGGGTTTCCTTTAATATAAAATAGTTTCATTTAATGGGTGTATTACACTTCTTAAAGGGCAAGTCCACCCCAGCAAAAAGTTGATTTGAATAAAAAGAGAAAAATCAAACTAGAATAACGCTGAAAATGTCATCAAAATCGGATGTAAAATAAGAAAGTTATGAAATTTTAAAGTTTCGTTTATTTTTCACAAAACAGTGATATGCACAACTCAGTGGCATGCAAATGAGACAGTCGATGATGTCCCTCACTCACTATTTCTTTTGTTTGTTTTATTGTTTGAATTATACAATATTTCATTTTTTACAGATCTGACAATAAGGATCAACTTGACTGAACCATATAATATCAAACAATGCTAATTATACATGTTCAGGGAGGAATTAATCTATGTGTCACTTGACAATGGGGAGAAAATTTGAATATTTCATATTTCACATAATAAAATACAAAAGAAATAGTGAGTGGATGACGTCATCAGTCTCCTCATTTGCATACCGACCAGGATGTGCATATAACTATTTTGTGAAATTAAGCGAAACTTTGAAATGTCATAACTTTCTTATTTTACATCCGATTTTGATGAAATTTTCAGTGTTATGTTTACTGGATTTTTCTCTTTTATTCAAGTCAACTTTTTGCTGGGGTGGACTTGTCCTTTAATTTTTAAGATATTCCCCATTATCTTTCAAATTGCACCTTGCCAAATTGCTCATTTTACAATCGATTTTGATGAAACTTGTTTTAAATTGTTCCTCTTGTTTTACTCTTTTCAATAAGATTTCTTCTTTTCTTGGGTTTCCTTTAATATAAAATAGTTTCATTTAATGGGTGTTTTACACTACATCAAGGATTAAAAGGGGCATTTAATTAAAATACTTCAATAGGTTACATAATATTACTATATATATATATATATATATATATATATATATATATATATATATATATATATATATATATATATATATATATATATACAAATTAAGATTCATTGATGGTTCTGTGGTGGTTAGTTACATATTTGTTTAACGCATGACTGATTTATGAGTTGAAAGAAAAAGAATACAAATGGATTCATACTTGACTTGGTCGACAGGGCAATCCGCGTTGATAGCTGAAGATCGATAGATGATACGCAGAACCATACAAAGTACAAATAGATTAAACTATTTAAAAGACAAAATTAAAGATATGATAAACAAAAATGAACATCATTAAACTAATGAAAATCAAAATGCTGAATAAGTAAGTGCAAGATCCACTTTTCGTAACAACTTTGGTGATAAGAGCATAGTTCTTGTTCAATAAATATATACATCATCATAAAATGTTGTAATCAAAACCATAGTCCATTATCATCATCATCATCATCATTATCATCAACATCACCACCACCACCATCACCACCATCATCATCATAATCATCATCATTATCTGGGGGAGATCCATAATTTTCTATCACAGAAGGATACCCACATGGAGTCTTGATACGAAAATGAAAAGGTCTTCAACTGAAACTATGATTTAGTTTTGAAATCATCACTTTCATCATCACTTGTTTAATAATAACAACTAATATGTTATATGAACAATGCCATTACAGAAAGCTACACGTACCTTGTATAAATCACCACAAATATAAATGATAGACATACAATACAGAGCTGGAAAAAGCAGTTTTGTAACACATATGCTACCTTGTATGAATAATACTACAAATGAATAACAAAATAGATAAATGATATATAAATGAATACATCAAAGAGAGGGGTATTACATACTAAAGAATATTATTTACATGTATTTAGAACTGAACCAAAAAATGTGAGATTGTGGCTTGTGCCCACTGCACTCCCTGCACCATCACCATCACCGCCACCACCACCACCACCATCATCATCATCGTCATCATCATCATAATCACCATCATCATCATCATAATCATCATCATCATCATCATCACCACCACCATCATCATCACCATTGTCATCATCACCAAAATGTAAATCATAGCTTACGAGTATAACGGCGATCACTGGTCCAACAAAAGCCCAGATAACACTTGAGCCAGGCTTCAGCCAACACCTGCAAACAGACATACCGTATATTATATAAAATTAAACACTAATAGAATCAATTCATTAAAAAAAAATCGAAACACATGCAGAGCCTATTATTATAGCTTCCAATACTGAAGTAATAAGTAATGTATCCACTTATCATAGAACTATTATCATAGATCATATTAGATCTAATGATCTGAGATCTCATTATCAAAGACCCATTATCATAGTCCTATTATCATGGATTCTACTTTTACAAATCCCACACTGCAAAAACTCCGGTGTTGATTTAACACCAGCCCGGAATCTATATATGTCCACACCAGAGAAGTATCGAAACAACACCAGTTTGGAATCAAACCCATGCTGTTTTAATACTAATTTGTGTTGTATAAACACCTATCTGGTGTTAGACCGAAACCAAACCGGTGTAGTTTTACACTTCTCTGGTGTGGACATATATAGATTCCAGGCTGGTGTTAAATCAACACCTGTGTTTTTGCAGTGCATTTACATTACGGATTCATTACAACAGATCCCATTACCATGTATTGGTGTTTTACAGATACCATTATAATACATTGCATTATTACAGATCCCATTATGCATTTTTCACTATTATAGTTCCCATTATCACATATTCATATTCCACAGATGCCATTATATAAGAAGCCACTCTGTCACCAAATTCATTATTTTAATCCAATTATCATAATTGTATAAAATTGTCGTATATCCAATGTTTATTGATCTAATTTACATGGATTCCATTTATACAGATTCCATTACTGATCTCAATATCAGAGATCCCATTATTAGATAACCCATTACCATTCGTCCTGTTCTTTCTGAAGAGCAAATATGAGCAAAGCACTGGTGCTTTTTAGTGTCATACTTATTGTAATTGATTGCATAATAAAACACTCTTTATTCATAATGCTATGCTTCATATTTAGTTCAATTGTAATAATGATCCATCTTGTTTATCATTATCATGTTTTTTACATGGAATGCATTTGAATTATCACTGTGATAATAATTTATAACCACCCAGAAAAGGTGCCATATTAAAAATGCATGTACATGTATGCAAATATGCAGTGAGATGGTTTGAATTGCAATGGTTCTACTTACATTTCAGATGTTCCGTATTCTTTATACCTAATGCCCACAGAGATAACGACTACAATGATTGGAGCACCCCAGCCAATAATTAAGTAGTATATCTGCTTACTTCCTTCAGATCCAAATACCTAGTTTGATAAAAAAAAATGTGATGAAAACAACAAAATAGCCGTTAAAAATACGAACTAGTATCATTCTATTACAACCTTGCAGTGATCATCTATTCCATGTCGTAACTTATCAATATCTGATTTTATTTCTAATAACGGAAAAAAGAAGAAAATTAGCGATTCTTGCTGATATGAGAAGCAAAATTATTATCTTTTTGAATTTGAGTGCAACTCAGTGCTATTTTCATATGATGTGGGTAATATATATATTTAATTAAATATGTATAAGACTATGCTATGTTGTTGGTGTAAATATATTTGTTATTATCAAAGATACAAATAACAAATAGGATCCCAGCCTGTTTTGTTTAGTTCTATTTACTCATTTCCTACCAGAATTATTTGACACATATTTTTTGGAAGTGAGTAATTTTTTTTGCTGTTTTGTAGCCCTTTTATCTCCCTATCTACAGTTGTATTGTAGTCATTTTATTGCCTTTTTGAAAAGAACGATTAGAAAACAGTGGAATATGCCAAAAGTTTTCTAAATATGCGTTAATATTACATGAAGCAGCCACAAACAGCTATAAAACGGCAGACTATGCCCACTTTGCACAGGTTTGCCCAAAGTGATGGTCATTCTATTGCATTCAGTTCCAACTCATTCCTCAGTTGTCGCAACAACTAGCACAGTTATGTTTACTATGAACATTTTTATTCTTAATACCTTGACAAGCATGAGGTAAAGATGGATCCCTTCAATGAGCATCCACGCAAACACAGCAAGGTAGAGATAATGCAATAAGGCTGCAACTATGGTACACATGACCTGCAATAGATATAATGATACAAAAATTAATCACTGAATATATATAAGTGAGCCCTTGTGGATAGAACACAGCATCACAGTGTGTTCACATAGTGGACCAAGCATGTAATGATTTAATTCACACTGTTAAGATGTTCAAATTCAACAGTATGAAAATATTTTCACACTGTGGACACCTCGACAGTATGACTGTGTGTTCACACGGTTTACTTTGTGATGCACAATGTTGAAATGCTCAAATTTAACTTTGTGATTTCACATTGCTTTCCACAATGGAGGACACGGTTTATTCCAATAGGGTAACACCTGTCCTGTAACATGAAACAGACAATTGATCGTTATCTCATGGATCGCTATTTTATAAAGAGACATAATTAAGCATTAGTTCGCTAGCACTAATTAGGCATTAGTATTAACCAAAAGATAATTAAATTTTTTTTTTCGAAACATCCTTGGTAATAACATCGGCCTTGTGTTTTAAAAATGCCTGTAATAAAAACATCATATTTACCCGGGGTAGCCACGCCAGTTCTGAAAACTATTAATCCAGCGAACCCTGCTTAACTTGATAACATTATCATTACCCCGGCTTTAGCTGGGTTACGCTCAAGCATTCAAAGAATTTCTTCCTATACGTGGTACCATTTACTATTCACTACGCGGGTAGAGAGTTGCAAATGTAGATAAATGACCTGCCAAAGATCACAAGCGCTGTTTTGAGATTCGAACCATGGATCTTAAGGTTCATAGTCCGGAGAGACTTATCCACCACACCTCCTAGTGTGCGCCAACTCTTATTAACGCTCTAATGATGTACAGGTGTATAGGGCTTGTATGAATAACATGATACGATTTTAGTACTAACCGGAATAGGAGTGCCATAGTTGATACCACCTAAGAAAACAATATAGGCCAGAAGAAGAGCAATCATCAAGTTGCGATGAATCATATTGCGTTCAGATGTGCGCAGGGCTCTGAAATAATGAATAAAACAATAATGCTCAGTGATTTAAATTCATTATGTACATAAAATCAAACTTTTGTTTAATCGCGCAAGTTGGTCTTATATCAATTGGTCTTATACGAACAGGTTCTTATGTCAGCAGCTGGCATTTTTATTAAGCTGTTTGTAAGTTACAATGACTTTAAGAAAGACTGGTGACTCTTTCTTCTAGAAAATGATATACACCAAATTTTCACTTTTGTTGATTTAGCTCTTGAGAACCAGTCATTCATAAACCCACTAATAACTTTCATCCACCGTGTGTTATAAAAAAAGCATTATACCAGTTGAACTTATACCGGTTGGTCTTATATCAGTTTATCTTATACCGGTTGGTCTTATATCAGTTGATCTTCTCCCAGTTTCAGCATGCTTCATTCAAGTTTGTCTACAAGTACATACGTTTGATATATACCAGTTGGTCTTATATCATCTGGTTTTATATCAGTTAGTCTTATATGAAGTGGATACCATTTGACTTCATACCAGATGGCCTTATATTATTTGATCTGATACCAGTTGGTCTTAATATCAGCTGATCTTATACCAGTTGGTTCTTATATCAGCTGGTCTCATATCAGTAGTTCTAAACCAGTTGGTCTTATACTAGCTGGTCTCATAACATAGTTCTATTCCAGTTCGTCTTATACCGGTTGGTCTCATACCAAAAGTCCTATACCAGTTGGTCTTATACCAGCTGGTCAAAATGACAGTGTAAGGGTTGATTCGAATCCAACACTCCAATGGTGACCAACAAATGCTGCCTGCTATCAGTGCGATTTCTTCCGTACCAGTGGACCCCTAATTTTTTCTTTGGTTCACCAGTCTACTGGTCTAAAAAAAAATCAATGGCGGTTTCCTGTCCTCAAGAAAAAAATGTGATTACAAGGCACCCCCATTTATGGGCATTTGAATATGTAACAGACGAATCCATGATTGATTATATTTAATATTTATGAGTTGTCAATGTATTTATCAATTTGTAAAGACACCAAACTCCTATTTGTTATATATATATTTTATTTTGTATATGAATTGAAGTTGTCAATAAAAAACTACTTAATACAAAAAATGAAATATTTGAGAAAATCGATTATATTTGATATAAAATATTTGCGAAATGAGGCCAAGGTGGGGGGGGGTATGGGAAATCCATGTTAATGGCTTCAATTCGACTAGGTTGTATTAATGATTGATTTTGTGTATTTGGAAAACTCTTACAGTATGTTGTGAATATTTGACACTAGAACAAAAGATGTGGGTACGTTGTGTTTATTAGGTTTTATTGTTACACTAAAGGAAAAACAGAGAAAATGTTAATTGGTAATTATATGAGTTTTCAATGTATTCATATATTAATTTGTAAAGATATGATATTGTATTTGACGTATGTATTTTATTTTGTGTATGAATTGAAGTTGTTGACAAATAAAAAACTGCTTAATACAAAACAAATTACTGTCCACTTACCCAACAGTAAAGAAAATAAAGAGAGCTATGACAAGACACAAGATGGATAAGCCAATCCCTATGTAGGACAGAACGGTCATTGCCAGTGTATCAGCCTTGCTTATCTATAGGATAAAAAATAAAATAAATACAAAATCAATACTTTCTGTCAGTACATCTTTTCATTTGAAATGCTTCAAGAACCTATACTTGTATCTTTCTCTACCAACAGGGCCTAAAGAGTGCATAGAAAAAGTGACAATTTGGGGAAATGAAAGAAATTTCTTACTTTTGAGAAATCTATGCTCATATAGACTTCTGTATTTTGAAGAGACATTCATGTATGCTAGAACACTAAATGTGATTTCCAAAATGGCTTTATGCCAAATTAAAGTAATTAAATCAAATCAAGTGAATGGATATTCATGCTTATTCATATTATTGACATTAATTTCATTTACTCATATCTATTGAAATAATTATATCAAAATAAAAACATTCAACAAATTATAACAAAGCATGAGAATAAGGCATTATACAAATTGAATAAATCTTGTCGCAGTCATAGTTGATAATAACTCTGGTAATTAGTAAATGGATGCCTATGGAAGCAGTATGTTTGTGAAGAAAGACAGGTCATAATGTGGCATTATACATGTACATGTATAAGGGGGAAAAATGTCATTGATTTCAATCACTGTCATCAATTTATGAATGCTGATTTAAGAGTTTTCAATCTGGGTTGTTCCATTGGGTTGGCCCAATTTTGGGACGTACCAGAAATAAAAAGCGAAACAGAAACTTGTCTCATCTTAACACTGTTCAAAAAATCAATTTGAACTTCGACAAATCCAGAAAAAAGATTTCAAGATCAATTAAAATGAAGTACTATGGTAGGAGACCTTCTTCACATTGCCACATCAGAACTTAGCCACATCTGAATTGATCTTCACTCTGAAAATAATGATGATGCATGGACATGTTGTAATTCTTAGATCCAACCCGACGGAATGACCCATCTACATTTTCTTAATGTATGCTGAGGTAATTAAAGGAAACCAAAATACAAGGAGAAAATCTATCTTATCAGAAAGAATAAAATGAGAGGACCAATCTAAACCTTGTTTGATCAAAATCGGTTATAGAATAAGCGAGTTATGGAAGTTTTAAAAAACTCCTGTTGTACTTCCTATGGGGATACTTGAATTGGCGAACGTGCTTCAAAATGGCTGATTTTGTGGACAACTCTCCATTTGTTTTGTATACAAATTTTCAGATTTTCCTCATTATCTTTCAAATTGCATCTTGCCTCCTTCTGAGTACAACATATGTCATGGGAAAATATAATTCACACCACATATGTCAAGGCCAGGAGGAGATGATGTGAAATATGTAAAATAAAGGGGGAAATCTGAAAATTTATGCACAAAACAAATGGAGAGTTGTCCACAAATATCAGCTATTTTGAAGCATGTTTGCCAATTTGAGGATTCCCATAGAAAGCACAATAAGACTTTTTAAACGTCCATAACCTGCTTATTTCATAACCAGTTTTTAAGAACTTGTTTTTTAATTGTTCTTCTCATTTAACCCTTTCCAATAGGATTGCTTCTCTTCTTAGGTTTTGGTTCCCTTTGAAGATTGATTTTTCAAACAATAGTACTGTAGGTATAGTACCTCAAAGTCAACGACCTGAACCAAGACAGCAAAGCTGGTTGTATGTCCACATATGCAGTCCGTTGCACCCGTCAATTGGATAGTAGTACATCCTTCGTCGGTCCATTCCCTAAGATGATAAGTAAGGTTTAAAGAAAAATTGAAGCTCAATAGATAGAGTAATAGAGATATAATAATAATACTGATTATGATAACAACAACAACAATAATAATTATAATAATAATAATAATAATAAGGATAATAATAACGTCATATTCTAGCCAAGATAGCCACTTCAGTTCCGAAAACTGTTCTTCTAGTGTGCGCTGCTTAACTTGATAACGTTATTAGTACCCCCGGCTTTAGCACGGCTACCTTGATCGGGCCCTCAAGAATTCGAGGAATTTCTTCCTACCGGGTACCCATTCACCGTACCTGGATCGAGTGCAGCACAATGTGGGTAGATCTCTTGCTGAAGAAAAACACGCCATGGCTGGCAATCGAACCCACGTCCCTCAGATTGAAAGACGAGAGTCGTAACCACTAGAGCACAACGCCCCCACGATGGCATCAAATTTGATCTAGATAAAGCGTTCCAATTTATATCTTCCGACTATCATGACTAGAGGGTCTATGGAATTTCTGTTTCACCGCAATATCTTATTTCATCTAGACTGTCATTAACATACATGTACACCCCCCCCCCTATTTATCACATTCTCCAGATAATCAACTAAAAAAATATATATACTGTAGGCCTATGTATTTTAAAACTGGTTTTGATGTACACATTTAATTATTTATTATGTTTATTCCCCAAAAAATTTAATTTAAAACTGACCATCAACTTACTATTTATTTAATACTGAACAAAACTTACTCTTCCTCATTAAGCCACACGCATGCGCTCTCACTATTCCGGCGGTGGGATACATTTTGACTTGGTTCCACTTCCTACAAAACAATGAACATAACATATTGTTTCCTTCATTTGAAGTTTCTGTCAAGAGAGTGTGTCCCTGCCATGGTGATAGCACTAATCAGAGGGTGAACGTACTTGACGCTGCTTTGAGTGGTAGCCGAGAGATTGATAGTGCCAGGCTCACAAATGAGATCAATTAAGACTATTAAGCATCAACATAAACATCATTTCAATTCACCCATCTACAAACTTAAATTCAAATTTATTTCCACACCTGATCAAAAAGACAATAATTTATTTGTCCAAACTTAAGTACGGTCAGAGATCATCAACATCATCACCATCACCATCATCATCATCATCATCATCACCACCACCACCACCACCACCCCACCACCATCACCACCATCATCATCATCATCATCATCATCATCATCTTCTTCTTCTTCTTTTTCTTCTTCTACTACTACTAGTACTAGTACTAGTACTACTACTACTACTACTACTACTACCACTACTACTACTACTACTACCACTACTATTACTACTACTACTACTACTACTACTACTACTACTACTACTACTACTACTACTACTTCTAGTACTACTACTACTACTACAACTACTACTACTACTACTACCACCACCACTACCACCACTACTACTACTTCTACTACTACTACTACTACTACTACTACTACTACTACTACCACTACTATTACTACTACTACTACTACTACTACTACTACTACTACTACTACTACTACTACTACTACTACTACTACTACTACTACTACTTCTAGTACTACCACTACTATTACTACTACTACTACTACTTCTACTTCTAACACTAAATATTTCATGCAGCTCGTGTAACTGTTACAGATACAGTATGAGACCATGGAAACTCTGTTGCCGTAGATAATGAACACTCTATTTGCCCAAAATTGGAGTTCTGTGGTTTTTATAAACATCTAAAGAATCCAAGACAGCCGAAGTGAAAAAATGACTGAGACATTAAGGATTATTAAAACTTACGCGCTTGTTTTCCCACTGGAACTCAACTGGAATAGAGTAGGAACTTCCATCAACAAATACTGTGAGCGAAAAGATGTTTGAGTTTATGAAGTTCGAAGTTGAAATCATTTTTTCTCCATCACTGTCATTGAAAAATAAATAAACATCAACATCATTTTCATTTAAATTACATAATCCAAATATGGGGGTTCGTAACATCATTAAGATTTCCATCAAATATTGCTAAACCTTACAAAATAACTAATAACTTTGTTATACATGTACCTTATCAGATTATAATGAACTTTTCAGTGCCTGACTCAGTGAGCTTTACTACCTTTTAAAGGTATTGTTTAACTTTGTGAGCAGCCGATTTAACAAATTCTCAAACCAAGATGAAACATGTGTACAAGTGCATGTATTAGAACTAATAAACCCTGAAAACAACCATTATTGAGAATGAAAAGCTAAAACTACAAGGCAAACCCCGATTTTGTTAATAGGCGTCTTATAGACGCCTAAATAGTACACATAAGTGTATGGGATGAAATTAAGATGGTGTTTTCGGTCACATTATATTTCAATTTTTGAAGCACTAAATACTTATTTTCGAATGCAATTTGTTCTGGGCTTCATTTTTGTAACATATCACAGACACAGGTGACAAGTGTGACCTTCTAGCTCAGATTTTTTAAAAGTCAAACCAATGTTAACCAATCACTTTAATATAAAAATATTTCCAGTCCAGAGTACACATTAAGAAAAATATCATTCTGAGTATAACCTTTGGGGGAAAAAGAACATTTTTTAGTCACATTATGTATATTAAAGCAAAGGGAAAAACTGTTTTTAGGCCAACCGTACATCAAAGTTAGTTTTTTCCATAAGCATCGGGATTACAGCTTTTAAGAAAAATAACTTTTAAAAGTAAACTTTCTGATTATTCTAACTCACTTACTTAACAGGTGCAGATATATTAAGATCTGCAGTCTGGTTTGTAGCCAGGAAATCCTCTGTCTCAATAAGCAAGGCTGTAAAGCGAGCTACAATGGTCAAAACAATAATTGAAATAAATTATGAAATACTGTTTTAAAGGGGGCCCCACACTCAGAAAATAGTGGATCCTTGAAATAATGACAGGCTTGATTAAACAATCAGAAATAATTTAGGTTTTTTCAGACATGGGGCCATGATAATATTTTAGTGGGGGGGGGGGGGGTACATGAAGTATACGTCACATACAAATGTCATCAATTAGACCTATCTAAAATCTATTATAGGGTATTAAAGATTTATGAAATGTGAAAAAGAAATCATTTACCCCAAATAACCTCTGAAATTGAAACAAATACTTTTTTTGTAAATATATATAGGCCTATATATAAAAATATATATTTGCTTAAATTTTGCATTGCTATAATAATCTCACACGTATCATTTAATTCGATAAGGATAGACATCGCTCGCTCCTAGGACTGCCTCCCCAGCCTGTGTCATCACCAGGAACCCCTGTACATAGCTTAAACACTTGAATTTCAATAACTTTCCTATTCAATTGAACAACCATTATGCTTGGCACATGGGGGAGGGTACTCACGGTGGCCCATGGGTATTTGCAGATCATGATCAGTTTGAGAAACTGGTCACTCTTTGTGAAAAATCCTTAAATGATTTTGACCTGAAAAAAGCCCTACACATGCACCCACCTTTTTAAGATCTTGATTGACTTTTCGTTTTTTGCTTGCATAGGACAAAAAAAATAAAATGAATGGTCAGTGGGTATTCAGCGGGTAGGGGCATTTGCCCCAAGCTGGCACTTGTTTTGCCTCAACTTCAACTTTTAAGCGGCTTGGCAAGTTGGTGCCACCGTCGCTAAGTAGGCCTATACAATATGTCCATTCTTATTTGCAGTGGGCTACTCACGTGGACTTGTTGGTGTGCTATCAGTGTTATTCGCGTCTGATGATTGTGCACGCTGAAGAATATCTTCTATGACTGACAGGTCAACCTCGATGTTCACCGGAGCCACCACACCCTCATCCCCGGAACCGTCCCGCCCTTGTGCGCCAGTGGGGTCTCGAGGAAAGGTGATCTCCAGTTTGCCGTCTGTTTGACTCGTGTCCGGTAAAGGGGCAGACAGGACAACTTAAACATGACATAAAAAAAAGTGGATACATCTATCAGCAATCAGCATTAATCATTCCAAGCATTCAATAATAAGAGGATCAAGTGCAGGGGCGGATCCATGATTTTCCAAGGGGGGGGGGCACATTTTTCCGAGGAAAAATTTGACAAGCAAAAAAAAGAAAAAAATCTTCACTTTCAAAGGGGGGGGGGGAGGGCACACTTATGTTTTGACGAAACTTTTACATTACTAATGTTTATTTTGCTTCTCAGAGGGGGGGGGGGGGGGGCACGGGCCGACTGTGCCCCCTGGATCCGCCAGTGATCAAGTGGATAATTAAAGAAATCTGTAGTATTCATCCAGCGACTTCTTTTAGGAACAGCAGCAAACCCAAAGGATTACCAATTTCTGGGTACTTGACGAGACAGCGCCCTGGTCAACATTAGTGGCCTCATCGTCATCACCATCACTATTAACATCATCATCAACGTGGCGTCATCATCATTATATCGGGCGCTTTTGCATTTCCCAACAGCAAAATTAAGGGATTTCGAGAGATTTTGTGAAAATTTTCAGTAGGAATTTGAAGTGGGATCTACCCACTTGCCCTCCTCCCGTCTTCGTACGGTCATGCCCACCGTCAAAATCATCACCAACATCATCGTCATCGTCATCTTATATATCACCATCATCACCAACATTATCATCGTCGTCATCATCATAATATCACCATCATCACCAACATTAGCATCATCCCCAACGTCGATCACCCTCATCACCACCACTGTCACCAGCAACAAAATCATCCTCACCTTCATAATCGTCATTATCATTATCATCACCATCATCATCATCATCATTAGGCCTACATCATTATCAATCATGACCACCATCAAAACAGGACTATCAATTCCTGTTCACAGTTCCATTATCGAATCTCGATAACGCATTCCACTCACCAACATTCTCCGTTACAGCGACGATGGTGGCATTGCCAGCCCGGGCAGTGACGACCCCGATCGCCTGTTCGATGGCCAGAACGGCTTTAGCCTGTTGATCTGCAATACGGTGATCTTCATTCGTACTATCTGTATTAGCCGCTGTCGTGTAAGGCCCAGCTGGGGTGGTGTATGCATATCCTTCCTGTGAAGAAGAATGGTTAATGAATTGTCACTCCTGAGCAATTCATTTTAAGTTGTGTCAATAATTTTCGCTTAAGCTCTTAATAATAATAATAATAATGATAGCTGGATTTATAAAGCGCTTTTTGCCAGAGGATACAAAGCGCTGCTATTATTACCCCGGCTTTAGCTCGAGCTACCATCACCGGCGCTCAGTGCATTCAAGGAATCATTCCTGCCGGGTACCCATTCACCTCACCTGGGTCGAGTGCAGCACAGTGTGGATAAATTTCTTGCTGAAGGAAAACACGCCATGGCTACGATTTGAACCCACGACCCTCTGTTTCAAAGGCAAGAGTCAGAACCACTAGACCACGACGCACCCACGTATACGATATTAGCACGTATACGATAAAAAATCAATGATTATCATTATAGTTTTTATTTGGTATTTGGCTTGTATTTGGCACTTTTTTGACCATTTGTTTAATGAAATGTATGGGGCCCGTTCGATAAAACTTGTTAAAATAACAAATCAGCAATAACTATTAAAAGCTACTGAAATCCTTCAGTCTGATTGGCCGAGAAAAGTATTGTGCATTTGTCATTATAACAAGTTTTCATAAAACGGGACCCTTGACGATTTATCGTAAGTGTTGGCGTAAAAAGCCATTATTGAATTCAAATATGCAATTCTTGACATTAATACCCTTTTTTCATACCAATGACTAATTTCTTAATATCAAGAAATTATTTCTGTAATGCTTGAAAAAAATCAAAGATTGTGGTGAATTTTATTTGTCATTTTTTCATTTCTTAAAATGCCACTTTTTCTCATGTCAAAAATTGAAAATGACTCAGTTTTCACACAGGCCTCTATGAAAATACAAATTGATCAAGAAGGTTTGAATTTCGAATGCCAATACAGTTTGGGATATCTATTCTTATGCAGTAAATGACGTCACACAGATTTTGCCCCAACAATTTCAAAATTTCAATCGTGTATGTCTGTACGGATTGCATTTCTTTTGCGATCATTCTTTGTGGTCGTGGTTTATTTTGCTTTCTATATATTTTCTTCTGTTTAAATGAAATCTACTTTGCGGTCAGAATAGAATTTTCTTTTCAGTTTCAATTATAAGACAAAATAGTGATTTGAACTATTCGTCCCCGATTCCTTTCGAAAATGTCATATATAAATTGAAATCATTTAATTTCTTGTCATGTCATTCCCCGTTATTTTGCTTTATTTCCTTTCGTTTCATTCAATTTAATTCAATTTAATCTAATTTGATTTATTTCACGCCATGTCATAACGTTTCATATCTTTTTATTTTATTTCGTTTCGTTTACTATGACAACGTTTAATTTCGTTTTTAACAAAATACAGAATAAGTAAAACAGTAAATCAAGTCAATATGATAAAGATGAAACAGTTTAGACTCTTTTAAGCACACCATTCATTATTATGACAACCGATAGTTATATTTATACTAATATAGGCCTACGCATAACATTGACCTTATTTCATACTCTTCACTGATTTACTAAAGTTTGCTCTATAGTATACGTACGGCTCCAGCTTGTGTCTACAACGAGCTATTTTTTTATTCAACTTGGCACGAACTGTTTTATGCGTTCCCATGGTTACTTACATTTTCTTGTGGTATGATGGCGGACGATATAGCACCCACAATCTTCGAGGCGACTTCAGCCAATCCCTGTAATAAAGCAATATTGGAAGGAAGTTAATTTATGCCTACGACCATTGTGCTATAGATATGAGGCGTATTTTTTATTTATTTATTTGTAATTATTATTATTATTATTATTATTATTTTTTTTTTTTTTGGGGGGGGGGTTCCTCCAAGAACTGCCCCAAAAATTTCACGAACAAGAAAACATTATAGAGAAGAACGAAAGAAATGTACAGGAAATTATATATTACGTTTGCACGTTATATAAACCTCTACGCCAACATCAGAATCTAATTTTATAACAACGTTAATTTTTTGTTTAGTTTTTGTTCGGCGTTTTATTTTATTTCATTTTTGTATTACCCCGATAGGCGGCTTCATGATAGCCTCGTTCAGGCGTTGGATCATTACCGTAGTAAAATTATATTATGAATCGATTCACATTCCAAACCCTTAATCTTGTCATCACCCAATCGTAGGCTATTTTGGTCGGTGGAACTGGGCTCAGAGGAAGCCCAGTCGGAGAAAAGGTAGGAGAAGTGCACGTTTGGACAGGGTTACTCCGACCTACCTCCTTGGTCGAGGTAGGTCGGAGTAACTCCGTCCAGACGGGCACTTCTCATCACTCCGAGCTAGGCAAACTTCAATCACTGAATATTCTTAATGCCGTAACATTCTGTACATACGTTATGCATTTTGTAAATATGTTTATTGTTATTCAGGGCCCCATGGAAGACCACTACTTATTGGTAAATGGGCTACCCTGTCAAAATATCAGAAATAAATAAATAAATAAATAGTGCCCAATCCTGAATATCAAATGCATGCGAATACATGTATTGTGCTTAGTTTATTTTCATTTGGCCCAATTCGTCCAATTGCCAACTCGTCTACTATCATTTGGTCTATCATCAGTTCGTCCAGTATCCACATGGCCTGATTGCCATTTCGTCCACTCACCATTTCTTCTAATAGGCCTAACCAGTTAGGCCAATAGCCATGCAGTCCATAAACCATTTGGTCTAATTAGACTAAGTGTTAATTTGGTAAAAGGAGTGAAAATAAGTCGAATGTTTGACCAACTGGTTATGAGATGAAATGATCATAGACGAACTGGTGATTCGACAAAGTGATGATTGGACCAAATGGTAGATAGACGAAATGTTGATAGACGGAATGGCACTAGAATAAACGAAGGACTCACCGATGTGGTGAGTGGACGAATTGGTAATTTGTCCTGTGCCCTAGTCACACCATCAAAACACTCTAAAAAGCGATCGAAAGTATGGTCATTGGAAATTGACATGGTAGCTTTGATTGGTCTTGGCCCAGTAACACAAAGATTGACGATTGAGTGGCCTATCAAGGTCATCGTTACATGCTCATTTTGCTCAGTAGACTGACTAGGAACCAATCAGGATTCCGCTTTCAAATTAGCAATTAATTTCGCCGGTGTGGCTGTAGGATTGAGGATGAACTCACCTGTGTAAGATTTTGTGCTAGCTCCGTTTTGTTGGAAAGGTCGAGGGATTTATTCTCGAAGAGTTCAAAGGCGTCGAGGAAGAGGGCGACCTCGTCATCGGTCAGGTTGTTCCGTGATCGAAGGGAAGGACTGGACACCATGATACCCTCGGCGATCTCTAGGGTGTCGTTGGTGACGCTGAGCTGGAAGATAGTGGGGGATAGGTAAAGAGCGAGGGGGCGGGCAGGAGGATGATGACGATATGCAAAATAGGAATCATACCATGGATGATAAAGAAAGAGAGAGAAAGAGAGAGAGAGAGAGAAAAAAAATGATGAGGGCTTGATAGAAAGATATAGCGATAAGGAGAGAGGGGGATTGGGGTGGGGGTGGGAACACAGTGGAGAGAAAGAAGGAAAGAAAGAAAGGATGAAAGAAAGAAAGGAAGAAAGGAAGGAACGAAGGAAGGAAGGGAGACAGGACAGAAAGAAAGAACAAAAGAAAGAGAAGTGAAAACAGAATGGGTAGGAGGCGAAGAATGCCCCCGAAACAGAAGAATAATCATGAAAGCAAATTAGAGATGTTAATTGAAATTTTTAAAAATAATATGTATTAATAATGGTTATGAGAAGAGTACTAATGAAATAGGAATGATAAGATAAATATAAGATATCAACGGGGCACTATGGTGGGACAACAGTCCATTTAACGAAGGATACGTACATGTAGGAGGGAAACAGTAAAATGCGATACTTCAATAAAACGATGACTTTTGCCATCAAACCTCTAAACATTATTTTGGCAAAATATCGTCAATTTTTCTTATATCTTCTCGTTTATTGTTCGTAACAAATAAATCTTAAGCGCGATGGAAAGGGGAAATGCAGCTTCGAACATAACCAACGAATTTTAATTCAACTCCTTGAAAAGGAATGTTTTTCATACCCGTAATCTTAAAGACATTATTATGTTGCACGCCTATACACTTGTATTATTGGTGATGGCAGCAATCATACTTAGGCACTGTTATTAATTCAGGAGGGGATGTTCTTGGAATTTTTGTTTTGAAATTTAACTCCTTTCCTTTAAATCAGCGCATGACTGATACTTGTTATTTTCTCTATATAATGTTTCCTTTCTGCAGTTTTGCTTGCGTTTTCGCTTGAGGAGTGTAAGTCGAAAAGCACGGATATTGTCTTTTGGTGGTGCAAATTTTAGATATAAATGTGAGACCGAACCATGACATCGTTGAAGTAAAGAGGCTATTTTTCTCTCATTAACACACACAAAAAAAAATAAATAAAAAAATATGGACGATCGAAAAACTTATCATTGCGATTGCTAAATTCATATGGACGATCGAAAAACTTATCATTGCGATTGCTAAATTTATATGGACGACAGTAACTTGACAGATCTCATATTCCTATGATCTGTTATCGTGTTAAAATAAACTGAGTATCTCAACTGGATTGATGAGTATTATGCATCCCGAATTTGCGACTTTGGACATGTTGGAGGGTTTAGTATTAAACGTAGAGTACGCGAGGTGAGGAGAACCATTTCCTTTCTACAAAAATGGTAATAAATAATTAAAAGATCAAGGCAATATAAAAGGATTTGACAGGTCTCAATACTGAAGATAACATCATTGGAGTGTGACTTTTATTGGTACTCAAGTAATTATCATATCGAAAAAGATAGCGATTCCAATCAGCTTAATGCATTGAACAACCTCGTCAATTTCTCCTGTCCACTTCACCTATTGCTCTTTTTATCATGCCAATGCCAGCGATTGTCATGGAAACCTTTTTTAGTGTCGCTCCGTGTTTTGATCGACTTTCTTGTATATTACAATGCATTGCGATATGACTAGTATTTGAACAGTAAAAAAAAAAAAGACCCACTTTTCGTAGCAATGATTTTGCATCGTAAAATTAAATGAGGAAGACTGGACTTTAATGCAATATCATCATAATGAATATTACAGTTATCGCAATGGATATTAATATGATGATTATGATTATCATCATGATAATTACACTCTAAAAACAAAAGAGTAAAAATTTATCCAATATCGAACAGAAAGGGAACATGTATGTTTCCTGGGTCATTTTCCTCCCAATATTAGGCAAAATGCATGTTTGAATGGTAAATTTCAACGCAACATTGCGTAAAATTTACCCAATATTTGGTATCCTTTTACCCAATAAGCATGCATGTTCCTATTTTACCTAATATTGGGTAAACTTTTTTTAAGGGTGTACTATTCTGAGTGATATCTTATTATTATAATAACTATTACAATACTCATCATTACTACTTTTAACGCTTCATGACTATTAACTTTGTAATATAAACGGGCGGCGATCTGCAGGGGAGGGGGGGGGGGGGTCCTCTTCGAATCTCGAATTTTGCACAGCGGGCTATAAAGGAGAGGGTTGCCCCCATTAAGTGACCGACTATCCTCTCACGAAATCGCATGGAAATTGAAATTACCCAAGCCCCTACGATCTGGACTTGATTGCTAAGAATAGATTGAGAGTTACTTCGAAACCTTATTCAGGGAAAACAATGTAAAGTGAAATAGATTGATGCTATATTTACGAAGTTTCGCACTGATCTACAAACTTAATTGAACAATTTATAATTCATTCTTCAGATAAAAAGCATTTCAGATAATTGCTGATTGTTAATAAAGGTCAAGTCCACTTCAGAAAAATGTTGATTTGCATCAATAGAGAAAAATCAGACAAGCACAATGCTGAAAATTTCATCAAAATCGGATGTAAAATAAGAAAGTTATGACATTTCAAAGTTTCGCTTATTTTTTACAAAATAGTTATATGAACGAGCCAGTTACATCCAAATGAGAGAGTCGATGATGTCACTCACTCACTCACTCACTCACTATTTCTTTTGTTTTTCATTGTTTGAATTATACAATATTTCAATTGTTACGAATTTGACGATTAGGACCTCCTTGCCTGAAGCACAAAATGTTAAAATAATGGAATTCCACGTGTTCAGGGAGGAATGAAACTTCATTTCACATGACAATGACGAGAAAATAAAAATATTTCATATTTTATATAATAAAATACAAAAGAAATAGTGAGTGATGTCATCAGTTCCTCATTTGCATACCGACCGAGATGTGCATACAACTGTTTTGTGAAATGAAGCGAAACTTTAAAATGCCATAACTTTCTTATTTTACATCCGATTTTGATGAAATTTTCAGTGTTATGCTTGTTAATTTTTTCTCTTTTTATTCAAATCAAGTTCTTGTTGGGGTAGACTTGTCCTTAAAGAATACTAGAATACATGATTGTAAGTGGGTATCCTCTAGCGTTTACTATCATTTTCACATTATTATTCATTCACTAGAAATTTAAGCCCCTCATTATACCCAGGAATGAAGGAAATTCATGGGTACAAAATGATACTTACGAATTGCTCCCCTTTGGGTTTGTCATACATTTAATTCAATTAAGTGATGTGCAAAATGAAATCTGAATATTAAAAGTAAACAATCTATCTATACAATGCTTTATTACGATAGTGTGCGAATAATACATTGAAACTTCCACAAAACTACAAACCGATAAAATCGTGAATTTTAAAGTGAGACAACAGCAGTGCACGGCAAAACACCACAATAACTCCAACAAAACGGCAAATAGATTCAAAATATCATTTGAGCTAGGACAGGCGAATAGAACGTTACTGGTAGCTAAACTATACACCAATTTGACTTTGTAATATATACCAATACAAACACATGACGACGTGATTATGATGTCACATAAAAATGACACTGCACAAAATACTCGAATTAGAAATGTGAGCTGCAACATATAAATGAAATCAATTCTGTAATTGATACCAGTTGTAAGTATATGGGAATTAAACAAACAATACCTTTACGATTGATCGTAAGCAGGTAAGATTGATTTTCCTATTACATTGAAGTGGAGTCAACGAATACTATTCATGCATGCATTCTAAATAAAAAGCGTGCTAATTACTGTCTTTTGCCCAAATTGGTAAATCAACGAACATCGATACAATATTGGCTTTTACTTTATAACTGTGAAATATTAAAACCAATCAAAAGTACTCGACTTATCATCTTAACGCAAATTCAACATAGAGATACGGCTGTTATTAACCTTATTCTGCCCTTGTTTTGATTAATTAAAGTGCTTAAATTTTGTCATTGTCAATTCATCTAGGGGGAGAAAAGTAGAATAATTATCTATTACCAAGTTATTGAGGTAATCCAGAGCTGGGTCTATGTCCTTGCCTGAAAGAAAGTTAACAAACATTCAAACAATGATATATTTCAAATATTTATGATTACAGATCTATCTAAAAACATTAAAAATTAACTCCATGTCTAACAAATATCTGCAAACACTACTCCAATTTCTTTAGGTCATCTGGAAATTATGAAATAAATTAAAATTATGAAAGGAGGGTGAAACCATGGGACGGGGCTGTGAGCTCGTGTGAAAACAGAACAATCAGAGAGAATAATCAATGCAATTTTTAGAAAAAAATAAAGGAATTATAAAAACCTCATGAACATTTGAATGATGAGATCACTAATGATGTGGAATCCTCCGATTGGCAATGCGAACAGCATGTACGATGTGTGTGACTCTATACGATGTCACACTTGTACAACTCCCCAATCACTGTTATTCATATTTTACGATTTTTTTTTTAAATTTCAGACATAGGCTAGTATTCTGAACTCGGGTTTGAATTAAACCCTTGAATAAAGTTGTGGTTTAACTATGGATAACCAATTGGGACACAAATCCCCAACAGTACACATCCAATTTATTAACTCATATGACACCCAAACTGTTCATAATTGTATTGGAATGAAAACTGAAGCATTTTTCCTCATTATGAAAGCAAAAAGGAAACAAAATAGTAAAAAACAAATACAGCATAAACATTTGTTGTTGTTGAATTTTTGGCTCCCAATAATTTTAGCACAGAGTTAGACCGTGGTCTAAGTTAAACCTGACTTCAGAATACGGGCCATAGGGTCTACATGCAAGAAAGTACCGCAGACAGAAAATATTTTAATTTTAAACAAAGGCAAGGAGGGGGAGGAAGGGGTGTGTGCCCCTTCCTGGATCCTCTCCAACGGCATCTTACCAATTTCGTTGCAGCCAGTCATAGACAGTCTGAACCTACTATTGATCGGGATCCACATGAAATGGATGAAGAGATAGGATGCCTTGAAGTACTTGGTCTCATTGTGGGTGAAGACATCATCCGTGAAGTTGAGACGATTCCAAACTATTGACAGATCATCACCTTCGGCATATTCCTGTATCCATGGTGATAACAATGATACAAACTGCACGCTTTTTCATTTCACCTAAAACCTAGTTCCCGCTGTTACGACTCGAGCTACGATTGAAATCGTGGTCTAAATCGTGGTGTAATCGTAATGATCGTGTCAGATCTCATCAGATCTTCAAGGTCGGTCGTTGTAATCGTTTTGTTTGTACACACACACACACGCACACCCGCACACACAAAACTTGATGGTTAAAAATGTTGCGATCAGCAGAAAGGCCAATCGTAACGCATTGCACGACAGTGGAAATTAGGTTTTGACGCGTACTGTCTGAAGTCACAAGGTCATCAGGATATTGAATATGTTTTGGCGAAGAAAAAATGGTAAATTACCTGTACATTTTAAAAAGTGGAGATTTGATATCTAATTTGTTTTATGTATCTGTCTTGACAAGTATATACCTACATGTACGTAAGTGCTGCTCTGTTTAATCATGTAAATAGCTTGTTGATTTGTTTGATTTGTACTGTGATTTATTTTTTGATCAATAAAGATTGAAAGAAAAAAAAAGTCACAAGGTCATCTTAAATCACTAGGCATCATATGGGTAAATCTTCATACAACATGTTTTAAAAAAAAAAATCGAAGTTTTCATTGTTTTATTCAATCAGGAATACAAGCAATTTACATCAATATAAAAAAAAAACATCGGAAGAAATTATTTTAAATCTAAACATGTCGGTGTTGTGTTTAAAGACTACACCAAACCCTCTCTCTTTCTCTTAGCTGATCCCTCTACTTCTTTGGAGATTCATGGAGTCTAAATGGAATAATACATGTATGTAATCACAGATCCAATATATCCTATAATATTCACGAGCGTTATGATATTGGTTTTGTTTGTTATCTCGAAAATCTCGACACCTTTTTGCGTTATATTCAAACTTCACAACGCACATAGTGTATTTGACGTCTCCCAACATCAGCGGGTGATGTTTAAAACTATGTACAGCTTTTAACTTTCGAGTTTTAAGAGGATTAAGTAACTTCGTGGAAGTTTTAAAAAATCTGCACTGTGTGACTGCCAGAGCATGCAACATTACTCCAAGAAGAAACCCTAAAAAATAATGATTCCATAATCAACATTCTATGCTTCGTAATAGATAAAAGGTGATTGTTTTCCTCCATAGCATAAAGTGTTCACTTTAGCGTCCAAAAGCGCAGCCATCTTATCGCAGATATTAAAGGTAAATGCTAGTTTTGGTAACGATATCAAAATGAGTTCGCACAGAATCCAATGAAATGACCACCAAAGTGTCTGTTTGTATAAATAAAACGCATGCGCCAAAGGATTCTGGAAGAAATTGTGTAATTGCTGAGAAATCAGCAAATAAGCACAGGATTCGGGTAGAGCGTCGGGCCCGACGCTCAAAGCAATAATTATACACTGTCCCACGTGCGCTTATCTGTGTTTGGGAAGTTCAGTCTGAACATTATTCAGCGTAGATTTCAAGATTTCACAAAGTTCAGTTTATGTAACTGTACCAGATCTAGATCCTCGATGATATACTGACAATTAAGCCTGGTTTTACAGACTTTCTCATGAAATCAGTGTTTACTGCAACTACTGGAATTTCTCTTTAAATAACCCATTAGCTTTAAAAATGTCAGGTGATTCCTGATTGAGTTAACGGTGTGCAATCATGATTACACAAAAAGCTGCATGAGAGAGAGAGATTAAAATAATATTTTGAATGAAGGTTTGAAGGAAATCCATCAAAGATTGAAAAACTACATGTATGTATTTAGGGTTATTTTGTTAATTGTGACTTCATATGCTAACAGCTTTCCCATATAACTTGTACTAAAATTCATAGAAATACCATTTAAAAAAAAGAAGCAAAAATTGAAAAAAGATTTTTGATTGTACCTGCAGTGCATCAACTGACAAATTATAATTCAAACCCTGTCCTGAAACTGGAAAAAAACCCTAATGTAGTCATCATGAACCATAAAAAAATAAATTTATGATTTTTTTTTTATATACCATATGGAGAAACTGCTCGCAGATGATGTAGCAACCCCCCCAAAAAAATATATATATATATCAAAATCTATCAAAAACTTTCTTAATCTGTGATGGATTTTCCTCTAACCTTGACCAATACTTTTTAATCATTTTTTCTTGTATTTTTACAACAAACTTTTCGTCGGGGTGAAATTCCCCATTGTTTTAAGGTAGTGAAAACAAATATGCTGATACGTACCACTGGGGTGATGTACTGCCAGAGGAGGGTATTGATGGTGGGTTGATCGGTGCACGGGACAGTGTACCCATAGGCGAACTCGAAGCTCACATTGTGACCGGAAGTAGCAGTAGGGGCCATATCCTCCAGCCTCACAGTCTTCACCTGTAGACAAACATTTCCATTTGATTGGCTAACTTTTAGTCACAAAACATGCATGATAAAAGCTAGCCTTCTGACAAGGCCTCGTGACTTGGTAATATTCTCCGTCAAAAAGTGGCTGAAACGAGATGAGCGGTCGAAGGAGAGAACTGGTGGAACCCAGATGAGCGCAAGATCAAACGACCACAGATGGCTGGCTCGTTCACCACGGTTTGAGCGATAGGTCTTTTCCTTAATAGTCGCCCAGTGTTTTATTTACGCGTCATATCAGACACGGGCCTTGTCTTAAGGCTAGATATAAGTTGGCTACTCTGATAAATGGTGTTACACTCACTCGATCATCACTTGCATACTCATCAAATTTCTGGCACACCCATCACCCACACTCTTAGCACCTTTTGTGTTTTCCCCCACACATACATATACATGTACAGCATACTTTCCCCAGTTTCTGTGTTTCCAAGCACACACAGTTTAAATGCATCCACACTCACCCCTCACTGACTTAGTCATTATTTTACCCACATTATTCACTCACTCACAAATTCTGAACCCACTAAGCTCAACATCTTTCACATAATAAGCTTACTTTTCAATTCAAAACACTCACAAGCTATCCCATTGACCCGATTATACCCACGTTCACTAACCCACTTACACTCACTCGCCCACTCACTACACACTCGCTCTCACTCAAAAACTCACCCGCTCACACGCTCCCCCACCCACCCGCTCAGTCACACACTCACTCAAACACCCACTCACTCTCACATTCATTAACACATCCTCACCACGCACACACCCACACTTGCACTCTCACACCAACACTCACTCAATTGCTCATTCACTCACTCACTTAAACATTCACCAGCTCTCTCTCACTCACACATTCACTAACTCACTCACTCACTCACTCACTCTTTCAAACACTCATTCACTCAATAAACAATTGAACTCACTCGCTCATCCCTGCTGGAAAGAAAACAATACTACACAGTGTGATCACATTGTGGTCATATTTTTAAATATCATTCACACTGTTAAAATGCTCGGTGTGAAGATATTTTCACACTGTGGACAACTCGACAGTGTGATTGTTCACTGCGTGTTCACATGATTGGCTAAGTGAATGTGTGATTCACACTGTTGAAATGCTCAAATTTAACCATGTGAAGGTGATTTCACATCGTGCTCCACACTTTGAACACACTACACTGTAGTACTCTCTGTGGTACACGTTATTCTTTCCAGTAGGGATTAATCCATTCAATTTTGGGGTAATATGTCTTTTTTATCACTCTTGCAATATTTGTGCTCACTTCTTTCAAGTAATTACAAAATAAATTAACTTAATAGCCTCTCTTGCAATTCATTCTTCAATCAACAAATATCTCCCACTCATTCGTCCATCCGCACACCGACACCAACACTCATGCTCACTCGCACATCTATAACTGAATAATGAAATCAAGATCTTACCAGTTTTCCTCCATCAAGATCGACAATGAAGTAGAATTCCTCGTTGCAAGCTTCGTTCTCGAACTCGATCCACTTGCCATTAGCTATGAAGGATACCTTTATCAAGAATGTAAATATTAGGGTTGTAATGAAAAACTGTTTTTATTAAAAAAACAAATAAAACGGTTTTTTATTTTTTAAAAACGCTTTAAATCTTTTTTTTTCAACGAATTATACACTTTTTTTTGTAAATCGATTAAACTATACATTATGATTTAAGCTCTTGATGTTCTTTGCTCATTTTTTGAGTAAGTAAGAGAAGACTACAATTTTCTTACTGAATTTTCAATATAAAAGTTGATATTTCCCCAATTACAAACAAAATAGAAATTGAATTATTAAAAAAAAAAAACACTGAACTACATGTAAGTATACATTTTATAAAATTAATCCTCATTCATTGTACAAGTACATGTAGTCCCTGGATATTTTGAGTCTTGTTAATCTAAAGGGGGGGGGGGGGCGACAAGAATTTGCACAATGGTAGAAAATGACATTGTCTATGGATTTTCAATGCTTATCAATATGCTTTATTTCATTTGAACCAATTACGCCAATTTTAGTGCATGAAATACAAGATTAGTTTAAAATCTATAAATAAACCTTTGATCTGCTTATTTTTATTAATTGAGGAATTCTGATCAAATGCATATTAGACATATTAGACATATAACCGCATACCCATACGTGCATCCCAAAAATGGTCAAACGATATGACGTGACCTTGTCATGTTATGGATTTATCATATATATTTTTGAGGGGGCAATTAAGGTCTCCTAGCACTGTTAGGGTTAAAGTTTGCTAGCTGATTTTCTTATACTGTTTAAAGTACTTTTCTACATCTTAACGAATTGCAAATTTTCACCTGCTATCACATGTTCCTCAAGAGTAAGATGTCAGTTGTATAGTCTATTTGTAAAATATTGTTATGCTTGTGCAACACTTCCACTTCATTTAAGTACTACTATTACGTTTATTTGAGTTTATTTCTAATAGTGTTTTTTTCCCTGTCCAAAATGTGAGCAGAACACTAAAATATGTTTGTTAAAGGACAAGTCGAGCCCAACAAAAAGTTGATTTGAATAAAGAGAGAAAAATTAAACAAGCATAACTGAGAAATTCATCAAAATCGGATGTAAAATAAGAAAGTACTGACATTTTAAAGTTTTACTTAATTTAACAAAACGTTTAAATGCACATCCTGATCAGTATGTAAATGAGGAGACTGATGACATCACTCACTCACTATTTCTTCTGTATTTTATCATATGAAATGTGAAATATTCAAATTTTCTCCTCATTGTCCAGTGAAACCTCGATTTATTCCTCCCTGAATTCCTCCAGGTGGAATTAACATTGGTTAATACTATATGGTTCAGTCAAGTTGGTCCTTATCGTCAAATATGTACAAAATGAAATATCATATGATTCAAACAATAAAAACAAAAGAAGTAGTGAGTGAGGGACATCATTGACTGTCTAATTTGCATGTCACTGAGTTGTGCATATCATTGTTTTGTAAAAAATATGCGATACTCAAAAATGTCAAAACTTTCTTTTTTTACATCCTCTTTTGATGAAATTTCCTGCGTTATGCTTGTTTGATTTTACCCCATTTATTCAAATAAACATTTTTCTGGGGTGAACTTGACCTTTAAAAAGAGATTATTCTTATGGATTGATGTGCACAATTTAACAGGTAGGAAAGTAAGTTGACAAAGCAATGGAGAGGGGAAACAGAAAGAGGAGAAAAACAGTGGTGGTTAGAAAAAGTTTTAGCTAGTTAGAAGACAATAATACACCTAGCTGAAAAAATAAAAGTATTAAAAAAACACATTCATCTAACCATGACAATTTATAACACACAAGTCTATGCGGTGCTTTAAAACGCGTTTTAAAACGCGTTTTAAAACGCCCAGTTTAAAACGTGCCAACCCTGGTAAATATATAATACAGTCAGACCGCAGGTCCCTATGCTAATGAGCAAAAAGGCCAGATTCATCCAAATCATCTCGTGGCTGAATCCTCCTCCTTGCAAAATCTCGTGATTCGTGAGATTTTCTTTCTCTAAGAATTTACCTGTTTTAACCTCAAGTTAAATGAAATATTATTGCACCATCAGATAGAGTTAAAGTTACTCTTTCATATTGGTCATTTATTTTGTATACAATATTTTGTTAAATAAGTAAATTTCTGGCCTGAAAATGTGCCTCAAAACTGAATTTTCTTCCTCTGTTTTCTTTTGCAAATTGTGCAAAACTTTTTATTTTGAGCCTCAATGATATCTATATCACCATAAAGCTGAACTTCTGTACTTTCTCACAATGCCACTCTTGATATGCGGCACCTTTTAATCGGGTCAAGATCACACTTTTCCCACCAAGGTACAAGACGAGATTTCTGAAATTTTGTACTTGCATGAAATCCAGAGTTCTGATTGGCTGGATAAGGTTCACAGAACAACAGGCGCGGGGTATTTGAGGAGATTACCACATGGGAAGTGTGACCTTCCCACGAGCCCATGCACTGGGACCGTTGGAATTTGCCATTGTGTGGTCTCTTTGACCAATCAGAGTGCAGTATTCTTGTTTTCAAACTGCTTTATGTACTTGGCAAATGAAAAATGTGATCTTGACCCGATTAAACCAATTCTTATTTTAAAACCTATATCATTTCAAAGCATACATATTCAGCTTTATCATGATATAAAAATCATTTGGGCTCAAACAAAAATAAAGTGTGAAAATATCAGCTTTTGTCAGATGAAAATATTTATTTTGTAGCATATTTTAGATCAAAATTTTAACCTATATTACAAAATATTTGAATAAATCCAAACACATGACCTGAAAGAATGATTCTTCTTCTTTACAATGGTACCAAATTCATGAATTTCGATGCACAATTAGAGCAGCAATGACTGAATGAAAAGAGGTGTTTTGGTCCGCATCAAGCTCATTAAATATGCAAAACATCTCAAGTCATGAATATCACTTGGATGAAAGAAGCCACTTTCTTGGGACCTGCAGTCTGACTGAATACATATCCATCAATTTACAGGGATCACTTATGTACTACTACTACCCATACTACTACTACTACTACTACTCCTACCCATCCTACTCCTCCTACTCTTCTTCCTCCTCCTCCTCCTCCTACTACTACTACTACTACTACTATTACTACTAGTACTACCACTTCTACTAATATACTACTCCTAGTACTACTACTTCTACTACTCCTACTACTCCTCTTCCTCCTCCTCCTCCTCCTACTACTACTACTCCTACTTCTACTACTACTACTACTGCTATTCTACTAATTCTATACAGTGGTATAACACATCCTACCAGCTAGTTCCATGCGTACCACCTCATTCTCCTCGAACTATTTTCCCTGCTGCTACCACTTACTATGATTTCACTGTTTTATTATATTCCAGTGAATACTATATCCGTGACAGCACTGACGTCGACGAAGAGGTCGACAATTCGGTCAACTACGAGAAAGACTTTAATTCATAATTCTGAGGGTGAATGATGTGATTTACCTATGAATAATAATTATTCAGTTTTTGTATAGCGCATTGCGTGTTAATTTAAAGTCTCTTTGCGCTTGCAAAGGGGAGTTCCACATTAACCAGCAGGCCTTTTACATCGAGCAAACATTTAAAAGAATTAATTTATGCCAGGCAGGTACTTCACAACGTTGGGGCAATTATGCCAAGTTAGCTGTGTATGACATTAAACCCTGTATATAAATTTGGCAAAAGGGCAGTAATGAGAAGTATTACTCAAGTATCATCGAACGTTACAATACTACATTGAATGCATTTGTACCCAAATGTAGCATTTCCCAGCCATTCGGATTTAGATATAGCGCCCTCTCGAATCAAAGTAAATAATGATTTACATTTACCGTCTTTCGGATGGTGACGTTAAAGGTCGGTCCCAGACGTAAATAATCATATCTGATTGATACACGTCTGACAAAACTCAAATACACACACATACACACACATACCCCATGAGGTAACGGATTGAAGGTATCGCTCGTTCCGCAGCTGAGATTGGAGAAATTCGGTCCTGCCATCTCATCTTTGAAGAGGGAACAACCATCAGGTAGAGGGTTCAGGAACAGATCAACCTGAGGGCAGTCATAGAGCTTCGGCATTACACAGCTGCAGTTCTTACTCCTGACATCACCTATCGGTAAAGACATGGGAAAGATAAGTAAAACCTCGTTTTCATCATTGTACGAACGTAATACTGAACGACCGGTGTAACCACTTCCGGTCAACTAGGACTGCGTTGCAGTTGCAGAGAAAAGAAAACTCGCCTGAGAGCAGGTTGCTTGACCGTGAGAAAGTCGGTCATGCGCGGCAAGACAGTAATACGGGAGACTTACGACCAGCCGCGCAGGTCAGCGGGAGATATTTAGACCAGATAATAAGCGTGAGGAAAGCGACAGAGATCACAGACGGTTCGCATGAACAGGCGCCTGGGTGTTGAACCAAAAACCTTGCTATTCGCACAACCGTTGTCAAGTACCACCACGATGTTTGTTGCACCGAAGAAGGGAAGACCTCCGGAAACGCATTCGGAATACGTGATGCTGAAAACGGCTGGGCTTAATGGCAATCTAGTCTAGCCAGCTATGTTTCCAAAGGACTGATAACCTACTAACATGACTAAGTTTGAAAGCCATTGTTGCACTGAACATTAATTTTATAATAAAATTGGACTCAAAGTTGTCAAACTTGTTACGTTCTTGTTATCATTTTGCGTACATGTTGTTGCTAAAGCTTTTCAGTTCGTCGGATTAATTTGTTAAAGGATGAGATCAGTGAAGTAACCATTATGACTGTGGATAACCATTTTGTTAGAAATTAAGTTTTGTACGTAACGATTTAGCATTGTGTAGTTAAGAACAAGGAGAGCGATAGAATCTAAATCGTTTTTACAAGTACGGATAGCAATGTTTAACCTATTGAAAGTTGTAAGTAGACCATGTATATAGTGCAGTTTTGTTTTAATTGACATCTTGGTATATTTCTGTTTTGAAATTGATCAGGGACCGAGCTTTTCTCAGGAGGGAGTTGTGTAACAAAATCAAAGGTTTATTTAATGCTCAGCATGGTTTTGGAACGGTGAAGAGCTTATAATAACTTTTAATCCATGTAATCGATTAGGTATTTTTTTCTTTAAAAATGAATTTAAGCACTACTTGCTGATAAATATTGATGTTTATGTTAGATGTATTGTTAATTATTCTTCATTGTTCGGGTATAAATCGAAGTGGCAATTACCATTGCCGTTGCTAAAAAGATTTATTTCTATATATGAATTTAATTATTTTTTTTAACGAGTTTATATTCTACGGCCTGACAGCCCTCTCCTCAACTGTGGAGTACAATCGGGCTTCATGCTTAATTTTGAGGCATGAAATATGCTTGGCAGTAAAAGATTTCTGCAGGAAACTGTCAATTTTTTTACTAAAACCAATTGCGTCAGGATGAGCATGATTTCCTTATTAAAGTTTTAAAATATTTAGACTTTGCTCTCATGCTTGTCGTTATTTCGTGGTACGGAGTTACAAAAATGCATGGTCGAAAAAGCAAAAGTACGAAAGTGTTGGAAGTACTGGCTAGAAGGAGTGAGAATATTGAATTTACCGAAATACTGTGATGAGTGGGGATACTGAAAGTACAGAAATAACTGAGAAAGCGGAAAATGAAATTACGGAGATACTAAATGATAGAATGATATTGCATATTGCAGCCGAAAAGAACTAGTTCGTCAGGAATGAAAGTCGGTTCGGCTACAATATATATATATATATATATATATATATATATATATATATATATATATATATATATATATATATATATATATATATAAAATATAATAAAATCATCCCTGAAGAAGGTCTATGACCGAAAATTTTGACGATTATATTTCCTCATGGCGTTTTTCTTAAGTCTTCTTTTGTTTCTACATTATGACGCCGATACAGAATTCTTTGATTTTTTTATATATATTCGTTAAATTCTAGAGGCACACTTTTCATCAGTGAGTCTATATAGGAGCCGTGTATCATTGGCGAGTAAAAGATAACTTTTGTGATATTGTATTACACCCGTTTGCCAATGCTTATGTCTGTTTTGCGAACGCTACCAACTGTTTGCAACAATGAAAATTGTTTTCGAATTTTGCAACCTTTAACGAACCCACGCGAAATTTCCAATTCGCTGCATTCAGAAGCTTCCGTCGCTCATTCAGATGCCCCTTCGAAAGGTCTTTCATTCCAAACCAATTATGGTAATTACATTATCTTAATTAGAGTTTTTGTAATAAAGTGAAAGATATCTCATTATGCTCCGTGGATAATTTATAATTGTTTTTACTTGGTATAGAGTTGAGTCAATCCTCATTGTGAAGCATTATCGTCTATGATACCACGGCCCTGGGAAGCAGGGGTGCTGCGTGTATTATTTTCCAAAGGCAGCACCCCCTGGAATTCTAAAAATGTGACAAAATGGAAAAATATACAGTAACCCAATATTACCTTCATTTTAGTGAAACCCTTTTTTTTTGCCTGTCAAATTTCTTGGCACAAAAGTGACCTTCATTTTGTAGTTAAAAGTATTTTTTTTGCTAATCAAATGTCTCGGGACCAAAATGAACTTCATTTTGTAGTGAATCGTTTTTTTTTTCGTTTTTTTTTGCTTGTCAAATTTCCCGGGACCAAAAATCACCTCCATTTTAGAGTGAAATTCGCTTGTCAAATTTACATCAGCACCCTCAGTCAAAACGAAATCGTTACCAGGGCACTGTATAATACGATCCACATTGATTTTAGAATAAAATACGACTCATTTGCAGTAAATCGTTGATGAACAGCAAGGAATAGCGCTGGAAACAAAAACCGTCCTTGTCACGTTTAAATAGTTCCATATTTCAAAAAAATGTGTAAACAATGTAACAGCACTGTTTGCAAAACAACAACCTCCTTTTGAAATAAGGAGAAGATTAAATAAAGCAGAAAGTATAGAAAAAAGAAGATAAGAACGATAGGGATGGCGATGGAGGTGATAATGGGGATAGTTAAGATGATGATGATGGTCATGGATATGATGATGATGAAGAAGAAGATAATGTTGATGATGGTGGTGGTGGAGATGATGGTGATGATGGTGACAACGATGATGGAGTTGGTGTTTTGGTGACGAGGTAATGATGATGGTTGTGATGGTTGTGACGGTTGTGGTGGAGGTGGCGGCGGTGAAGGATAAGGCGGTGGTGGTGGTGATGATTACGACGATGATGGTGATGATGATGATGATTATGATGATGATGATGGTGATGATGATGATGATGAAGATGATAATACTGTTGGTGGTAGTTGTGGTGGTAATAATGAGGTTGATGTTGGGGATTATTATTAGTATGAAAGTAATGATATTGATGATGATAAAAATTATGATGACGGCGATGATAATGATAACGATGGTGGTGGTGATGATGGTGATGATAATGGTGATGATGACGACGACGATAACGATCATAATGGTAATGGTATTGATGATGATGAAGATGATGATTTGTGCTTAATGCCACATCTATAGAACTGTTCAATGTCGACATTGCCTACTTACAATTCTCAGCGCCTCGGGTAAAAGCCACTGATCCCAGGAAAATCAAACAAGCGATGAACTGTGAGGAAAAGCAAAATAAATTATTGAAAGCATTTGACATTTAGGACATTTCTACAAGAAAAAAGAAACTAAGGTAGATGTGTCATCTGTTAAAGGTGATTATGAATTTCAACGCGTTAATGAATGAAATTAAATGAAATATTATTATGATTTCGTAATAATACCACAGATGGAATACGTATATTATTGGGGCCAAACGGGACCATCTTTCCTTTTTTTTCTATCGCATCCTCTCCGTCTTCATATACCCTCGCCCGCTATTCCCCCCATGCATGCCCACCCATGCGCTCACACACATACACACACACACCCACCCACACACACCCACATCCATTCCAATTCCATGCACATTGTGCAAGTATGCCACAATTGTTTTAATGTCGTGTTTGCATCTGTATGGTTGCTGTTCAAAATACCACGTAAAAAAATGCAAATTACCATTTATTGATATAATTAGACATTAAATATGGATTAAGTAACATATTAACAATATGAACCTTATGAAGCATGCACTTCTTAAAACATTTTCTTTTGTTCTTCATTGAAATGCTGACAGCTCGGCTTTACAAAAATAATCACATCAAAAGTATAAGTTTTCTAGGAAATATTTTAGAAAAATACTCAGTATGCAGATGATAAAATCATTTCCTATTTATTATAAAAAGGCTTTTTGGATGATAAGGAAAATAAAAGAAAAAAAACATATATACCACTTTGATAAAAGGGAATTCCACATTGGCATATTATACTGGCTAGACATTGAATTCCGCTCTCCTTTGTTTGATTTCAATCTATAAATAAGATATTTAATGGTGATTTGGAGGATTTAAAATTGGCGGGGAATACAAACAATATTTGAAAGTGAACAAAGTGTAGTTCTCCACAATCTTTTCAAAACAAGTGTTTAAAGGTCAAGTCTACCCCAGGAAAATGCTGACTTGAACAAATAGAGAAAAATTAAACTAGCAAAACGCTGAAAATTTCATCGAAATCGGATTCAAAATAAGAAAGTTATGATATTTTAAAGTTTTGCTTATTTTCACACAAAACAGTGATATGCACAACTAGGTGAGTAAGTCGATAATGTCCATCACTCACTATTTTTTTTTTTTTTTTTTTGAATTATGCAATATTTGATTTTTTATAGATTTGACAATAAGGACCAACTTGACTGAACCATATAGTATTAAACAATGCTAATTCCACATGTTCAGGGAGGAATTAATAATATTTTATATTTCATATAATAATATACAAAAGAAATAGTGAGTGGATGACATCATAGTCTCCTCATTTGCAAACCAGCCAGGATGTGCATATAACTGTTTTGAGAAATTAAGCGAAACTTTAACATGTCGTAACTTTCTTATTTTACATCCGATTTTGATGAAATTTTCAGTGTTATGCTTGTTGGAATTTTTCATTTTTATTGAAATCAACTTTTTGTTGGGTTGGGTTCGTCCTTTAAGGGATGCGTGGTCTCACAATGCAATCAAGGCATGATTGCATGATAATACCATGCACTAAAGGGGAATATGACTTATAAGATAAATCTTTTAGGGATAATACATTTAATTTGTGTTTCCGTTGTTTGTACCCAGTACAACGTAGTTACTGCATCGTTATCAAACTTATAATATTCGTATAGACGGAGTGTGCCACAGAGCTTGATAAGTTATTGCTTTATAGTAACTTTCCTTATAAACATACTAAACTCGATGTACACGACAGGAACAGCATAAACCTAGGTACATATATCCATCCAGTTTATCACTTGAAAATTTACCCAGATTTGTCCTCGGGAAAACAGAACATGGATAGGGACAAAACTGCGGCGAAAAGCACGAACTCGCATCAGGTAGTACTGAGAGTAATAAATGATGAAGGCTCTACACGGTGACTTGATAAATCTGAGCGATTTGCACACGCCTACCTAGGCCTACTCATATCCATGCACGCACACTCATCCCTAGACTCATCACCTCTCCATACATCCCTCACACACACCCTCACACAGACACCGAAGCCTAACCCACACAACCCCACCAAAACACACTCTACAATAAACGCAGTGTATCGGGGAGAGACACTCCGACGTTCTCGCACTCTTTCTTTTCCGTTCAAACCACAAATTTTATAAATTCTGCCAAAGAGGGTGCTATCTGCCCAAACATTTATTTGTATTCGGTTTATAACATTATACTGTATTATTATACTCCATAGACTGAAAATTTGTGTTATGATAATTTCATTTATCTTTTGTATTTATTTAATTCTTAGGAATACATGAATTGCTATATAAAGAAAAAAAAAACATTTATCAATAAAACTATTAAAAATAAATGAATAAACGAATAATAAACGAATAAATGAATAAAAAAAAACTGATAAAAAGTAAGTAAATAAACAAAATAAATGAAATCAGAAAAGCATTTCCAGGCAAGATAAGTAACATAGCAGAAAACAAGGAACTAAGTAATTCGTGCTATCATTATATTAAAAAGCAAAATGAACCTAAAAAACAAGTAGGTTGGAAAATTCTGAATAGATAAAGAAAATCAAACAAAAATGTTTTGTTTCCATCGTAATCATATGTCACAAATGTTTTCGAAGCGGGGGGCAATGGTGTCACACTCTATTTAATTATTTTATATGAAATATAAGATATGAAAGTTTGTATAAGTTTGATCATTATAAAGAAAGACTTCATTAAATCACAATGGATTATAATAACAGTGATTCTACTATTACAGAGCAACTGAAATAGTACAGGCTAAACATTTTATTTGATGGAAAAAATGATAGCATATGCCAAGATCCATTTCCATTGCCTTTCTTCTTCATACCCTTTCGTAGCCTTACTTCCTTTCTCGTTTTGTATTTGTGTTACAGGCATATCCCGCCACAGGATTTTTGCTTTTAAGGAATTAAGCCTTCTTCTATTAACAAATCTTTTATACACTTATAGTCTTATATGATAAATGATTTTATGTGGATTATATTGTAAATTGATATCTTGTGAAAATGGAAAAAAATAAAGGTTTATTTTAATTGAACTTGAATGAAAAGATAAAAACAAATGTGATACATGTAGCATCTGCTCTCTCATTGTCATAACGCCAGTTATATACTTTATATATATCGTCGCTTTGAGAAAATATGTGCAAATTCAAATTATCCCCAAATTTACTTGACATCCGATATTATTAACAAAATCCTTAAATTATTGTAGATTAGGTTAGATTAGATTAGATTTATTGATTTATTTCATTTCTTTTCTTTCCATTTTTCAAATACAAGTCATAAATACATAAATACAAATACATAAATACAATTACAAAAATGAATAAAAGTAACGACCTTACATTTGCTAAAATTGGGTAATGTAAATTATACGAACAAAATACGATACTTATATCATCATTTCATAAAACTTAACATTCTTAAAAGCATGAGTATTCTTGTGTATATTAAAAAAAGAAAGGGGTGAAATGAAAAGAGAGACCAGCTGAGAAGCTTGGCTTGTTGGACGCTGATCTCTCGAATACGTAAATAATGTAAATAACGAAATATAAAGTGAACTTGGTAAATGATCTTTCGAATCATGTAGACAGGATACAAGGAATATTTTCTTCTAATATGAAGAGAACTGAAAAAGAAACTCTGTAAAATCTTTAAAAAATGCCTTATTCAATAGTATTAAAAATTCTAGCTGGGGCATCGCAGAAAGAACATGGAGTAAAGGAAGGAATGGACATAGCATTGTTGGCTACTACTGTATATTCTAGAATAAAAGATTTTAGTAACAGTTTAATCAACCTGAAAAAAAGAGACTCGGGGTCGGAATTCACCTCCACCCCCACCATGCCCACGTTACATGTATTATGTCCGCACTCGGATTAATTTACAGAGCTATTTAATGATTTTATAAGATAAGATAAGATAAGGTTTATTGACTCTATCGACCCCCTCTCGGGGTATGAGAGTACAAACATAGAAACATATTTACAAAAGATATACAAACATAATAAATGTGAACATAATAGTATATAAAAAATATTCAGCCTATATTGAATACAGAGTAAATACAACATGTAATGTACATGAGTGATATAACTCAGAGCATAAGAGTTTAATATGGATTGTATAGATTAAATAAACAAAAAACTAGTATCATAGTTGAGCTACATTTTTTTTAATTGTATATTTTTATTTCATTTTTTTTATTTTATTTTGTTTTTGTTTGTATTTTAAAACAATACATATATCAATACAAACACATTTTTTTCCAGAAAGAATACTACAAAACGACAATTTTTGTATGATTACTTCTGCCACTGATTACTAAGCACAAATAAGTCAAGCTCAGTCCAAATATGATCAATATAGTGATTCTGATGAACTTAAATCGAAAAAAAAAACCCAATAACTTAATAGCAAGTCGAGGAAAACAATGGTCAGTGACGTCTTTTTATAAAATCATGATGTACGTAACTTCTTTTATTTCAAATAATTTTTTTTTACAAAATATCAGCGTAGTTTGACATAATTAGTTAATCAAAAGTCAAGTTTTATACAGACCACAATAATAGATCAGTTTTTATTCAGGATATCGCTAGCAATTCAACTTAGGACTAAAGAGAAACAAAATTATGGAATGCTTGAATGTTGAAACAAAATGAATCTGGAAAAAAAAAATACAGCCAGCTCATATCTTTTAACAACATTCAAATACGTTCAAGTGATAATTTATTTCTATACACTTTCTGGGAAATGACCACGCATCAATCTTCCCCAAAAATCAAATGTTTGCTCCACATACTTTCCTTTCTATTGCCTGCATGTCCTTTTAATTTTACGAATACTTGCTTTGAAATCAACGTTTTAAAACGTCTTACGTAGGATCAGCATTTTAAGAAGAATTTCCAGCTGGCATTATTTTCGTTTCTTTATGTAAAGCATATACTCACTTAATCACTCGTTTAAATTGTTTCATAACTTATTATTACAGAAGAGAATATGAACATTATCGAATTTTGTTTGTATCGATATCCCCCATTTAAAACCACAAGTTCATTATTTTTAGTGGTTTTCTTTTATCATTGATTTGTATTTTTGTGTTTATTATTTGTATGTTAAAAATTGTTAAAAATAACTAAACTAACCGATCTCAAAATATTTGATAATAAATTCATTTCTTTTAAGTAGGCCTTTATTGTGTGTATAATGAAACAAATATCCGCTAGATCTCATTATTATTCAATACATAGTATTATCATGATATTTAACTGTATACGCTGTCCAATAAGCACCAAACGCCAATCACATAATTCTCTCAATTTTCGTCATTAGCTGAAATTTTATGGGCAATGAATAGGGCATACTTAATGAATACCTACAAGTATTACATGACATTTTTTACGATGATAGACCGCGGGTCGAATTCGACGTAATATCGATTGCTCACGAATGCTCGATTAGAGCTTGAAATTGCCCGCACGTGCATTGGAAATTGAATAGAAGTTGGCCCATTGTGATCTGAAATACAATGGGAACTAAGATATTCAATCTTATTCATCGATAACCACTAAAGCAATCACTCAAAGATTGGAAAAAAATCTAGGCCCATGTCTACTGCGTACATCTTAGAATCGTAGTATACACGTATCGGATATTTTACTTTGAAGGTGCATTTATTATTATTATTGTATTATTATTAGGTCCCTTTTCTCATTTTCCTTTCTTTCCTTTTGTTCCGAGATCGCCTTTCTCTCTTTTTTTTCACTTTCCAGTATTGTAATGAGCATATACAATTCCAATCACTATACTTCCTCCTCTCCTCACTCCCCCTTTCTCTCTCTCTCTCTCTCTCCACCCCCCTCTCTCTCTTTATCCATCTCTACATCTCCCTCATTCCACCTTCCTTTCTTTTATCAATTATTTCATTTTTAATGGGTAATATGATATACAAAAAATATTGGTTAGTACTCATATTATCTTCTTAGAAAAATAAAAAATAAGGTATTAAACAATTCAAGTTAGTGCTCATGTGAGTATATGCTTTATAAAAAAAAATTAAACAAAAACAGCTAAGAAGGATTTCTTTTGGTAAAATGCTGATCCCTACGCGTAAATTGTTTTAAAAAAGTTGATTACGAAACAAATATTCGTAACAATTTAAAGGACGTGTAGGCAAGAGTAAGGAAGGTATGTGGAGCAAACGCAAAAATTGGATTTTAGTGGATATTAATGCATGATAATTTCCCAGTCAGCGTTGAAAACAAAGTATCACTGGCATGTATTTAGATGTTGTTGAAAATTACAAACTTGTGGTTATCTTGTGTCAACAGTTAAGCACTCCAGTATTTTGTTTTTCTTTGGTCTTACATGTATGTTCAATATCTAGCTATATCCTTATCGGCAGATAGTGTTCCAACTCCGACGGATCCAGAACTAATTTTTGGCAGATGTCGTTCTTGCAATCGTTTCTCAATCTGCATGCACACTAGACCCATTTCCTTCAAAATTATATAGGATCTACAATGTTTTCATCTATTTTAGTAGGAAAATAAATAATAAGGAAATCAAACCGCGGAAACCCGGCAAATATAGTTATGAGTATTAAAGAACGATAACTGCCGGCGGATACCGAATCCGCCAGTGGAACCAGCTCTGCCACTACACACGCAAAGACAATCTGCCTAGCACCGGATCCGCCGCTACACCGGCCAGGTCGACCGTCGTGTATGTCCATAGTGTTGCCAAAAAGTGAGTTGATACTGTTGAATTACTTGACATATATCACCTTGGCAACCCAATTATGAGCAAAATATTTAATCTCATCTCTCGTTTTGCAGGGGGGGGGGGTAATTTTCACGATTTTTACGATTAATGTTAATTTGCTATTACCGCAACTTTTTAAGACCATTTTTAAAGACAGAAATTGTCAAAACAGGTGGTTTTCCAGATTTACCTTAGTTCGGGAGAAAGAAGGAAATCCAAATGTTCGTCTTCTCTTGAAATTACTTCGCCTTATCAACATCATACTTTTTGTCAAATTTATTTTTGATATTTGAAATAAATTACACATCTTCATAGACTATTACAGAATGTAATCGTATCAAAAACCAACTAATATGCTCACTCACTTTGCATCATATCTACATCAAATGCATGTTCTATGTGTTTTCTTACGACGACAGAGGAACCCACATTCCCCAGAACCCTTTACTGGAATCAACCATATATATACTTGTAATAATATTTCTTGCATTTATACTTGTTTCTTTCTGTATCATGCCGTTCTCTCCCTCCCTCTCTCCTTTCCATTTTTCACCCACGTTGTCCATGTCGTATTTGCTGCTATTTTCTCAAAATTTTCACAATCAGTGCATTTCTCCGTGTCCTCAAATTTTGTTTTGCTGTGTACACAGAAATCACTCTCTCTCAATCTAAATTGACACCTCCCTTTTCGAATAAGTGAAATCAAGCTCATTCAGGAACATAAGATATTCATACCATGGTTTTTACCTGACTGCTAAGAAAGCACAAATGCCTGTGAGCAAGCAACCAGGGGACCAACGGCTTAAGGTCCTCTCCGAGGGACCTGGTAATGAGGATAAATGCCTTACCAAAGGGCACTAGCGCACCACTTGGTAATCGAACCATGGTCACCGTAATCCGAAACCCCGCTCTACCGACTGAGCTATTAAAACATACCATCATTAAGCAAAGCACAATACAAACAATTATTGAACTCACCTTATTAGCTGGTAAAGCCATTTTTCTCAATAATCGATATTGATGAATTGGGAATGAGGCGAGCTGCTTAAGATTCCGACAATTGTATCCACTTGTCTTTCCAGGTTTTTTTTTCAAAGAGAGATATCCCGACAAAAATGGTATATCAAGATGAAACAGACCAAGCAATCACTGTTAGAGTGATTCTACGCGAGTTCAGATACTTCTTCGATGCCAAATGGCCATCGAATGAGGCTCGAGCGAGGCGAGATGATGTCCGCTTCTGCGCATGTGTCTGTAAGGCGATATAGGTGTTACCATGGAAATGGACGCTAGGAGAAGCGGAGGCTGATGATAGAAACAATATGATGGTAACAGAGATTCTAAGGGTGCATGCAAGATATAAGGGGGGGGGGGGGGTAATGCAGTTCGTGCTCTCAAAACCTGTCACTACCAAAAGCCAATTGACACGTAGCGAGAACTCCTAATGTAATTAGTTTTTAATGCGGGATACGGTATCTGGTTGCATATGGAGAGTATTTCTTTTGCTGAAGATGTTTCATTCGGCACGTTGGAGTCACGGACAAGTCGAATGTAGAAGAAATTAATAGAAAACAAGGATTTTACCATTAGAGTGATACTGGTGATGCTGAAATAGAGGAAAACATGATATGAAACCAATGTATACAAGCTTCGCTCACCGGGTGCGACTCGTCTTTTCATTGCAAACTTTAACATGTTCAATAATAGATATTGAATATTAAATACATAAATATTGGAAGCAGAACATATTTTACTTTTTTTTTTTAAATTTGGAAAAGGAAAATATTGGTATTTATTTTTGTTTTAACTTTTCTAAGGAAAACAATTTATGATGTCTTATTACGAAAGGAGCTAAATAAAAAAAATGTTCATTAAAATCAACAAACTATGTTACTTATATAAAAACCTTGCACTGTTGACGTGAACTTGATTCCACAATATGTACTTAAAAACCTGAATGCATAATGTTAATTAAAAGTGATGAAATTAATCTACCACTTGGTTGATTTTCATGTAGCTCCTTTTAAAATAGATCTGTTTTGAATTTAGCTCGTTTTGAAATAAAATTCAAATTTGTAATCCATTTTTGCCAACCTTCCACAAAATATTTTCATATGCGATATGGTGCATTTGAATCTCACGTCTAAGATACATATCTGTATGTATAAAAATAATTTTTGGTCAACTGGATTTAGTGCCTTTTGGAGTCAAGCTCTTAAAATATTCCATCCAAACAAAGACATCTCTTTCTCATTCACTTCGTCGTCTTGGCTGATTGAACAAAGCCATCATTATAAATCAGTTTAATTATTCATATCAAAGAATTATCCAAATTGGTTTCCTTCCAGAAACAATCTAATTTATTAAAGCGAAGAGGCACACGACCCAAGTTTCAGGGATCATATACCTAAAAAAATGATTGAAATAAACCGCGTGAGTGTCACTTATGGTAATATATAATATACAAATGGGTTCGAACAGAGTCAAATGAAATGACATCCAAAATGTTTGTATGTCTGAATACATAACATGTGCCAAATGCCTCAGGTTGAAAATGTATCATTCCTCAGAAATTGAAACAAAAATCATAGCATCCCAGCCAGGTGTCCTCCCCACACAATAACACAACAGTGTCTCACATGTGCATATCTGTGTTGGTGATAGGTGGCGTGCAGGTTGGGTGCTTGGGGGGAGCCCCCCTTCCCCACTTAAAGAAAGGCACGACCAAGATTAAAGAGAAATTCCAGTAGTTGCAGTAAACACTGATTTCATGAGAAAGTCTGTAAAACCAGGCTTAATTGTCAGTATATCATCGAGGATCTAGATCTGGTACAGTTACATAAACTGAACTTTGTGAAATCTTGAAATCTACGCTGAAAAATGTTCAGACTGAACTTCCCCAACACAGATAAGCGCACGTGGGACAGTGTATAATTATTGCTTTGAGCGTCGGGCCCGACGCTCTACCCGAATCCTGTGCTTATTTGCTGATTTCTCAGCAATTACACAATTTCTTCCAGAATCCTTTGGCACATGCGTTTTATTTATACAAACAGACACTTTGGTGGTCATTTCATTGGATTCTGTACGAACTCATTTTGATATCGTTACCAAAACTAGCGTTTACCTTTAAAAAAGAGGAAAGGAAATAATAAAATATCAGAGAGAAGGCCTGGGAAAATATGATATCATTCTCCGAATATCATGTCAAAATATATAAAAAAAATAGATTTTTGTAATAAAAATGTAGAGATTGTTGCTCCCTTGCAACTTTTTATACATTATGCCACTGTTCTTCTGGTGTTCTTCAGTGTAGTCATTGTTCAGCTAAAGTTCTGAGTGTTTTTATTTTAATAAACCTAATCTGAATTTACCATAACATAGTTACACCAAACCTAGCTTGAAAAAGGTTTTATGAAGTAATTGTTGCGGAAACATTTTTTTACCATAAATCAATCGCGATGGATTATAGCGATCAGTAGTCTAAAACGATCAGTTTTGTATTAAGTTATATTTGATGGACTTTAATCTATAATGTTTCATTTTTAGTGTGTTCGATTGAGCCACTGACAAGGCGGAGCTGTGATATAGTGATATAACAATATCAATAGTGTATATTTTGCAGAGCACATACACCGTCCAAACACGCTCATAGCGCCAGCCAAGTGAAATTCTAGAAATAAACATTAGTATTCAAATTCAGTCGAACTTATAATCAGGTAGAGACTACTATGATTATTTTATATTAAACCAAGCACTGGTATTTGCAAGTCAAATATTAAGATTTCACAAGTGGAACTGAAGGTACCCACGAAGACGAACATTAATGTACAATGACTCGGAATTTACTGCCAAGTGCGCACCAATAATACTAATAATACTAATAATAGGCATTTGTATAGCGCCATCTATCTAGAAACAGTCTATTCCGAGGCGCATTGTTATTACTATTGTTTACCCCGGCTTTAGCTCGAGCTGCCTTTCAGCGCCCGTGTATTCAAGGAATTAATCCTGTCGGGTATCCATTCACCTCATCTGGGTTGTGTGCAACACAGTGTGGATAAATTTCTTGCTGAAGGAAAACACGCCATGGCTAGGATTCGAACCCACAACCTTCTGTTTGAAAGGGGAGAGTCAGAACCACTAGACCACGAATCTCCAATCAACGAAATTGTCATTATCATTCTTCCAGTTTTATTGCAAAGTGGCATTCACAAAAAGCAGTTTTTTTTTTGAGCTGGTGGATCAGAGCAACAGTTTTGTCCGTGATTTTGTAATAATGACATATGTGTGATTTTTCGTCAGCTCCAAAACTTACAACGAAACTGCTCTCCTGGTTCATCAATGTTCGACGTAGACCTCCAAACTGTGTATTGTCAATTAAGGGGGAATTTTCAGCGCATTTCCATTTGTTCTTTAGCATGTCCCCGTCGCTTATGCAAAATGTCCCTATTCATTGAGTTTAATAATGAGATATGATAGTTTATGAAGCAATATTTCGATGTGAATGAGGAAATTGAACCAGCAATGTTTTGATCGTGTACACAAATGGCCAAGTTCATGAATGCATCTCTTAGGAACGGCGCGGCATCAACGTTTAATTATTATGTCAAATGATCCCTTTTTAACTTTTCATGACGATTCATTTTCGTATTAGTATCGAACAAATACACGGGTCTTTTTTCAAAGGAATACACGTGTATGGACACGAATCAATTAAACCCAGGAGCATAGATAATTCAATTTCAATAGTATTTTAATACATGTAATAAAATTAATAGCATGCTTTACATAACCGAAACCACTACATGCATATCATTTCTAATTACAATATAATTGATTATACGAATACCCCAAATAATCTACACTGTAAATTGTATTTTCAAAATTAGATATGATGTGGTCATTGTTATTAACCGGCCTGGGAGCGTTTTATGAAAGGACTTGTCGGACGTTTCATTCCACAATCCCTGTTTTATCCGAAGGCTACTGCAGTAACATCGCCTGTTTTCAATGAAAATCGAGAAAAGTTGTCAGATCTGACAACTTACTTGTCGGATCACGATCCAATGACACGCTCTCCTGAACTCTTGATTTGATTTGTTCCCAACAATTATGTTATTTGCCCATATCAAATTTGATATGGGCAAATATGCAAAAAAAAATAAAAAATCAAGATTTAAATCTAAAGTCAGCACTCGTCTTGTCATGCCTGTCGCTGACCTGGCCCTGGGAAGCGGGGGTGCAGCTGTGGGTGTTTCAGCACCCCCAAGGTTTCCCCCCAAGGTTTCCTTGGGAGTGCTGCGTGTATTATTTTCCATAGGCATCACCCCCAGAAATGTTGGATGGTACGACAAAATGTAATCAAAATGACCTGAATTTTGCACAGAACCCCCCTTTTTTGCTTGTAAAATATTTGGGGGCGAAAGTGATCCTCATTTTGTAGTGAATCCATTTTTTTGCTTGTAAAATTTATAGGGACGAATATTACAAAACGGCCTTCATTTTGTAGTGAAACCTTTCCTTTGCTTTCAAATTTAAATCAACATCCTCCGGGCCGTCACACATGTAAACACTTTCTAAATTTATCCACTCTCGGTGTTTTTGTTTCATGTTGTAAATAGTTTTTGATAAAGTTCTTGACGTTATGTTTGTAGTTTATGTTTTTATGCTCTATTTTAACGTTGAATGATGCAAAAAAAATTGCAGGGCACCTTTGTAAAGCATTTTTTTTCTCGAAAAAACAGGCCCGCCCTACGGTACAAGGTAAATAAAAGTTATTAAATAAATGATAAAAATATATAAATACATAAGTATGGATTCGATTTAAATCCATGAAACATATTTTTAACTTGTCAAGAGCATTGGAGTGGAAATTTTTATATCCAAATCAAATCGGAGTACGATTTACTTCTGGTTGTTATACTGATGCTTTTTTAATCACCAAAAGAGAAGCCTCTAGTGGTAACATTCACAAAATAAAATGAATATATAGAACATATCCAACAAAAAAAACTCAAAATCTTCACACTGGAAACATTGGTTATGATAAAATAATATAATAATATGCATGGATGTACGTGTGAAAACCCCCAATCGAAACAAGAGATTCAGCTCGATCAACGGGCACTCATTTTGAAATCTATCATTATGCATGCCTCAAGGTCGTATAAGGTATAATAAAGAGTGATATACATTTGACAAATACATAAAACGTATAGCATGACATAAAATGATACAAAAAATGTATTTACAAATCAATGAACCAAATTTCAATGGAATATTAGACAATAATTTATCGTGAGGGCATAATCTCAATTTTTCTCCATTTAATTAAATACCACTTGAAAAATGAACATCGGATTATGTATTTCCATAAAGAGAACGCTTCATTTTATTTAGTAAGGCCCTTGAAAATATATATCGATTACTTTTTTTAAAAGTTGAATTGATTACCTGCCTAAGAATGATTATCAAAATGTCATTAAGACTATTTAGTTCGTTTCCGCCTCATTTTGAATCGAGATACGTTTAGAATGATTGCGATCTTTGTAAAGTATAAATTAATTTTAATTAATTTTGCTTGCCGGTTTATATGAGTATAATCGTCCTAGTCAATACCCAATATTCTGAACCTTAACTCAAACCATGGTCTATTAAAGTCAAGGCTAGATTTATGGGAAGCTTAAGAGTGTGAACAAAATTGTTTACACCTACAACACATTCTGTTTTACTTGATCCGATCAATCGCAACTATGGAAAGCCAGCAAGGTCAACATCTAAAATAAATCTTTTTCAAAATATTTTCTAAAAATGATATATATTCATACATTCACTGTTTTATTGTCAATTGAGTATATGCTTCTTTTTTTTAAAGGACATTGAGCAAATTTTGATGTTGATGTTTTGATATTGGAGAAAACTAAATGTATTCTTCACTGTACGTCAATTTTCATGGAGTTGAGTGCCAAAAGTATTGATAAACTGATTATTTGATTACAGTGATTTGCGTTGCATTCAGCTACCCATAGTTATTTCATAAATTTACACGACTGTTAAAGTTCAACCAGAGTTCAGAATTTGTATTGTTGGCCATAGCGATATGTCCATTCAGCTGCATGAATAGATTATTTTATTTTTTTCTGTTTCAGTTGTATTTTAAGGCGTAGCTGAATTTTTTGATTAGCGCAACCTTATTATGTAATAAGATATGTTTCATTTGGACCTTAAGATAAACGGAATATTAAGTAATAAATGACCACATTAGTATTGATACATCTACAACAGAAAAGGGTTCCTTTCCTAGAGGCATAATACAATTTTTTACAAAAAAATCTACAAATCTGATATAACCTAACGAACACCCAATCGTTACTTCATCACACTGCAACGCTTTTTTGCATATTATTTACAAATAAATATCCCTACTTTATACATACTATCCATCCCCATGTGGCGATTAAGTTGATAGATACAATGGATTAACATGAACGTATAAAGGAAATGCTCGTTGAAAAAAATAAAATAATTGCACCAAGAATGCTTTTGATCAAGAAGGCCATCATATTTTACTTCGAAAATTTGCGTTTTATATATCAATTACAAGGATAACGAAAACGAGAGGTGATCATATTAAATGCAAGAGAACACTCAAAATTGTGTATGCAAATTAAAATCAAACCTATGAGCGCCAGTGCTTGACATTCTTCTATGAAACCGTGCAATCATCAAACTTTTCTTTTACGCCATCAAAGAAATCATCTAGCATGTCCTTTTCTTTATTTTCTCCCTCTTTGTCTTCTCCTTTCTTTCCATCAGCTTGACCATCCAACGAGTCAACAGGAGACACTGATCTTGGTGAGTCTCCGAGAGGCGCTCCCGCAAGCTCCCCAGGAGATGGCTCTTGTCTTGAAGGACCAGCCTGGGCTCTTTGGGGCGCAAGGGCTCCCGAAGATGGTCCAGGACGAAGTCCAGAAGAAGAAAGCAACGGACCCCTGTCATCCATACTTTCTTCGTCTGACGTTGAAAACTTTCTCCTGTTCAGCAGAGCCCTTTGCAGTTCACTATCAAGGTTTTCATTATAGACAGGCAACTTCTTGTTCTGCTTTTCTACATTCAATCGGGATCTCCTTGTGTCGACGTCGTCTTCGTCCGTTGAAGGATTCGTATTTAGATGTGCCGCGGGAAGAACTTTGTTCGTTGATCGAGGTACGGCGCGAGCTGCCTTTGGTGGAAGAACCCTAACAGCGTTCGGAGCCAACACAGGCTTGGGTGCAACTGGTGGTGGTGATTTAGGTGCACTAGTCGGTGGTGGTTGCACTGGTTTGACCGATACCGGTGGTGGTGCTTCCACATTGGATGGGAATCGTCTGATTGGTTTGGTTGGAGATGGAGATATCGGTACGATGTGAACAGGGGATTCCTCCACTGATGTTCCGGGGGATTGGCTCAAGTTGACAGGTCTAGATGAGGGATATTGGTCTAGGGGGATAGGGCGAGATGCGGGAGATTGATTCAGTGTGATAGGCCGCGCTACGGGAGATAGTGGTCGAGGACTAGCGATCTATAGTGAAAACAGAATAAGACAGAACAAAAAAAAATACTTTACAGTTGATCATTATTCGATAGAAATATATTTTAGAATACTTTCGAATGCTCAATTGCAATCAAAACATACATAATGGTTTAATTATTACACAGAAGATAGCGTCACATTCATGAATAAATTGTACTTTGATGATATTCCGTTTGATCTCAGACGTGGTTATTAGAAGTATATATGTAATCAAACATTATTTGGAAGAAGGCAAAAGAGGAAGCGTCATGTAAAAAAAGGAGGCCGAGCAGCGGTTACCTCAGTCGGTCCAACGGCTGCTGGCCTATTTGAAGTTGACAAAGCTGAAGGACTACGAGCAACTGGTTGAGCAGCAGGTAATGCTGCGGGAGCATGACGACTCTCTGGTCGTGCAGCAGATGACACCGCAGAAGGATTACGACCGACTGGTCGTGTTTCAGTTGACACAGCAGAAGGGTTTCGGGAAACCGGTCGACCGGAAGTTGACTCGTCGGAAGGGTTACGGGCAACGGGACGAGGAGCAGAAGATACTGCAGAAGGGTTGCGAGAAACTGGTCTGTCTAGGTTAGTACCTGATGATGGAGGATTTCCCGAAGGGCCTGCAGGAGTACGACGGGACAATATAGGTGTCGAAGTGGTCGATGATTGTGGCGATGATGCAGCTTGGGCAAGGACGACCAGTGGTTTAGCAGCTGTTCTCTGTCGGTCACGAGGAGCTTGAAAGGCACTTCTGTCCCGGTGCTGGGTGTTCTCAGGTAGTCTATCAACGTTCCTAGCGATACCAGCTCCTAGGAAGAATAACAAGGCAAATCATGCATGTAACAACTGATGCTGGAAAGATGTGTATGTATTTTCGTCAACAATATCTCAGTTCTTTGCCAATACCAGTATGACGCACATGTATTATAAAAAAAAGTATATATATGACTTTCACATGTGGAATTATTTTGCTTTGTAATAGTAGCTTATGAAATGAACATAAAAACGATAAAGCCTTCAAGTAATAACTAACAAAGTAATAGCTCAAATATCTTGATAGTACGCCTGGCAGTTAGACCATGCATGTAGTTACCTCTGCGTGAACAGAGAAAAAAAATGTTGATTGATTTTACCAGGGTTACGAACTTCAATAAACCATAGAGTTTAAATTGCAAACTTGGATTTTCATTGCCAAATTTGTTTTTGTAGATGATGATCTGTAAATGATGATCATCAGCAAAATCAAAGCAACAATCACACTATCATAATCGTCATGTTTACCAAAAATATTTTTATCTTCATCTCTTCTTAACGTGTTAACCTCCTTTTGTATCATCGGAATCACTTTCTCCATCACCTTTATTATCATGATGATAATGATGATGATGATCATCATCACATCACAATCAGCATAATAACTATCATCCTCATCACCGTCGTCATCATCGCCAACATCGATCATATCCACCACGACCACCATTATTACCATCATCATCATCATCTCCACCACCACCACCACCACCATCATTATCATCACGATCATCATCATCATTATCACCGTCATTATCATTATCCTCCTCACCGTCATTATCATTATCCTCCTCACCATTGCCATAATCATCATCATCATCATCGTTATCACCATCATTATCATCATCATATTCATCACCATCATTATCATCGTTATTACCATAATTATCATCATCATATTCATCACCATCATCATCATCATCATCATAATCATCATCATCATCACCAACATCATCATCGCTATCATCGTCATCATAATCATCATCACTATCATCATCGTCACCATCAATATCATCATCATCATCACTTTAAAACTGATCTTTCCCGACATCTGCCATTAAAACATCAATAAGTCTAGTGAAAAGAAAATGAAGGTGATTTGTGGACAAATTTCCTGTTGTTGTAATGGGTTGATTGCATGTCGCTAATATACTTCATAATTAATCTTCTAATTGCATCTTGATCAGCAATGGTAACCATGACAACATACCGATAGACGGGCCCGGTGGAACTGTGACTCGATGAGACGATGGGGTTTGGTTCTGCGTCGCACTGGTGAAAGCTGGCAATGAATCGGTGTAAGCATTGTTCTCGTACTCCCCTGAATGCTTGTTGTTAGGTTTGAAACCGCTGCCATGTCGGGAGGAGCGCCCACTGTGGTAGCCATCGGCATGGTGTAGGCGGGGTGAAACCGCTGCTGTCTTATGGGGTAGCAATCTGGGATCGGCTCTTTTAGATTTCCTTTTGCTATTCATAAATTAATGTTGGTGAAAATTACTACATGTAATACAACAATAACAAAAACAACCAATCAATAAAAAAAAAAATCGAACTTCTACTAATACAAACTTTATTCTCACTCTTCCTAGTGTCCCACTTTTACAGCTCCTTCTACTCCTTCTACTACTACTACTACTACTACTACTACTACTACTACTACTACTATTACTACTACTACTACTACTACTACTACTACTACTACTACTACAACTACTGCTGCTGCTGCTACTTCTGCTACTACTACTACTTCTGCTACTACTACTTCTACTACTACTACTACTACTACTACTACTACTACTACTACTACTACTGATGCTGCTGCTGCTACTTCTGCTACTACTACTACTTCTACTGCTACTACTGCTACTACTACTATTACTACTACTACTACTACTACTACTATTTCTTCACTGCTGCTGCTGCTGCTGCTACTACTACTACTACTACTACTACTACCACTACTACTACTTTACTACTTCTTCTTCAATGCTGCTACTGCTGCTACTACTACTACTACTACTACTACTACTACTTCTACTACTACTACTACCACTACTGTTACTATTACGTCTTCACTGCTGCTGCTACTACTACTACTACTACTACTACCACTTCTAGGACTACTGTTGTCATTATTGATTTTTTATGGATGATCAAGAATTATATGTCACATGGTGTATACCATATTTACGGGATAAATAATATCATGGAGTCTGATCCAATATGAATCATTTATATTTTAAGAGTAAAAAGAATGATCATTACAAGAGTTAATGCCATGATTGATATTATTGGAGCAAACATATTGTCCGGAAACTCTATTATTATTTCTTCCAAATTGCCATTCAATTCAGACAGTCTATGTTGAATAATATTTACAATTAAACCTTTTATATGGAAATTACCATAGCACGATGCAAAGATTTATTTACCTTCGATAGATTATTAACCAAGCAATTAATATTAGTAGAACAACGACAGATACAATGAGAATAGTAACCCAAGCCCAGGTAGGAAATCCACCTTCTTCGCCTCCTGAAACAAAAGAAAGGAAACATAACTGAGAGTACGCAAATGATAAAGTAACAAACAATAATATACCCTCTCAAAATGGTCCTTCATTAGAAAAAAATATGTCTTAAGTGTCTAAATATCATTCAAAGCAGACAATTCACAATATTTCCCTCGTTAATATATGCAACTGTTGAATTCATTCAGCATGTCAAAAACCTTCACCTTTTGATAGCCATTTCTTCTACATTCAATGTTAAACGATACATTATAAAATATGTAAAATATATAAAATATACAAAACTACATCCGTGGGTGGATTGAGGGGGCAGCAATATGCATTATATACACTCTATTTGTATTTGTCTAACACACAGCGGTGTGATACTGTCGGTTAAATCGACACAAGGTGCTATTTTCAAACTATACGGTGTATACATTAACACAAGGGAAAGATACGGCCATCTCACAACACCGAATGGTGCTGTATTAACACTGCAGTGTTTAGTGTTTACTTCACTGCCGAAGACTTACCTATTCCTCCTACATTGGTTCCTGGAAAGAAAGGGAGAGTTGTGGAAAAAAAAATAAAAAACGCATCTTTATTTGGCATCATGTTAATTTTGTTAATGCTAAATCAATAAAAGTGCTTTGTTAAGTCACTCAATATTGCAAATTGGACACATATAATTGCTCACTTATTACCATAGCTCTTAATACAAACTAGAGTGTGTTTTCAAAGTCATTTTGTTTAATTAATTAGCCGGGACTCTGTTGATTAATTATTTTTGTAGACACACGTGAGTAGTTTGATTACTATTATGCGATGAGAATGGAAAAAAAAAACAGGGAAACAGTGTTTTGGAAGAATGCTCTCGAGAAACCTGTAAGATTGACTGTGTTGTCATTTTGAATAAGAATTTATTTTAGGGATTTGTAGAAAGACCGTGGCAATTATTGCAAAAATCAATGCGAGATAAAACTAACAAACGGAAATGGTTATGATAATGATTATATTACGAAACCACCACCAAAACATGGTAATAATAACAATAATAATATTAATAATACATCTACTAATAATACTGCTGCCACTACTTCTACTTTCACTTCTACTACTGCTGCTGCGTCAACTACTACTACTACTAATAATAATGATGATAAAAGTAATACTACAGTATACAAATAATGAATGTTTATGAGTGCAATGGACAGAATACTTCATGAGGTGAAAGATGAAATTATCCATTCAACGAGGCGTAGCCGAGTTGAATGGATCATTATTTCATCTTTCACCGAATGAAGTATTCTGTCCATTGCACGAATAAAAAACATTCATTAGTTGGTTTATATGACACCTAAAAATTGATTTTATTTTCATATGAAATTTATGAATTTCGATGCAAAACATGCTCATGCAGTGCGAGTTTGGTCTGTTGATTGTTACGTCATTACAACATGCGCACTGCTGGTGCCTGTAGATGCAGTCTCGATGCGCGAGTGCAATGGACAAAATCGTATGGATCCAAAATTGCACGATGAATGGATCTAAAATTGCACGGTTGATGACGTCATTGTAAAATGGGCTGAATGAACGATATCAAACAACCAATCAAATCACAAGGATCTGTCTAGGCGTCATATAATAATAAATATAACAAGCAATAATATAACAAAAAGTAAACTATACTGATTTCTTACCATTGCCCGCAGGAGTCGACGGTGAGATAACTGTTAAGAAAGAATGAACTTAATGAAATCAACACGGTATAATTTATTTAATATCTTAACCTATTGGGCAAAATAAGTTACGAAAACTGAATTGCGAAAATTAGTAATACATTGAATGGATGTTCGTGAAATTAACAAACCAGTCACTGCTTTTAAAAGTCATTTGATACATGCAACATTTTGCAATAAACGATTACCATACGTACATGCTTGTACATACGCGGTATTAGAATGATCTCTCCCCTCTATCTATGATTATGTCATTACAAAGACCCCAATTTACATTATTTCATACGTACATGAATTACTTCTTAATGTGTTTCTTTTTTCATTTGTGAAAGGTGGATACACTGCAGGACTTAACTCTGTAGTGTCAATCAAAAACTTGCAAAAATGACGTTATGCAATGTCAACGAGAACATCGATATCTCTTTCAGTAAAAAAATGTTCCCATTAAAAAAAAAAAAAATGTTTCCCGCATTTATATAGTACTGGATCCACCTCTTTACACGCGCATAATTTTGTATACGTATTAAATTTTCCTTAAAAAATATTTTTAATATGCCTAATTGGTTTTTGAGGTGACACGACATTTGCTCCTGTCTTAATATTTCCTGTCTTAATATCTTAGAGATTTAGAATCAGAATACAGGGGCCGCGGAACGGTTTTCAAAGTGGGGGGGGGGGGGGGGGGGGGGAGGGTGGCTGACCATGCCCCCTGCTTCCGCGGCCCCTGGAATAATATAAAGATAAAGATTAGTGTTTATTTACTTATGGAGGTTAGGCTTAATGTCTGGCTTAACGTACAGATTTTCCATCGGAGCAATTGTCGCCGGAGTAAATGTAATGGAACCTATTTTGAACTTACCATCTGCAAATTGGCAATCCTTGCCTGTAAATCCTGATGTACATATGCAGCCGTAATCTCCCTCGGTATTCCGACATCTTCCTCCATTCTGACAGGGGCTATCTTCGCATTCATCAATATCTAACAGAACCCAAAAAAAAACACAGTTACTTACAAAATATGCTACTCACCATCCATGATGGGAATAATTCGGCAAAGAAAAACCAAATCTTGAATGTGTACAACCATGGTATTAACTTGGCCATTTTAGTACCTACCAGGGCTCAGCAACCAATCATAATCATTATTTCCATGGTAGTAACGATAATGGCAAAGCTATAATTGATTTAGGTCTTTATGAAATGGTCTCGTGGTGCTCTTAAGGAAACGGATCGAAATGGCGGGAAAGGAAGGGGGGAGAGGTGGTTATTGCTGGATAACTTCGCCAAAGTTTGAGCCAGTTCATCGTGAAAGGTAGGCCGATCTAGTCCCTGGAATCCAGTTCAGGGCCTTTTCCCTTAAATCATCCGAATTCTGCAACAAAAAACATAGGCCCCTGGGAACTTTATTTTTTCAATGAGGGTGATGATCTAAATTTTGAAGAAAAAAAAAAAGGTTTTCACAAAAAAAAATTTGCTAAAATTGTTACCGGCAAATTTGAAAAGCAAAGCAAAGTAAAAAAAAAAGAAGTTTCACTTCTACTACTACAAAATGAAGGTCATTTTGGCTACGATTTTCCGTTTTACACATCTTCCAGAATACATGGGGGTGCTGCTTTTGGAGAATAATACACGTAACACCCCCAAGGAAATTTTTGGGTGCTTCAGCATCCCTAGTACCCCCGCTTCCCAGGGCCATGACAAACATTGGAAGGTCGATGGAAAGCGTCTGTTGTTGACAGTGCTTTCACCAAAAGCACAAGATGGCGCAATTATTTGTAGAAAAATACACACACGAAAAAAAAACCCCAAAACAAGGGCGGGTGACTCAAGCAGTTATAATTAACGATTGATTTCTAATCACTCACAACGTTACACCAGGGCATCTCTCGTACAATTACTTTCGACTACAATTATGGAAATCCATCAGTGTCATATTTTTTTACATGGGAAATTTACACGATGTCCTTTGTAAACATATTTGTTTGAATATACATGCACATTATAGAAAATACTCTGAACAAACATGCATTTTAAATGATAACATGCTGGTTTTTCAAAGTTGTGGATGATCGGACAGGGCCGTAGCCAGAAGCATTTTGTTGGGGGGGGTGTACCAGCTAAATTTGCCAACTGAATTTGGCGTGACAGCGCCAACGTGAGCACAGGGGGAGTCTGATGGGGGATGTGCCCCCCCTACAATAATCACATGCTAAAAGATTTTGAATTTTTAGAATTGAATTAGTGGCATTTGGTGAATAAATTATACAAAGATATACAAAGATATTTGCACTTTAAAAATAAACATTTTGGATCAAAATAGAAAGGCTAGTCAGTGTGCCGTAGTTGCTAACTTGCAGTATAATGATATACCCTATGCATTAATAATATCAAAATCAAAGATTTGTTAATTTTTAATTGACCTTCTGTGCAAGATGTCTCAACTAAAATTGCTACTGCTAACAGTGGCGTACCGTGGGTCACGGCATTGGGGGGGGGGGGGGCACCAGCAAAAATTTAGAGTCATTAAGTGGGCGCGCGAAGTGCGCTCAATTGCCAGGTATACTGACCTGATAGAGACATTTTAAGGACTGTGCCATTAAAAGGATATGTATCTTAGTGATCAAATAATGCGAGGGCAAAGCGCGAGCTGAAAATGTTTGATATTCAGTCCTAAAAAGGGACATAATAAGCAAAGTTTTGTAATCATGATACGTACCTGTCTTACAAAACAAACAATGCGAGCGCGAAGCACGAGCTGAAATTTTTTGTATAACTTAACCCTAAAAAGGGACATTTTCAGGACTATCTTTTGGAATTTATGAAGTGCGTACGTATCTCATCATAGTCATCTAATGCGAGCGCCAAGCGTTTGCTGATTTTGTTAGAATTACACTGGCACATGAAGCACTTTTGTGGTCATTGTAATCATGAACATGATACGTATTTCACTAATGAAATATTGCGGGCGAGAAGCGCGAGCTGACAATTTTTGAAATTCAGACCTGAAGAGGGGCATTCTATGGCTTGTTTGTAGGAATTTACTATTTCACTAATTAAGTGATACGAGCGCGAAGCGCGAGCTGAAATTTTGTTATAATTAGATCAGAAAAAGGGAAATTTTAAGGACTGTCTTTAGGAATTCGTGCACTGCAAAAACGCCGGTGTTGATTTAACACCAGCCCGGTATCTATATCGGTCCACACCAATGCGAACGTAAGCACAGACTAGAAATGTTTTATTAAGGCCTTAAAAGGGGGCAATCACTTTAAGTATATAGTCATGAAAAAAGCATATGTCACTACATAAAACAATGATAACTTGAAGTGCAAGGAGATAGTTTGGTGCATAATCTTTATGGGCTTAAAATACAACAGGACTATATATCTCATTAGTCAGACAATGCGAGCACCAGGAATGATGCAACCCCAACCTGCCCCAATACCCACCCTAAGCACCTTCTGACACCATAAATTAAAAAAAAAGTTAGTAAAAATAACTTAAAACATTTTTGTGTTTTTTGCCAACTGCAAACTTGTAGACAAGTCTACAAGTTGTAGACTTGTCTTCATGAATTTGCCAACTGCAGAGTTACCAGTTTTTTTAAGTCATGTGTTCTGTTCTTTTCAGATCTGAAACGGGGCAGTACTTGTACATCACTTTGCTGACTGGTAGAGCGTATAGTGTTCTGCCACTTTAATAGGCCCACTTTATAATTTGCCAACTATACTTTGGCTTTGATTATTCAACTTAAACCTTGGAAATTCATCTCACCCAATATTTATGTAGCTAGTCTTGCCTCTGATTTGACAAAACTAATGTGTTTGTTAAATCGTCAATAATTGTGGTATAATTTGCAAACTAACAAGCTTGTTCATATTGGGGGAGGACCGGGGGCTTACTTTGTGTGTTATTATAGCTCCATCTGTTTTGTACTTAGTATTTTGCTGACTAGTAGGGCTCTAAGCCTGGCTACATGGACTTGGATTTGCCAATTGGTTGTCTTTACTCTAAAAGTCGTAACCTTCTTCGAAGTTAGTACCCCTATTTTTCTTTCCTTTTCTTTCTTTCTTTCTTTCTTTCTTTCTTTCTTTCTTTCTTTCTTTCTTTCTTTCTTTCTTTCTTTCTTTCTTTCTTTCTTTATTTCTTTCTTTCTTTCTTTCTTTCTCTCTTTCCCCCCTCTCTCTCTCTTTCTTTCTTTCTTTTTCTCCCCTATCTTCCATTTTGCCAACTGGTACATGATTTTGCCGACTGCCACGAATGTTGGGGGGGGGGGGGGGTGTCACACCCCCCATACCCCCCTCTAGCTACGGCCCTGTGATCGGATCGACCGCAACTCTTTGCTAGTGTAGTGCCCAAACTGATTTATCTGCATAAAACTTTCTTCAAAACAAGACTGTGTTAATATGTTTTGCTTCGAACTGCTTGAAAGGTCAGCAGACAACACTTACATGTAGTTCATTTCACCTTGTTTGTTTTGACTACGTTTCTTCATTCACGCGTATGCAGACATTCTTGAACTTCTTGATCTTGTTTCAAACTTTCCTCGCGCTAGACTGTATCATATAAAGGAAGTTTTGTGTCAAGCGCACCGCATGACAATCACATGTCATTATTTAGTTCGCCGAACTTTATACAGACCAATCAAAGCGTATCTTCATTATTTAACCAATCAGCGTTCAGCATAATCTCACGTCATCAATTAATTCAGCCAATAAACGCCATCTTTGAATTTGGTCACCGATTTGCCAAGTTTGCTTAATTCAACGTGATCGATTAATCAGACACTTGCTTTTAAAACACTGTCCAGTTTGTAACGGCCTACATGTGTTTACGTCACGTATTTGTTATCAGGAGTTAAGTCATTTTTTCTTCATTTCCATCAACTGGAGTATTTTCTCATCTCTCTTGGAATTCCTATGTGGATTTTGTATCTATACTTTGATTTCACTCATTATTGGATTAACATTTATACATTGGATTCCATGCATCTTTCATTGTTTTCACCGGGACCGTGCAATAATATCTGAACTTAAACTTTCGCGGTTTGCAAAGAGTCGCGACTCGTGAGTCATCGTGAGTCACTCCGAACTCTATCGGTAGTTTATGGCCAGTTACCATGGTTACCGTTCGACATTTTCCAGTGGACTCAACCAATGCAAGCTACATGTAGCACTGCTGTAACTGGTTTCTAACTGCTTGATTGTTCGGAGCTTTGGACACATCCTTCAGGTGAGTAAAAAAACTAACCCTATTTTCCTTCTGTTTTGCAAGAAGGGGCCCAGGTATAATCAAACCACAAACAATCCAAATTGTTTTTTACCCCCAGAGAGTGTAAATCACACCCCATGGCCTCATTCAGAGGAAATAATTACTGACCATCACAAACTGGATCCTGTCCTATCCATCTTTGGTTCTCTGTACATGTCTTGATCATAGTCTCGTTGTCTCCTAGTCTTAGTCCTGGACTACACGTAAACGTGATTCTCGTCCCCAATGCTGTTTCATCCACGAGACTCGGGATCGCATTGAGATAGTCCTGAAGAACATTACAGTCACTCTCATCTGTATGGAGAATAGAATAAAAGTTAAATCCGTAAGATTTTCGTACAACTTAATAAGGCAGGGGACCAAATATTCATCAGTTTTGATTAAAAATACAAATCAACAATAACATAACCATTGCTTGTTAAGGTTATAAAAATAATTTTTCAGGATGTCAAAAGGTACTATGTTGTGATTATCAATAAAATGAATTTGTTTGTTGAGGAGTAGCTTCATATTTGAAATATTATTTTTGGAATGTTTTATGTTTTGGAAATGTTATTGCGATATTTGAAAACACTAAACGACAACAACAAAAATGAGGAATGTTATTATGCAACAATGCTTAAAAATCTTCTTAAGAAGAGTACTTGAAAAATATCAACGCAACATTTCGGAAATGCTTTCAAAACATTACATGATAGCTGCGTTGACATGATGAAGAGTAGTTGAAGAATGATTAGCTCGTTTACCAGGAAAGAGCAATTTGCGTTTGATGAAATAGAATTATGAAAACGCTAAATGATTTTGCTATGACACGATACATTACCTCTGCAAAGTGGCGTAGTCCCGGTCCATGACGCATCGCCGCTGCATGTTAAGAATGAAAGTTCATTTCGGACATGACGATAATTTTCCTCACACTCAAAAGTCACAACAGTGTCATACGCCCTCTCGGTTGTACTTGGAATAGCATTTGGATAGTCGGGGAGAAGAGGGCAGACCACTCCTACAATGTATTGAAATATATTATTACATTGGTTATGAAACGTATTATATAAAGACAGGATCTTTACATTTTAGCATGATAACTATTTAATATGTTCGCACAGGTTCATGTCAATGAAACGAAATATTGAATGAAAAAAAAGGCTTGTAAAGAAGGTTGTATATTAATAAATTGAATTTAAAATACTCAATTCGTACAACAAGCTTGAATTTTGCAATCATGTTTTAAATATAAACTGTGATCATATGTGAGTGACCTTGGTCTGGTAACTCAAATTTTAACATCAACGATTAATCGCTTGATCAGGGCTCCGTCTGACAAAGAGGTACGAATGATCCAATGAACTTCTTGAAATCCATCATCGTCATATATTTCTATTTCTTTATTTGCGCAATGTCATTTGTAAACAAAAGAGGAAGCACATTGAATTGTCAAGACAATGGTGAATGCATGAATTATCGTACATCATATCTAGGAAATAATTTGGACAAACATGGATGTTAGATGAAGGTGTTGTTGGCATTTCATAGACATGGTTGAATGGATCAATCGCAACTCTTTTTAAAGGACCCAGGTGCGCAATCAATCCGAGGACATATTTTTATGATATATTGTGACATTTGGAGCTCCCGCTAGTATGTTATCAATTAAGTTGGAACCCCCTAAAAGATTCTGCAAATGTCAACTGCAAACAAGGAAGCAAAGTCAATATCAACAACTATGTCTAAATTTGTCCAATGGCCCCAAGCAGAAAGAATAGGGTATTTTAGCAATCATTTCGCAGACGCTTTCTTTAACGAAGATAATCTTTTGTCAAACACCTTTCATAACAAAGCAGTGTCGTCTTGGACACATGACATATTGTAATTTCTCGTCCGTTCTGGATTCTTAAGTCGATGTGCCATCCTGATCCACAAACGTTCGACAATGACCTCTAATTTGTCCATTGCGACTTGACGGGTATTTTCAATATATTCTAAACATTGCAAAAAGCGTGTGCGAAATGGCTGGTAAAATATAGTATTTGCAATCAAAAGCAACCTATAAAATTGAAATCAAAGTCAACTCTATTTCAATCTAATCAATGACACCCCGTAAATTTTGGACCAACTCAAGAAACAAACACAACTTTAATTTTCAACCAATATCAGAAGCGGATATTTGGGACTTGCGATTTATTACTATTTTTTTTTTAAACCATGACAACCTTATGCCCGGAAAAAAGGCATGTAAGACAAAATGTAAAGGCAACACAACATAAAACAATAGCATAGTAGAGAAAAGATTATTGGTGGTGATTTTTTTTTTTTTTTTTTAAATATGATTGCTAAGAGAGCATGATTGCTTGTAAGCAATCAACCAGAGGACCGACGGCTTAAGGTCATCTCCGAAAACGAAACACTATTCACGAAAAGTCATGATTATTATTTTTTTAATTCGTTATTCGTTAAAAAAGTGGTCAATGATTACAATCCACGTTTCGTGAAAAAAATATTCAACCGTCATGCCACTACATTATCTCATAAATGATGCTAGTTCACCCTTTTCTTGTCCCCTTATGTTTTTATAAAATTGTCACAAATCATGCTAGTAATAAACCAATCAAATTTTTTTTAAAGTACACTCTAAAAAACGAAGTGCTAATTCAGCTCTTAAAGAGCGTGTATAGTGACTGCACTTCGGAGTGCTGATTTTTTAGTTCAAATTTGAACGAGAAAATCAGCACTCCGAAGTGCAGTCACTATACACGCTCCTTAAGAGCTAAATTAGCACTCCAGTTTTTAGAGTGTAACAACTAACAAGCGTTTACCATAAATGCTTTAATGTCTCTATCGAGAACCGTAGTTTAGGCATATTTTGTGGAAAGTGGTTGTGGGCTTTTCTCCAATTAATAGAAGAAAAAAAAAACAACTACAGAATATAAACCACCATCAGCATGGCAATTGTCGCTACAAGAAACTGTGTTCATTCCCTTCTCAATATTTTTGTTTTCCAATGCTCATATCACTTATCATTCGAGCTAAGGTCATCGGTTCACGATGACGTCATCTACACCCAGATAATTCTGTGTAACGCCGTTATGACATATTTCAACCTTCGTAACATTCAAACTGCCTATTTGAAGATGTAGATTTACATAACATCCTGATTGAAAAACTTAGCAGCCCTGACTAGACAGGAGATAATTTTGCTTCATTAAAAACCATAGGCCTACTAGTAATATACACCGTGATCGCCCCTTCCCGAATGTAACAACACGCACACAATTTTATTTTTAAGGTTAATTTCTGGCTACATTAATGAAAAATAGCTATAAAAACTCTTTCCCATAATACATAAAAAATGCTCACCCTACATCAACTAAAATGTTGCATTATTAAACCAAGGAAAATTTAAGCGAAACACATTATAATTGTATGTAACAATGTATATAACAATAATATGATCATAATTCCATTGTCCTAACAGCCTAAAGTTATATCCGTACCTGTTCAGATTTCTTTAAATTTACCATTTACCATTTATTTTTAATCAATACACTATTTCACTCTAATCATTACGTTTTAGGATTATATACATGATATATCACATTCGCTCTTAAGTCATATAGGTACATGTACATGTTACATACATTCAGATATTAACTCATATCATTCATAATGATATTAAAATATTGCTTCCAATAATTCAATACGCTATTTCATTCTAATCAATACGTTTTAGAATTAAAACATTTAAAAACATGATATATTGCTTTCACTCTTAAGTCATATAAGTATAAATTACATACATTCATTCAAAACATTTTGACTATATTAAATTATCCCTTACAATTACTGTATTTAATATTTATCAATGTTTAACACAATCAAAATCCTGCCACGACGATGATTAAAGAAAGTCTTCCTGAACCCCCTATTGACTGATGAAGGCAAAAGGGGAACGGTTATCACGCTTTGGGGCCCGTTCTCTATTATCACGTATTTGAATCAGACGGTTGGAGGTTCGAAATCCACTTCGCACCGTCGGCTTCCTTGGTCCTCATCGCACTGGTCTTGAGCCAGATGAAGGAAATATGGACCTTGTAGAAATGTGTTTCTTGAAACGCAGTGCTCAGCAGTGCCTCTTGGAGATACGTCATATTGCTGCTCTGCTAAAGCAAAGGTAATTATCCGGCATTATTGTACAGAGACTTCTGAATAACTACGCGTTCAGGAGCAAGATTATGACTTTACTAATCATCGAAGATAGAGGGCGTCAAAATTATAGTGAATATCTCGAGAGAGAGTTGTACTGCGTAGAATAACAGAAGTTTTATAACCAGTGAGCTCTTGTTTTCTGCCTATGTCTACGCAATGTATATTCAAGTTCGATAAACATTAACTGCTCCCGTTCAGAAGAAAACATTCTTACTCGATCTCTGCTCTGAAATGTCAGACACCAACGTTAAAAATATTTCAAATGATCATTTTACAGAGCCCCGTCTTACAAAGAGTTACTATTGATCCGATCAATCTTAACTGTATGGAATTCCACCAATGTCATATTTTTCCTACAGAAGACTTGTACAATGTCCTTTGAAAACGGACAAAATCACATTAAAATTTCAAGGAAACAATGAATGTATGAATATGCAGTTTATCTAGAAAATATTTTGAACAATCATTCACTTCAGAAGTTGACGTTGCTGACTTTCCATAGTTATTTATCAGATCAATTGCGATTCTTTGTGAGATGGGGCCCGGAACCTTGCCTCTCTCTACGTTCGGCGGTATTATTGAGAGAGACTGATAGAAGAAAAAAACTAAAACGAAACATAACAAATAACTTTATTCAAATCAACCTCAAAAGTACAGGACCAACAATAGTTCAGCTTACCTTGACACATTGGCGGACCCGAGTTCCATTCGCCATTGGTACCACAGGTCAGTGATGTAGCTTGCCCTACGATGCTATATCCCTCGATACAAGAGAATGATACGACGTCACCAGGGGCAAAGTCCCTTGCTGTGCCGTCCACCATACCATTCTCAGGCGCTGGTGGAACTGGACATCGAACATCTTCAATGGTAAAGAGAGAGAAAAAAAGCTTAAGCATGGGATGCGAAACGTTTGAAAGTGGGTTGGGGAAGATGAACATGCAAAAGCAGATGTTTTTTTTTCGTTCATGATGAATTGAAAAAAAAAACATGAAAGGGCTGCAGCCCGCCGCTCAAATTCCGCGACCCGTGTCACGTCTAGAGAAGATCAACCATGTCACTAGAAGGGCCTATGTGAATAATTATATGAAAACAACGTTTTCTCGTAAATCATATCCATGCTCTCTGCGTACAGTAAATCTCCTTAGTCCCCCAAAACCGAAATCAAATAGCTGTAAACGAAAATTCGTGTGTTTAGGGGGGGGGGGGGCTACAATTTATAATTAATTACCAATTCATTTGTCTTCTAGTTCAACGATCCATTCATTTTAATCCAATATTCAATTGTATCTTGGTTTTCCGTATAATTGTGTCTGCCTCTTGTTGCATTGTTTTTAGGGGTGGGTGAGGTCGGGTGATTGTCTTTGTATTTTCTTTCATGTAATAATAATAATAATAATAATAAACAGTTCTTGTATAGCGCATATCACGATTATGAATAATGTCTCTATGCGCTTCCAAAGGACTTGGATATTATTACCCCAGCTGTAGCTTGGCAGCCGTAATTACTAAGATTACAGCGCACACGCATTTCAAGGAATAAATTCCTGCCAGGTACCCATTCACCTCACCTGGGTTGAGTGCAGCACAATGTGGATAAATTTCTTGCCGAAGGAAATTACGCCATGGCTGGGATTCGAACCCACAACCCTCTGTTTCAAAGTCCGGAGACTAATCCACTGGGCCACAACGCTCCAATGTATTGTAACTGTATATCTTAATATGTTTTATGCATGTAGTCACGTTATAAAGAACCCAATGGAAGAACAGTGGTAATTTGTAAATACCGCTCGAATGGGCCATCCTTCATATTTTATATGATGTTAAATATGTTAAATTTGAACATGTACATGTACATAATTATTTTATTATTTCTATATGGAAATAAATACGGACAAACAAATCATGTCTGGTATTGATTTACAGGAAACATGAAAATTGAACAACAGTTACAGCGCAATCGCCCCAATGGGTAACAGGGCTTTCCCCAAATAATATCAGGGTCTAAACAAAGCGATTTCCGGACTTTATTTACATTATTACTTTGTTCATATCGGTAAGAAACACAGGCGAATACATACTCCCCTCCCCCTATTTTTGGTTTTTTCTTAAAATCCTCCAATGCTATTAACCAAAATAAAGTATAACATCTATGTTGGATAGGCCCATCAGTATCACAATTATACATTGGCCTAATGTATTACTGATATTTGTAAGGTTAAACGAGTTTACCCCAAGTCTATTTTTTTTGCTAGAATTCCTGTTCATTTGTTTAATTAATATTGTCTCCTTATTTTTGAAGCTGAATTTACTATGCTGATAGGGGTTACCGAATACTTATTCGTTCATGTGTATCAATATCAGGTAATATACGTCATGTAGATTTTTACAATCCCTCTGGTAACCGTTATTAATGAATAATATTTGCAATTAAAGGTTACTTACCACGTCCGTTCCAGGCATCTGGTAAAACAAAGAAAAGGAAGCCAAATGATGATAATAATCATAAAGTATCTCACTATCAAGCATAACTTTTCGAAAAAGAATAACAGTATGACTTCATTCTCTAAATTAACATGATTATTGTCCTTTTCCTTTGTTAGGTAACATTTGCTTGCATTTTTTGTATACCCCTTGTTGATGATTATATTTATAATCAGGCTTGGTATTTAAAAAATCAAATTTGTTCACAACACAATGACAAGTTTATCATTTATCATAACCTTATGAATGCTAGTTCAGGTCAAATCGTTGTACTGCAGTGTATACTTCCAGTGTAATCTACAAACAGGATTTTTCTTTTTTTTACGACTCTTCCGACTTGTACATATAGTCACTTTCCCCCCTTTTTCACCCAAAAACTGAATTGTCTTGCTTACATTCTGGAGTGTCCACCATTCATTCACATTTGATTCATGCTTTCTGATTTTATTTCCATATATTATTTTAGTATGTTTAGAACATTGGGAGTAAGAGTAAGAAATAACATAAAGTACACACAGACTGCTCAAACCAACCAATATTTTGAAAATGATTTATATTTCCGACCGAAATAATGGTCGAAATCAACCAAAACATTCTAACCAATGCTATTTACTCATCACTAGTAATATATTTGAATATTTGATGCCACTTACCGCAATCATATATCTGAATTTTAAACACCGTGCCACATCGCGTTCCATAGTCTCCAGAACATCGCTGGTTACAACCTCCATCCGGTAGTGGATTCGGCTGGGTGGAGGCGAAATCCGAATTGGCATTCCCGCAGAAGCATTCACTAGAGGATTCCAGGCCTGCGTATAGATACTGCTCTTGCTCCCTTGAACAACACAATTCTAGACACCTTGATGTGGTCATGTCCTCGCGGTAACATCCTAAGTAAATAATAGACAGACCAAAACTAACGGCAATAATAATGATGATACTACTACTACTACTACTACTACTACTACTACTACTACTACTACTACTACTATTACTGCTACTATTACTACTACTACTACTACTACTATTACTGCTACTATTACTACTACTACTACTACTACTACTACTACTACTACTACTACTACTAGGTACTACTACTGCTAATATTACTATTATATACTACTTCTAATAATAATATTAATGACATAAAAAATAATAACAATAATAATGAGAATAACAACATGTCATGTCCTCGCGGTAACATCCTAAGTAAATAATAGACAGACCAAAACTAACGGCAATAATAATGATGATACTACTACTACTACTACTACTACTACTACTACTACTACTATTACTGCTACTATTACTACTACTACTACTACTACTACTACTACTATTACTGCTACTATTACTACTACTACTACTACTACTACTACTACTACTACTACTAGGTACTACTACTGCTAATATTACTATTATATACTACTTCTAATAATAATATTAATGACATAAAAAATAATAACATTAATAATGAGAATAACAACAACAGCAATGATAATAATGACAATAATAATAATAATAATACTAATGATAATGATAATATGCATTATATAGCGCAAAAACTATTTCTATATACAAGTATTTTACTGCTTTGCCAGAGCTCCTCAGATGCTGTACTTACTACTAGAATAAATCGTTTTAGATTAAAAAAGTGTAATAACATGATGATGTTGATGGTAACAACAACAAAAATAAAATAATGTTGACAATGGTTACAAACTAGAAAGTGGTAAAAATAGAGTATTTGTCTTTAGTGCTACATCTACTACTACTACTACTACTGCGATTTTTCATTCTACCACTTCTTCTATAACAACTACTACTAGAACAATACCAGCATAACTACTACTAATAACAACAAGTATATTTATGATGATGATAATAATCATAATGATAATAATAATAACAATAGTTCTGCTGCTACTACTACTACTTTTACTACTACTACTACTACTCCTACTACTACTACTACTATTACTACCACTACTACTACTGTTGCTGCTACTACTACTGTTACTACTAAAAAGCATTTATTGATATTAGTAGTATATAGCACTAATGATTAATTGTAAATATTGATTGCTTACCGATCCCTGCGCCAGGTACAGGACCTGTTAAAAACAGAACAATTAAAACAAATGATGATGGAAGAGTAATCATTTGAATTTAATTAATTATTTCTTGCTATTATATTTTAACTGAAATGTATATAGACTTGTGCCACTTCTAGAAGAATACGTACTACGGTTGACTACATCATGCCTTTATACATTTGTGACGTGTATTCGACTTCAGAACAACCAAATACAATGAAAAAAAACCATAGTCTATATATAGTTTTAAAGTCATGTTTATTTTGTATTTCAAGCTCTCGCAGTGGTATTTTTTTTATTATGTCATTAGACCTTATGCATAATGACGTCATAATCCCACAACTTCAGGCTTTAAAATGGCGGCGTGATGACGTCAATACATAAGTTCTATAATCATCATAACATATCCACAGTAGATATGAATCAATCGATTTAACAAATAATTGTCATTGTGTGTTTATAATATGAAAGGAGGTGGCGAATATCCCGCAGGAAAGAACGCAGTATCACGCAGTGTAATCACAGTGTGTTCGCATAGTGGATGATGTGAAAAAAATATTCACACCATCAAAATGCCCAAATTCAACAGAGTGAAGATATTTTCACAGCATGACTGCGCACAGTGTGTTCACAATCATGGTCGACTATGTCAATATGATTGTGATTCACACTGTTAAAATGCTCACATTCGTCAGTGTGACGGGATTTTTTATTGTGTTCCACAGTGTGAACACACGGTGGGGGCACTGTATTATTTCAGGTAGGGATATACAGTTTTACATACACCCATGGAATTTAGTAAAATTTGTTCGTTTGCCAAACATCTTCAAAAATATAAATACTACCATGACAAATTTGGTATCAAATGAAAGAATGTATTAAGTTCTTTCACATGATTGAGAAAAATGAAATTCCGTATTTTATTGCTCGAAATAGACATGAAATGATATACTCGGAAAATTTACTTTGCCCTATTATTGATCATGGGCCCAGCAGCCGCTGAAGAGGCTCTATCCTTTTAATCGTTGAACGCCAAACAGGGTAGCAGCACCTCCCATCTTTTAACGTCTATTGGTCTGACGCGGCCGGGGTTTGAACCCCCGACCTCCCGGTTGTGAGACGGACGCTCTACCAACTGAGCCAACACACCGGAAAGGTGTAATCTGAATTGTCTGTGTTAAGTATCTAGCACAAATATGGAATGATTTTGTCAAGTTTTTATCTTATATTTGTCTAAAATATGAAGAATTTATTTGGGTAAAAATACACCTAAATATTTTTCAGCTCCTGATGACAAAGCAATGTGATGAAATACTATGTGTGATATCAAATTCGTCATGATAGCACAATTATTTTATAATATACATTAAATTGTATAATGTTTGGCAAGTGTCAATTTTTATTTTATTTTCCTGGGTGTATGTAAATTTCTGGCCTCAGCTGTACTTCAAAAGCGTACTACCAAACTGGAAAATTCATCACAATGATTTCCCAAAATGATTTCATGTTATTTTTACGACATTTATATATGAAGCAAGATACGCTAATGCAAAATTCTACATGGTAAGACTAAGACTATACTGAGGGCAAGGGCGGTGTCAGAGGCAAGTGTGACATGGTGTATCGTTGATGATTTCTGGTGCGGCACTCTAACTATTTCCTTTACCTCGCTATTTTGAACAATATCATATAATTCTTCCTTTTGCTTTAAATTCAAATTGAAAACTACAACTCTTCAGGGGAATAAAAATATGCAGGAACTAGATACTCACCGGAACTAGACGTAACACAGTCGTGACACAGTTCCTTGTTGGAACAAGAAGCAAAATCTGCTAATATACGCTGTTGGGTATCCCAGTAACACCCTCTGTATCCCTTCTCTATATGGAAAGATATTTTCAATGGCGATTATCGAGGATAACAAATTTCCGCCAACTCCCCCGTAGTTTATTCATTGAATATTCATCACGAGCCTTGATATGGAATCGGTTGCAGAGAGAGTTGCAAATAAACGTAGGGCCTAACTAAAATTCAAACGCAACTTGACTATGAGCCAATCAGGTACATGAAATTAGGGCGAGCGCTTTTTATGTGGCTGCATGTATTGTAAACACACCCGTTTCTGAAATCGACCCCCCTGCTCTGTCGATAATGCTGACAAGTTATCGTTCATTTTTCGAACACTTATTACACTATTAATCAGAGAGTGGCCAATCATAAATAAACCTTTACTAAAATTGCCATAGCTGACACAATTAATGAGGCAATGCCAACCGATTTCATGGAGCAATTACCAGTTTATAGAAATGTTATATATTTCTATATTCTTCTTATTTATTTATCAAATATTGTCATATGTTTGAAAGTACTGGGATGGGTTTACTGCAAAAGAAGTGAGAGAAAAAAAAAATCGTATATATGCACAGCGCTGTGTCGATCCAATACATGTATAATCACTAATTTGAGAAAGTGAAAGAACAAAAAGATTAAACCCAAAATTCCAAAGGAAACATTTACATTAAATTGAAAAATCCTCAGCAGGTTAAGAAGTTTAAAAAAAGGTCCTGGATTTGAGAATTCACACCATAGTCAGGCCCTATATTTTTTCAGGTCTAGTGAAAAGAAAACAGTCATATTGAAACACTTCTACTAATCGCCTCCACCTATTCTTCTCGGTTTCGTCTGCGTCCATTATTTTTGCTAATTTTCATTAATCAATATGAATTTTAACATAAGTAATTTACCATATGGCACACAGTTGACGTATGCGCTCTCGCAGGGGTTAGTTGTCCCAGAGCCGAGCCAGGTCTGTCCGCCCGGACAGTCAACCAGGCGGGCTTGCTGAGGCACCATGGTATCATCACCCATACAGGTTACCCTGAGAAGCCACACCTGTCCGCTAGCAGGACGGACCAAGTCCTGGGGTATAGATGGCGAGTCCAAGGCACCATTGTGGCCTATTAAGATATCGAAAAAATTAATAATAGTATTCAACATGAACAAATATTCATATTTGCTGGTATAATTGGCTAGACACAAGCAATATTTCTTTATTTCATACACAGTTTATAATTGAATAGCCTATGTATAAATCAGAGTTCAGGAGGCCATTTCATACAGTTGTTCGTAAGTTAATAGCGACTTTAAGAACGACCGCTGAACCTTTCTTGAGCGCTTAATAATCTCCATTGAAGAAGAAAGGATCACCAGTCGTTCTTAAAGTCGCTGTTAACTTACGAGCAGCTTTATGAAACACCCATCAGGACAATAACCTGTGGTGGTCAAAACCTGAGGTATTTTTCCAAAAAAGGGCAAAATCACTTTCAATGGGTTTTGGAAAACGCCAGGTGCGTTGTTATGTCAGAGCTAAAATCATCTTTTGCAAATCATGATTAGGCTTAATCTAGTAATTCAAGTAAAATTAAATAATTGCCTATATCATGAACAAAGTGACCATAACGATAATATTGCTGATATGACCTATGTGAAATACGTTTCAGACAGTGATGATATCACCGTGAGAGAAAATCTAACACGGCCGTGGATGGATCGATTATTGGAATCCAAGTGCGGAGTCAGGGGTATCTTAAGGGGGGGGGGGGGTGGATGACTACCAAGATGTGATGCCATATTTTTGTAAAGATTGAGATAATCATATATTGTACAGATAAAGGTACATACCTCCCCCTGTCATTCATTTCTTCCTGTTCTTTTCCCCTTATTTTATTTTGTAACAACCGTTTCCCTATTTGAAAATCATTGGGGGGGGGGGGGCGTCGCTGCTACTTCTCACGTGGTGTCGAAATCAGTCAGATCACTCTTACTCTAGATATGGTGGTAAGAGCGCCTAGAACGGGAGGTCGGAGGCTGGAGAGTGATGTGCACCCCGTAAAATGAACGATGACCTATTTTGCTTGTCAATTTTCAAGGCACATTTGCACCCCGTTATACATGGTAAAAGTCCGACTCTGGATTTGCGCCTGGTCGTGGTTTGATACAAGGCCGATTAATACCAAAGAGTTTTTTATGGAGCCTGTAGCCATCTAGCTACTTCTTCTTGTTCTTCAGCTTTCTCCGATAGGTGGCGGAGCTCAACAGCAATTAGCTGTGCTTAGGGAATTACAGGTAAAAGCAAGTACTTATGGTACTGGTGCATAGGAGTCAAATAATTGTCAAGTAGAACATAAGGTCTGGCTACGCGCTTGGCATTTAAAATGGAGAGGCTAATAAGCTGAAGTGGCTACACTATTGTAACATCATTATTCATAGCTAGACCAAGTTTTACGTTGACCAGTCTAGCGGTTCTCTAGCTATCGCGAGAACAAAAATGGATCGATCGAAGTAGAGACGACCAGAAAACATAGTGCCTCCAACACCCTATTTTGGGCGGATGCATACACGAAAAACCACTGAAAAGAAAAAGGGAAATAACGTGAAAAATCATTAAAAGGGAGCTAGCAGAGATGTCTACTGGGAACATAGAAAATATGGGAGAGAAATCAGAGAACAAACCACAACATTAAGTGCATAGGCGTAGAAACGAACCTAACTGGACACATGTTACTATTGAACTGTCTAGGCCCCAGCCTTGATTGCAAACTCTGCCCCATTGGTTGCTGTGGTAGATCTCAACAAATCCAGAAAGATCATCTTCACCGTTGATGAGTCTCACGTCACCTTCATTTTGACCTGTTGAGTAAATGAAATGATTTTTCACCAATGTTCTTTAACTTATAAAACAGTAATATAATAATCCTTCTTTTCCTTAAGAATTACGTCGACATAAAGAATTAATAATAATAATAATAATAGACAATTTTTATCAAGCGCTTTCCCCAGAATGGCTCAAAGCGCATTACAGCATATTATTACCCCGGTCATTGGGTTCATTTTAATCCCGCACGAAAAGTGCACAATTTCCACTCCCCGGGGAGCATTCCTTGCATTCATCGCAGCCTCATTGTGGCGCTGGCAAAATCAAACATACAATATATTTCGCATCCTACCAGGTACCCAATTAGCACCTGGGTCGAGAGTGGCAAAGTGTGGATTAACGCCTTGCCAAAGGATGCTAGACCGCGGTGGGATTCGAACACACGACCCTCTGTTTACAAGGCGAGAGTCCGAACCATTACACCACGGCTCTTCCACAATTTTTAGTACCGAAGTGATGAATAACAATTTTTTGTGCATTTGAGCACTTTTGATAGCAGATTTCGGTAGAAAACACCGCCACAACCAAAATTTGGTAAGAATCTGAAAACGAGGCCCAAAATATGACCTCGTTAATACATAATGAACCAATGAACATGTAAAACACCGTTCTCACTACCGTCCTAAAACAAGTTTACTGGAAACTCGTTTAGTGGAAACTAGTTTAATGTGTAATGAGAACCGTCGAAGCGGTCTTAGAAGCGATCTTCCAAACCGGTTCAGAAAACCACCTCGCGATGTAGTTTTAAAGATCGCTTCGCCTCTTTAGAGTGGTTTTAGCGTGAGGACACAATCGTTCTTCGGGAAGCGATCTTCGCACATTTCGAGCGCGCTACTCCACACACTTCTACGCTGCGGTTTCAAATTTTGCGCGAAACACGTCACCCCACTGAGAGTGTTCCCATAGCAACAAGACCGCTTTATGTGAAGTGATTTTGAAAACAACTTTCGGGTGATCAAATAGGAACGCTAGCAAATAATGAGAACGGTGTCTATCTTTCATTTTCCCTGGTTCATAATATTTAGAACCAGGCCAATTATACATTGATTACAATGAGGCTCATTAAGTTTCCATAATATTTTGGGCCCCCCGCCATGGACCGATTTCAACCCAGTGTGTGGTGGCGATATTTTATCATTCTCTACCAAATTTTAATGTCAAAATGCTGGAATGCAAAATGTGAAATACCTCTTATTTTAAAAACTATACACCCAACTCGTTTATCAAGACAAAGTTCAATTTCTGACGACGACAACCATCTGCTGTTTTGAAGTTTTATTGTCCATAGTATTTTGAATTGCCAACCGAGAAAGAGACCACGAGAAGGTGTGGCGCTACTTTGCGCAAATTATTTTTTTGGCAGGTGAGGTCGTAAGATTTGCACAACGGAGGTAGACCAAATAAGAGTACCAGTCCTGACTGTTACTTATGCAGAGTACATGTAGTTGAAGATAGATCCAAATCTCTTATTGCTGATGCTAAAATGTTATATGAAATACAAATAAAACGATGATGATAATAACAATGAATATAATACTTCTACTACTACTACAGCTAATAATGATAATAATAATAATGAAAATAATGATAATAATATTAATAATAATATTGATCATAATAATAACAACAATAATGATAGTAATAATGATATTAATACTAATATCAATATGTTAATATTAATATTAGTAATAATAATATTGCAACATAATGCAATGTATTAAAAGTGCCTCACTCAAGAATTTTCCAGGATATTGTGTCATTATCATATCTATCATTATATCTATTAGGTTTCCTGACTTTGAACCTTAAGGTCCGGGGTTCGAATCCCACCTTGACACTCTCGTCCTTTGGCAAGACGGATTTCTGCATTCCTATTCTTCACCCAGGTGTAGTAAATGGGTATCCGGTAGCTGTCCCAAAGTCGGATAGTATTCGGTTGTTTAATAAAGAATATATTGAACAAAAATGGGAGCGGCCTTTATAAAGGGGCAGGGACCTATCCACGTAGGATTAGTCTATTATTACTGGTGGTGCTGGGCATTGTCACAGCACCCCCAGTAACAGCAGATAATCCTCCGTGGCCAGGTCCATGTAAAGCCCCCATCACACTTATTCCGAATCAAGCAGAATTGGCCTGAATGAAAGGACTATTGTTTGACCACCAATTGGTCATTTAAATCTACTTCCAACATCGTTCGAGAATACCCCTCGAATGTTTTGCACATGACCAAAACCTTCGGGACGGCCAAAATAAATGACAAAGTATTTCGAATGCACTCAGAATGCAGTCAGAATATTTAGAATGCCCCTAGAATGTCCAAGAACGTAGCACGAATTATCAATCTGACTCCATTGCGGTTCATTTTGACTAGTGTATGATGATACACCTGGTCAATTTACTGAATTTCAACTCCAGTTTGATGAATTCATAAGTTCCTCCCAAAAATTTCTAGATTTTTTGAATATTTTTTCTTTCCAGCTTCTGCTCGATTCCTGCTTATTCCGAATAAGTGTGACGGGGGTATAAAGGGGATAGGAGCCGACGCATCGCGACGGCTGTAGAAGAGCATAGTGCTGAATGAACTAATAAGGCACTCTGTGGAGACAGGGATGTGGGCTATCTTTAAAGTGTTTCGTTATGACTGGGGCCATTTTAAGTGCTCATTCTGAAAAGATTGGATGGCTTCGTCCCATTTACATGATTTTGCATACAGATAGTGGACGGTCCCATATGAAGTCAGATTCCATGTCAAACTATGAGGTTGACTGTCAAAACAGCCCTCTAACCTAGCAAACGAGGATGGCAAACATGAAATATCCATTGTAATGTTTCAAATCGCAGTTTGAAGCGAACCAATATATTACAATTAATAATTTATTCTATACTTACCAAAGCAAAGGAAAAAACATTCTATAAAGATTATTCCTAATATAATTCCCTTATTCCAATACATTTTGACCTCTGCCTATTCGTCTGCGGTGGGCAACGTATCAATAGAAAATGAACTGATATATATTTCGATAATGGAATTGTTAATCATCGTTGGGCGGAACAGAAATTCGTGTGAAAATATTGATTAGGATTTAGCAAACGTGGGGAAAATACTGTTCTCCCGTGGTAAAGTTGAAGGTCATTACCTTTGTAATGAAAATTGCTCTGTCCTTTTCGTTTATAACCAACTGTATTTTCATTTTGTAGGGTTAATATTCGTTTTATTTGCACTCTAGGCCTATATACTTTTCATTTTAACAAGGGATATCATATTGTAAACATGAATAAATTTGCGTTCTATTTCCATTATGGTAAAGTAAACATAGTAATGGAGCATTACCATCCAATGAGGAAAGAATGGGACTGATTTTTTTTTTGCTTTTTGAAATGGACTATTTAATTGATATAAAATATTTTCAGCATGCTCTAAGGATATAATTCGAAACGAACTGGAGTCACATAGCCCCCGATTCATGAAATATTAATGTTTTAAAAGAAGGTTACTCTATATATTTCAACAAACTGATTTATTCCACAGTTTTTTCTTTCCATGGGACGACAGAGCATTTGTGACATTACAATTCTCTCTAGTAGGGAAGAACTTGGGTCGTGTGGTCCAGTGGTTAGAGCATTGGACTCATAATCGCAAAGCCGTGAGTTCGAATCCCGTCTGCCATTGTCTCAATTTCGATAAAAAGGCCCGAGAGTAATATCTGTCGTCTATAAGGTCAGCCATTATGACTGATTAACCTAGACGTAAAATATTTCATAATGTAGGTAATTGGTTTCATACCAGCTTGGCGTTTACCAGCAAAGTGCTGTCCCGCCGTGTTCCTACGGGAGAATACCATGAACAGAAACAGAAACTCTTCTTCGAATAGTGCAAAATAACATTCATATTTTGATTAAATGCATGGCATTTAAAGGTTAAATTCCTGATCTAACTTTCAAATGCAATCTTTTTGCAACTGACATCTAAAAAAAAATGTGAATATGCCTTCTCGTATTATGACGTCTACATGAATTTCCATGGAAAATAAACAAAACCAAAACAAAACATGCAAACACCTCCCCTTTTTTTCCGACTGACGTCATTCTTCCAAGATACCACTCTTGCACTATGCAGGGACGTGTCGTGTTTTGTATCTGTTGTGAAGTGGATGGGGGTGTGTTTATGTGTAAGTGGGAATAGGTGTAAATGAAACAATCCATCCGTTTTTTTTTCTGTCCCATAACTACGATAAACCGTAGATATCAACACCTCTTAAGGTCATTAAATAGGGAGTTCTCACGATCGCGACAATCTACAACATTGAAAAACCTACTGCCAAAAGCCCTTCATGACAAAGCAGTCTTTGTCGAAAATTGGTGAATCAAAACAGCAGTTTCGAGCTGGTCTCTTGACAAACGACAAATTTGTAATGTTCGTCAGCTAATACCCCTTTCATATTGCGCTTTTCACCGGCGAACATCACCGGCGAAGTTCGCCAGCGAAGGGGAAAGTGTCCAGTATGAAAGGTACACAGGAGAACTTCACCGGTGAAGTTCGCCGGCGAACTTCTCCACCTCTAGAGGTGGAAAAACTTCACTGGCGAAACTGTTTCACCGGCGAAATTCGCCGGTGAAAAGGCCAGTATGAAAGCAAACCGGAGAACTTCTCCTCTTTAATGACGTCAGCGGTCAATTTGTTCTCTCCCGAAGTCCCCTGTACCGAGATTCCGCGCGCGATAGTTGCAAGCTCAGCTGAATGCTATGGCCAAGTAGATAACCTCGAACATAATTTTTTTTTTACTAACAATATTTATTAAAAAGCAATTTTCACATGTATAAAATGCGCTAAAATATAAAAACAAGGTGATATTGTTCGTCTTTCTCATAATACTCCCAAAATATGTTGTAATTAATTTTTTATACCTTTTGTAATAGGTAAGAAGTAATGTTTACAATTTTCTTTCGTCTGTTCTGCAATCGCCCGTTTACTTTCGCCGGGGAAGAAATGTCAGTGCGAAAGGGTATATTTTTTTCTTCGCCGGTGAAGTGAGGAATGCGACGCGGAGAAGTTCGCAGGTGAAAAATGAAGAGGGCAGTATGAAAAGGGTATAAGAATCTTGCGAAGATTAACTTGTCCCTGTTCACAAATTTTCGACAAAGACTTCTCAAGATTGTGATTTGACGGTAATTTTTAATAGATTGTCTGTGTTGTAGAATCCGTCCCCGTCGCGATTGTGAAAAAAACGCAATTGTCACATCAACCCCCTATTCCCTAGACGTTGACATAATAATAGAATTCTCTATTCAATCTCTCTCGATAAACCTCAAATACACAACATCAATTAACAGATGATTTTAAACGGTCGTTGCCATCCACAATAGGCATGGGTAATTTTATTTTCAAATAATGTTCTATACCACAATTGGAATGGTAATTTCGGTGAGGAAGCGAAGTGAGGAAGTAAAAATGTTGACCTTTTTATTACCGAAACCAAATTTTGATGGATTAGACATGAAAAAACATTACAAAGTAATGTAAACGACATAATGGGAAAATGATATCCTATATCTTGGAAAAAAAATTTCATAGTTAACCATTTTTTAATTTCCTTTCTTTTCCAGTTCTTCGACGGGATTTTTTGGGTTCCATGACCCCCATCCCATATGTACGCCAAAAAATTGCGTGTTTGCTTGGCGTGGTTTATCTGTCACCCTCAAACCTGTAATACGAGAGTCAAAAGCATCATGTACTCCCTTTTATACATTTAGCAAGATCATATATATATATATTTTTTTTTCGAATCTAAATATATTTCTGTCTAATCTATACTTTGTTGACAGCCCAAATGTTTCTCAAAAGGGGGAAAATAAGAAGAATGAAAATAAATAAACAAATGAATTATGACCAAAAACATGGGACCTGACAGATATTTGACGAAATTTGAATAATTAAAAGTGAGATGTTTTGTAATTTAGGGGCCCGGGACACAAAGTTTAGCAATCATCATAAAATAATATTTTTACGATTGATTGCAGTGGATACAATGTACATATAAAGGTGAAAATCAAGCGTACGATCAATTGCTAACCTTTGTGTTATGTACGGAGCCTTTAAAGTGCCATCGACTTGACGACATGGCGAGATACGTTATCTCGCCAAGTCGACTTAAAAAAAGTTATATGTCGACATGGCGAGATACGTTATCTCGCCAATTCGACTTATAAATAGTTAAATGTCAACATGGCGAGATTTTTTATCTTGCCAAGTCGACTTATTAAACATTATATGTCCAAAGCCCAGCGAGAGTCCAAATATCTCGCCAAGTTGACATATAACTTTTTATAAGTCGACTAGGCGAGATAACGTATCTCGCCATGTCGACATAATATGGTTATTTTGTCGACATATCAAGATAAAGAATCTCGCCAAGTCGTCAAGTCGTTGGCACTTTAAAGGCTCCGTAGTTATGAGACCTATAAGTAGACATAAACTTTCCCTTGATAAAGCGTCGCCACGCAATTCTTACTTAATTGCAGATTGTGCTGTAATTATGTCATTACTATTATGAACATGTTTTTATCATCATGACCATGATCAAAAGCGATCGGTGTTGCTGGATTTCTGCCCTCAACGTTCGTTGGTGACATCAGGCTATTATACACCGATCCAGATCTATTCGTTCAACCTTCTTCGTTCTTTCTTTCAATCTCTTTATTTCAAAGGTCAAGTCCACCCCAGAAAACTATTGATTTGAATCAATAGAGAAATATCAAACAAGCATAATGCTTCCAATGTCACCAAAATCGAATGTAAAATAAAACAGTTATGACATTAACATTTCGCTTAGTTTTCACAAAACAGTTATATGCACAACTCTATGACATGCAAATGAGAGGGTCAATGATGTCCATCACTGATTATTTCTTTTGTTTTTCATTTTCAAAATTATACAACATCTCAATTTTTACTAGTTTGACATTAAGGACCATCATAACCGAACTATAAATATTATAACAATGGTAATACCACATGCTCAGAGAGAAATGATACTTTGTTTTACAGGGTAATGAGGAGAAAATTATAACATATTTTATTTCTTATAATAAAATACAAAGAGATAGTAGTGAGTGAGTGATAACATCAGTCCCCTCATTTGTATACCGACCAGGATGTGCATATAACTGTTCTGTGAAATTAAGCGAAACTTAAAAATATCATAACTTTCTTAATATTTTACATCCGATTTTGACAAAATTTTCAGTGTTATGCTTGTTTGATTTTCTCTTTTTATTTAAATTAACTTTTTGTTGGGGTGGACTTGTTCTTTAACCTTTTTTTCTCTCTTTCACATTTGTTCGTCCCCACCTCCCCGTGGCGCCCCCAGACAATGTACACCAATGTCCCCATCAGAGTTGGATAGAAACAGCGCATGTAGAAGGGTCGTTGATTCTATATGACGAGATCATGACGGCCTTGATAATAAGTCTTCTTGTGCTTCAAAATAGCCCAAAACTTTTAGGGTAAAGGCTACTGCACACCCCACGATTGCTCTATGACCCGATTTGGAATAAAAAGTAGTGAAATTTGATGCAAATATTGATAAATTGAATTAATGTTACTGTGTCAAGTTCGAAATCATCGTACAAATATATACTTATGTTCAAATCTATAATTATGCTACCATCTCCGTAAGTAAATAGGATATCTAGTCGTAGTGACGTTATACCAATTTGAATTTCGATTGGCCACGAATTTTGAAACCAATTGGTCATTTACTCCAAACTTCTTATATTGATATTCTGAAACTTAATTTGGAAATCAATTGAAAAGTTATTTTCCATGTTCATTTGCAGAAAATAAACAAACAAGAAAATCGATTCGTGGATCAATTACAAGCTGTGTGGAGGCATTTATATACCATTCAAAGCCGCACAATTTCAAATTACACCAACGTTCTTTCCAAACACATTTTTGTTCAAAGCAGAAATAATAAAGCAAAATATTGGCATGTGTGTTTCCTTTTTCAAGAGACAAATGAAATGATCACATCAACATTTATTTGTATCAAAGCATCATCATAAATCAATCAGTTCAAATCATAATGTTATATCACAGTTTATCATATCACTTAAGTTTGCGGACTCTTATACCATAAACATGATCAATCATTACTGAAAAAATGCATTATAAAACTTATGAGGTATGAATTAAAACAATAGTATGTAGAACGACTCTCTAAATTACTTAGATTGAAATAATTTTTGATCAGGGACCAATTCAATGTTGGATTAAGGTTTACAATCTTATAGATTTATAATTCAATCTTTTTCGATTGAAACTTTCGATCGAATTTGGATTGGTACCTGACCACAGTCTACTAGCATGACTAGATAGAATTTCAATCTAAAGAATTTCGAGTGTAACACATCATGGGCTATTATTCCGTGCCTGGCTGAAGATTTGCATATAAATATACTTTATAAAATCGATTTCCCAATAAGAGCATACCACTAAGAATCAGGGTTCAACTAAGCAATCAATAGCATACCATGGGATGCTAACTTAAAATCCAAGAGATTTAAAGTAAATTCCTGACAGTGAGCATCCCATCGAGTTATTTTTAAATCTCAGAGGATTGCATTTCAACTTCCTCGAGATTAAAAAAAAAAATAATAATTTTAGGATTCAAACTAGATCTAAAATTTGGTTGTTCCAAATTACAGTCCTTTTGAATTTATTTGAAATCCCTGAAATTCGAGTGCTATTGACCAATCTAAAGCATCACTATGAGTCGATGATATTCACCTTCATGCAGTTAAAAGATACATTATACACCCTACAATCTAAATTACCAGGATTTCAAATAAACCCACGTCGGGAATGGAAAGTGACCAGCCAAATATTAGATTTAGATTTAAACCTTGTGGATTAAGGTATGAAGCTAGAAAGATTTGAATTTTAAAATTTTTATTTCAAAAGTTTATCCTTAGGATTAACAATTGATAAAAAAATCGTATGGGATATGGTTTTTTTATTCTTGAAATTCAGAATGTAGAATTGGGAAAAGCGTCCCGGATCGGACGTGAAGCTGTTTTCTGTTTAAGTAAGTCCAGATGGATTAATTTATTTTTCCACCATAATGTTTACTTTTTTCCTGGATAAATCAAAACATACATCAGTTTATCAGGTGATTACTGTCTGAATGACCTAAAGTGTTGCATATATAATTACTGGCACTAGCTACAAAAAAAAAAAAAAAAAATCTATACTGAACGAGTTTAACAATCCCTTTAGTTTTGGTTCAATATGACTGAAATATATTGCTCTTTTTGTGCTTTAGAATATGTCACTACTATGTCCCAGCCATGGCGTAATTTCCTTCGGCATGAAATTTTATCCACATTGTGCTGCACTCGACCCAGGTGAGGTGAATGGGTACCCGGTAGGATTTATTCCTTGAATGCTTTAGCGCCTATATGGCCGCTCAGCTACAGCCGGGGTAATAATAATATACCAAGTATATTTCAGCGCCTTGAGCACATAATCAATGTGGATTTGGCGCTTTATAAATACTCTATATTATTATTATTATTATTACTATACACTTCACGTTTTAGAGTTAAGAATTTTTATCTAGTTTCATGGAATTAGTTTTCATCCTCGCCATCTCCTTTTATACTTTTTTAAAGAATATATCTTTTTACTTTTAATCCGGGTTCTTTATTTTAAAAATAAATAAGAGGGGATGTTCAATCCTCTCACCATGTTCACAAACCTTGGTTAAGTTACATCATAAATAAAAAAAAAAATTGTGGTGATGATGATTTTAGTAACCAAACACATTCTTAGATTAAAAGAATAGATCACTCACATAAAATAATGGAAATGGCCAACCTACCATACAAAAAACACTTAAAAAAAAAATCTTCAATCTTTCAATAGATTTTTCTGTCTCACTTTTTTTCAGGGATGGTTCAATTCTTTGTATGCGGTTACAGTTACTGTGCAATTGTCATGCAAGTATTTTTACGAACATTTGGGTATGTTGGAATGACAAGTTATGGTTCTTCGGATGGTATATGGAAATAATGTTTCTTGGATACATTGTTGCAATCTGTTAATGAAGGGCTTTGCAAACAAGAATATATAAAAATCAATGAATCGTATCTCCATAATCTACCTTAGAACGTTAGACTCTAAATTGCAGGGACTTTTAACTAACCCAATCGAATTTTGGATTTATTTTGGATCCTAAAGATTCATTTTTAAATCTTAAAGGACAAGTCCATCCTAACAAAAAGACGATTTGAATAAAAAGAGGAAAATCAACAAACATAACACTGAAAATTTCGTCAAAATAGGATGTAAAATAAGAAAGCTATGACATTTTTAAATTTCGCTTAATTTCACAAAAAAATTATATGCACATCCTGGTCGGTATGCAAATGAGGGAACTGATGACATCACTCACTATTTCTTTACTATTTTTGTTATATGAAATATGAAATATTCTTATTTTTTATCATTGTCCTGTGAAACAAGGTTTAATTTCTCCCTGAACTTGTCGAATTACCATTGTTTAACATTTTATGGTTCAGTCAAGTTGGTCCTTATTGTCAAATCTGTAAAACTAGAAAAATTGTATTATCGACATCATCGATTCTCTCATTTGCATGTGACTAAATTGTGCATATAACTATTTTGTGAAAAATAAGCGAAACTTTAAAATGTTATAACTTTCTAGTTTTATATCCGATTTTGATTAAATTTTCAGCATTATGCTTGTCTGATTCTTCTCTATGGATCCAAATCAACATTTTTCTGAGGTGGACTTGACCTTTAAAATGATTTATTTCTAAGTCTCTAGAGATTCAAATATTTATATTCTTAGGATTAAGAATTTATCCAGAACTTGATTGGTCCCTATTTACAATCCACCTGGTTTTATTTTAGTTCCCTGCAATTTACAGCGTACGTAAAAAGGGTTTTAAAAACTTAGGAAATATTCTTTGTTATATTAGCGAACAAGACGTGTAATCATACGTTTTGTCACCAGACCACTAACATCACGCATCTATGTAACGGACACACACGGTAAACATCGTAATAAGTAAGGAACATTTTAAGATAATCACATCTACATCATCTACCATTTCTACACATCGTCTAAACATTATCTACACAGTAAACGAACACATATTCTAACCATTGCACGTCAAGATTTCATAGGCTTATATACGAGAACGATATTTACAACACCACGGCATCAGACGCAGCGGTTGCCATGGTAACGAAGTATTTCAAAGCTTATCTCATTACAACAATTATTTACAGATTCTTTACGATAGACAAATATATACAAGATAAGAATAAATATCAAATGCATTGATAACCAGTTAAAAATCTGATAAAGTTTTTTTTCTATGATTTAATAGACAAAGATAATAAATAGCTCTGATTTTACAAGATTGATATTAAGAACTTCCAATTTTCTTTTGTTGAGGTAAGATGTTTCAGGTTTATTTATTTTTTACTTAAAGACTAGAAAGGGTATATATTTCAGGATAAACTATATTCTTTTTCAAGAGTTCATACACTGCAAAATCAATGGTGTTAGAACTAAACCAGTCGGTGTTCTGGGAGTATTACACCAATCATTCTATACCAGTATTAAATTGATTAAACCGTTGGTGTTATCATTGTGCAAATAACTTTATCTCACCATGGACCCTACTAAGAAAAGTCACGAGAACTGATTGCGTATGTTATTTTAGCACTATTCGGTGTTCACCTCATCGTATGGTCCTGTCAGAACACTGACTGGTGTTAATCTTAGCACTTTAGCTTTCACAGTGTAGTCCCACGTTGTGCCTACTAGGTTGGAAGAACAAGAAATATAACAAAGAAATAGAAACACATTGAAATTCTACCCCAAATAAAAAAAATATATATACAAAGAGTAATAGTTTTTCATGAAATAATTTTTACATCTGAAAAACAAAAGAAAATATCTGAAATCATGTAAAAACGTATAAAATCTTAATATTTTTTCCCTTTTATTCCATAAAATCTCGTTAAAATATTTAGCTTTTAATAAATTCCGACATTCCAACAAAATGTATAAAATGCAAGGTATATGAATAAATAACATCTACAATAACTAAACGGCATTTAATAATACCCTATTTAAGAATTTTCAATATATTAATGCTTCAGCAATTAGCTCTCCCGTGTCAAGTTTTACGAACAGCCACGCCCACTTTAAACCTAATCAAATACAATCTTAAGTGCAGTTCTATCGTGTGTTGTGCGTATTTTTTTTTTGATTTAAGATAAACTGCTTTGTATAAAATTGACCAAAGCACACACGTATAAAAAAATGTAACGCAAGAGGTATACAAAACGTGGTTGTTTTCATTCCTTGGTTGGCATTCTATCAATATTTCCGTCCAACAATTGTTTTCGGATCGGACAACTTTCCTTGATTTTGACTGGCTGAGAAGCAATAATACTATGGGAACTGTCGGATAAAATAGGCCTTGTCATATAAAACCTCTGACATCCCGTTTAATGAAATGCTCTCCTGATTGTGTGCAGAATGGTAACAAACATTGCAGCATGAAACGCATCGTTCTAATCAATTAGTTAATTTTGTTAAAAATTTCAATATTTTGATCCACCTCTTTATATTTTAACTGAGTTAAGTCATAACATCGCTACGTTCAAAAAGCACTATGACTGTTTTCGACAAAAAAATTCTCGTTGTAACATAGCTATACAGGAAATAATTATGGTTACTAAACGTAAAATATCTAGGGTATTATCTTTATCACAACTATCGAATGACCAGATATATAGGTCAAAGTACTATTTTTTAGCACCATTTTTCCCCCTTTGATCCATCACTGTTTGCCAAACCTTCCATACGAGTCTTTTTTTTATGTAATTTTAAAAGGCATTAATTCACACTGGTATTGTTAAAAGAGGCATGTTTTCCAGTTTATACATCTTCTAAATACAAGTTTCTAAAACGTCAAAGACAAAACATGAGAGTCTATTTCCACACCTACATGTATATGAATTTCTATATATTTCCTTTGTATAAATGTATCTTATATCTACACTTTGACTTTAAGATCACAACCCTGCACGTTTAGCATTCCCCGTATCAAATATCTTAATGTAAGAGAATTGGGGACCTTATACACGCATTGCAGGAAAATAATATAACCATAGAGCCTACAGAGTAACACCGTAAGATCATGATGGAATACAGATTAAAGTAAGGATGTTACAAGAAAAACTATAACTTTACTCGATACCGGATCTTCTTAATGAAATGTGAAGATATTTGTATTGCTCTACTTTATACCTTTGAAAATGAAAACAATCGGTGATTTAGAAACGTTCGCAGGATACTCATCATTATGCAGTCTCGACGCCATTTTCAAGGCATGAGCCCTTATAGACAGTGTCTATTTTTTAAACACATCCCGCTTAACATTATATACATGTCACTTCTTGAATTAAATGGAGAGAGAGGAACCAGTTTAAAAAGAAAGAACCAAGTATAACTATTTACATAGGGCAGTATAAACACTTGAGATTTTCACCTTCACATCAACAATAAATCTTAATCGCCCCAATATTTTGGCAGCAGAAATGACAATTATTCCAGCCATAAGAAACAAATATGACATATTGAGACATCAATAATCGCGATTATGAATGCAGATATAGCTACGATAATCTAATAATTGTTCAAATCTCTAATCTAAAATCATATTTGTATTTTCTGATATATATCAACAACAACACTATTACAATTGATTTAAGCTTTTAATCATCTAATAACAAAAAAATAGCTATTGAATGCTACCCTAGCTTCCGGCGCCTTGCATGCGCAGTGCTTGCATTATTTTGACTTTGAGCAGGTTGCACGTGAGGAATTCATCTGCTTCCATCAATATCATAATAGAAATATACATGTAACCTCGCTCTCATGATGGTGGGCCATTGTTACACTCTAAAAGAGAGTTTTTTCAGATGACTTTCCAGTAGTACTTTAATATTACCACAAAACAAAGTGAAGTTCTTCGATTGTTTGGACAGTAGGGTTAAAAATGTTGCGAAAATGGCTGATAAATTTTTCTAGCATGGAATCACCAAAATCTACCATTAACATAAGCTGTCATATCTCGTACTCTGGGACCACCTTACATACATGGGTCATGGACCATCACGGCCAGCTATCCAGAACAACATCCGAAGAGAATAATCTCAGGGTGAGCTTGTTGGTCCGAGATATACCATGGTAAAATAATAGAAAGCACATTATGTGAACTCATACTGTGTTAGCCAAGTAGCAAGCTGATCGTTGGCATTGGCGCACAAGCCTGGTCGCCGAGAAGCTGACAGAAACCTCGCTATGCAAACACTAAACATCGACCTCAGAAGCTAGCGGAATGACTGCTTCCCGGCCCTCCTCGTCTATGTCTCCTGCATCCTCCATTCCTACCGCCTTGTACTCCTCCTTCGGGCTGGTCTCCCCGTCATGAGTATGCCGCTCTCCACTGTCCGTGTTGATCCCGTAATATCTGCTGAACACGGGATGAAAATAAACGGTAATCAGTAATCAATCATATTTATATTTTTTGTTCCACCATGTGAATGTGCTTCACAAGGAATTATTATTATTAGCCCGTAAAATGGAAAAAAAAATATTGTGCTACCGTCTATTTAAAATGTGAATATGCCAGGACCCTTGTCCATAAAATTTATGATTATAGTATATTTTCCATCCAGTGTTAATTCCCATGGGACCTTTGGTTTCGATTGGCTGTTGAGTATTGTTACCATGGTAGTTACGATTGGATTGCAAAGTTACTGTAATAGTAAATGTTATGCCACGGACCTTGATCATGGCCAATGTAATATGTTAATGTATTACTGGTATTATTGGGAAAGTCAAACTCAATTAGTTTCGCGACTTCTGTCATGTTGGGGGAAAAATACAACAACTTGGAAGCTTGCTCACAATTTTAAATAATATACAAAATATACGGCTGACGAATATAATTAATCATGTGGTTTACAACATTAGACATAATATACGCCTGATTAGCGCATGCTTCTTTATGTTGACAGTCACATATATGTATATTTTGCATGTTACAAACTATCGATCTGCTACTTTTTAAGCGATCACTGTATTGTTAAAGTGCATTCCTGTTTATCAAATATTCATATAATAAAATCACATTTTTGTGCCTTTGGGTTATTCAGCATTTCTTTTCCATGCCTACTGAAATTGTTACTTTGACATGGTCCAACTGCTCACGCAGTAAGCATGGCTAATAATGCAAAACTAGAGATCTGTCTATAAATGTGTGTATTTTTATCCATACGATCTGTTAAGTTTGGATCAAGGAGTCTACTTCCAACTCACTAGCTAGGATGAAGTGCTGAAGTGTAACTACAAACGAAAGCTCTCAAACCGTTCCATAATTTCAGGTCGATAACTGATATATGAAGAGTTTAGTTGCAAAAGGGCTTAAGTCCACTTTGGACCATTCTGAGAAAAAACATGTTTTTTATTCTCACTTACTGCAATATTCTTATGAGAAACTAAATTGTCATGATGTACTACCCTATCATGTGAACATAAAATTGGGTATAAAAGAAATCTACCTGTCTTCAATTTGTTTCTATTAATTCTTTTAAAAAGTATCATTGTGGACCTAAGCCCTTTTGCAAGTAAACTGAAATGAATCCAATCTATTTTGATTAAAAAATTGATTTTTCTTTGCCATTTTTGATCACTTTTAAATAGGAATTTCAACTTTTCTTTGGTATCATCTTATAGAGCTACTAAAAATTTCAAATTTTCTTTGTTTTTATCAAAGCGACTAAAAATTTAGGTTTTGAGACAGAAAACAATAAAATTTATGAACAATGGACCTAACCCCTTTTGACAAATGAGCTCTTCAGAAGAGTTTGTTTGCAAAAGGGGTTAGGTCCACTCCAAGAAAATCATTTTTTTTAACTCTCCTATATTGCATATTCTTATGCGAAACTAAATTTTCAAGATTCCCTACCATGACAACATAAAATTGGGTATAAAAGAAATCTACCTTTATTCATATTTCTTGAAATATTCTTTTCCAAAAAAAAATCGGTGTGGACCTAATCCCTTTTGCAACTAAACTGAAATGGACCTAACCCCTTTTGAAAAAAAGTGATATTTCTTTGCCATTTTTGATAACTTTTAAATAGGAATTTCAACTTTTCTTTGGTATCATCCTATACATTGAGACCAAATAATCAAATTTGATGAATAATGGACCTAACCCCTTTTGCAAGTGAGCTCTTCATATACACGATATATTTCGACACCAGTTAACATGGTTAATGGCCAAGTGAGCGCAGTCATTAGGCCAATCACTTATACAGAATATATCTTTCGTGATGCATGTTTATGAATACCATAAGCATTTTCCATGATAAGTGCATGTATTCAAGTATACAGAATCATTTTTTTTGTGGGGGGGGGGGGGTAGGTGAAATTATGAACGAATCTACCCTAAGAAAGCAGGGAACTATCCACGGAGTATTATTCTTTGTTACCGGGGGTGCTAATCATTGTCACAGCACCCAGTGACAATAGATAATCCACCGTGGCCAGGTCCATGCAAGAAAGGTGTTTTAACCCAAATGTTTGTTTCCCCAAATCAAACATTTGAATTCCTCGATAAAAAAGATGCAAATCAGTTGATGAATCCCTTAAAAACTATAGGGGACGCTCCAATCGTGAATCCACTCTCATACTAGGATGCTACATGTATGGTTCATACAGAGAATATGAAGCCCAAACCATTTAGCGTAATTACAGTCATTGCACATCGATTCATATATATTAAAACAACATATGATATAATCCAACACCATTGTGTTGACCCGGCAGTTGGGTGTGGTCCCATTGTGACACCGTCAGTTCCCCTTGGGATTTTCACTTTATAATGTACTAAACTTCAAAAAAAAAAATTATACATTTAAATACCGTATAATGGATTAGTTATTCTTTTACGATGGGCATCTCTATATATCTAAAACCTTTACCTTCGAAGTCAATGATAAAATATTTAGCTTTTTGATACTATCGTGGAAATGGCCAACACTTGGCGCATGGTATCTATTGGCATTGACCACAAATAATATATAGGCGATGTAATATCTGTGCGATGTTAATGATTATGGTCCCTTTTGAGCAAGACCGCTGAAAGACCTTTCAAAGACCATGAATTTTGGTCGATCTTACAGAGGTCTCTCAATGAACCTACAATGGTCCTTGAGGTCTTACACAAGTCCTGACCAATCTTTCAGCGGTCTTCGTGGTCTTCATGGGCTCCAAAACTTTTTGAAACGGTTCAAAACAGTCTTACAACGGTCTTATAGGAAAATGGTCTTTCAGTGGTCTTTCGGCAGTCTTTCAGCAGTCTTTCGATGAACTTTCAAAGGTCTTCATAGTCTTTCAATGATCTTTCGGCAGTCTCTCAAGATTTTTGCAGAGATCACTGTAAGACTCATGATAGATCATTGAAAGATCATTGAAAGACCAGGCAAAGTCCATGGAAAGAATTCTGAAAGATCACTTGTTGCATAAAAGATCTCTGAAAGACCATTGGAAGATCTTTATAGCACTAGTCTAAGACCAGTAAGACAAGAAATATCCATCAGTCTTTCAAAGTTCTTTGAGGGGTCTTTATGAGCCATTCCACAGAGATGACAAATTTCAGTGATCTTGAAGATCGCTGTAAGACCTCACCAATTGTAAGTCTTTCAGTGGTCTTTCAACGGTCTCCGTTCTGTGGAATGGGGGCCTAATGTTTCCTAAAAATCTTCATACTATATGTAGTTCGCTGATATTGCTATTGCTACATCCACGTGACAAAACGAATATGCAGTTTGTTTTGACCGTCGCCTCACCGACAGAAATGTAGACATTATGATTATGAAATTATACATCAAAATTTAGATTTAATACATGTACATCACCAGGATCATGTAAAATATTCTACATGAACGTAATCATTTTGTGAGAAATGTACAGGTTTTCAACATGGTACTTCATCGCTTTTATTCCTAGGTATGTCCAAACTGTTCATCTCATCCAGTGGGTTTAGCCAATAAAACCTACATGGTAAATATTTATTTTTGGAATCATAAAAAAATTAGTGTGTTCGTCAGTAATTAGTATCCTTAAAATACTATTCATGCAGTGTTTTGTTACGTTGGCGGTGAAATTTACAAACCTGCTCATTCGACTTACCAAACATTTACTAGTATATGGTTGTGTGCCGCACACCAACGATTAACACCGAATCGAACCTGGTATAACATTAATGGTATAACTTAAACGCCAAAAGAAAATAAGCCTCATAAAACCATAATCCTACTTTCATTGATAGCACCTATATATCAACACGTATTTGGAAATATTCAATTGCTTATTAAAGGTACTCCAATGACCAGGGGAAAGGGAAGAAAATTGCAAAAGCAAAGTATTGTTTTTCTTCTTTTTAAGCCTCCAAAGGCCTTTTACTGAATAAAATATTTTCAAAATATAGATTGTTATACAATCAATAAATCAACTCAAACAATAATACTTTCTCTCAAGCAAATAAAGAATTAATTATTAAATTTGTTAAACAGGCACAACATAGAACTCATATATCTCTCATCTTCATAATACTGAATCATTTTTTCTTTGCATATGCAAACACAGGTTTTTACTATTTAACTTTTGTAGAAATAAATGTCGTTTAATTCTATATACCAAACAATTCAATGCATAATTTTTTTTCTCATCGAAACCAAATATTATATTTTTAAAACTAAACTTAACATCTACTTGGGAACCTTCATTTATCATATATTCCGTTTCCTTCCAAAATCCTTTACTAATTTTACATTCCATCAAAGCAAAATTGGATAAGAAGTAGATTTAATACATAAAGCGCTGGGTATGAATATGATATATAGGTACATAAACATATAACCACTGTACAGGGATTTATCGGAAACAAGTAATTTTATATTTTAGGAGGTATAGGGTGTTACTCCAAACAAATATATACCAGGTCTTTCTCCAGAAAGGGCTAGGCGCTGGAGATGCGATATTTTGTTTTATATTTTCGTAGGAAGGCTGTGTTTTTTACATACACGATAACAATTATCTCCAGAATCTTTGGAAAAGCAACACAAAGAACTCCTTTTCTGCAAACGGTCTGCTTTCTTCTTAGAGATTCAGATAATTGTGTTTTTGCTACAAGGAATAGGGTGTATTATAAAGGATATCGGTTTTTTTTTCCAGAGGGAAGCGAGTCAATACATGGATATCATTTTAATATATATTTTTGCAAGAGCGATACATTTCAAAATGGGTTAGCTATGTTTCTATTTACAAACCTGTCCTCATCAAGACGAGAGAAGCTATGAGGTGACATAGAATGAAAAAGAAAATATGAATATGTATATCGAGTTCATTATTTTAATAATAATAATAGTAATATGCAGCATATATATAGCGCTTAATGTTTCTAAGCGCTGCATACTTTTACCCCTGCTTTAGCACGGCTTCCCTGGTCGGGCCCACGAGCATTCAAGGAATTCCTTTCTACCGGGTACCCATTTACTACACCTGGGTGAAGAGTGGTAAATGTAGATAAACGCCTTGCTAAGGGACGCGAGCGCTGCGGTGGGATTTGATCCCCGGACCTTGTTGTTCAAAGTCCGGAGACTTATCCACTTAGCCACAACACCTCTACATTATACGTGCCTCTTGATGGTGAACGGGCCAGTGCATATTCGTAAGTTTACAAGCTTTTGTTATCATAAAATAATACTATTGTACAAGTTGTATTGTTTATCTGTAGTTGATTGATGAAAATGAAAGAAAAACATGAATTTGAACTAGAACTTCCATAACGTAAACACATCGTAAGAAGCAGTTAGATTCAGTATGATCTTTTCAGAAGACTATCTTGTCAATTTCAGTGTTATTACCCGTGCCTGTTTGGGGAAAAATTCCCCCAAATCATTGTACAGAATTGACTATAATGCAATTGTATATGAATTAGGCTGATACAAAATGTACAATATCTAGATCTACATTAACGATTTCATTTTGACAATTAATGTTCATTCGAAAGACTTACGCATATAGTCAGCAACTTTCTCATGACATAATTCTACTGGAACAACATTTTTTTTCCAGTTTAGAATCGATTATTAGTGCGAATAGAACGATTTGAAAAGACTTACCCATCATGTTTCTTTTTAGTGTCTCCACACAACAGATAGCATATAGTCAGCATGAACATCAAGAATAAGACGCATACAGCAATCAATGCTACAAAACAAAGAAAAGAAATAAGTATTTCAATACCATGGGATATTATTTAAGAGCAATCTGAAAAAAAAGGAGTTTGGAAGATAATCAGTGGATATTACGCATTATGGTGTATATAATTTATTATTATCACTATTACAATAATTGCAATCTTTATTTTAATTACTATTGTTATTAGATTATATTATTATTAGCATTATTATGATCATCAAAATCATCATATTATTATGGTGATAATGGTATGGTTACATACCACCACATGTTTAATTATAAAATTTGTTCAAGACAATACGTTTTGCAAAAGGGCGTTTTTCTCGCGTACTTTTAATCCAGACTGATATTGATCTCGCGGTAAAGTTCAAGGTTTGGTCACTGGGACGATGCGATAACAAAAGGTCTCCCACGTGCACTGCTTTAAATTGTTCATTACCATCGCAGTAATAATAATTGACAATTAAATTATGTCGTGGTTTTAAAATACGGGCGGGACTTACAGAAATAAGGCAATCACAATGGCATTACGAGCAATTACCACCTCAATGAGCATGATTGTGGGTACACGATCTAATCACAGTCTAGAAAAAAAGTTAGCCCATATTTGGATTAAGAAGGGCCCTCTGGAAATGTTGAATAATAAATTACATCATGTTACCGATATTGTATACAATGCTGCGTAATAAAATATACATAAGATGCCTAACGTCTGTTTTAATGTGCTGGTAAACATGATCATTGTAGAGTTCATTGTGCAGATGTTATGCCTGATAATAATGGTAAAAGCTAGAGAGAGAGAGACAGACAGAGTGAGAGACTGAGGGGGTGAAGGGGGGGGGGGGGAGTAATACAGAGGGGAAGGGGGGGGGATGAGGTAGGATAAAGGAAGTGGGGGCAGAGACCAGACAAATGAGATAAATATGAACATATACGGATTGTCAATGTAGTTTTAAAGGAAAATAGCAAACGGAACAATAATTACTTTCACATATTAAAGAAAACAATTTAAGTGCGTATCTTTTATTATAAATTGATATCATCATTAATAGAAGCAGGATTACTGTTATATTATTTAGATGATACAATCATCCCACGGAACGACCTTAGTTTCGTCACCATGACAACTGTTATCATCGAGCTAATCAACTAGTAATGCAGCTTGTTGAACCAAACATCTGCATGAATACGGGACTCGGATAAAATGAGCTCGTACTCTAAATTGGCAACGCCCCAATTTATTTACAGGGCAAACTCTCACATGACGCTAATTATTAACGTTATCAAGTGGCGTGACACCTTGACAAATCCAGGGGCTCTTGATACCATAAGATATAACCATAATTTGCATTAGAAACATATCCCATAGAATCCCTTGCATTTACAGCCCTCAAAAGTATTTTACCACCTTCTTGTATATACACAAAAACCCTGATGTGATTTATTGCTAAATTATGTCGTTCACACAAAAGAAGTAGACTTTCAAGTGAATTGCACATCGTCACATTTTAAGATATTGTGCCTAGATATTGTGGAAAGTGCGAGCTTGCAACACGGGGTATGGGGGGCATAAGAATAGGAGTAATATAAAACGCTATATGAATTCGAATTCTTCCTACACTTTATCATGCTGAGTACATTTTTTCGCTTAAAAAAACATCAAATCTAGCGCTTGATTTTTTTTATACGTTCATTGATAAAGTCGTTTGTAAACATAGGGGAGAAAGCTTGTGAAGCATAAAATGTATACTTACAAATAAATAGTATCGTTCTTCTAAATTCCCAAGAGTTCCATTTATTGTACACTGCAATAAAAACAACATCAACAACAGATATTATAAAACATCCAAATGATTTAGCATTATATAATTCGTATTTTCATTGTAGCGCTTTGGGCCTTATGGGGAAAGCGCCGTATAAGTAATAAGTAATAATAATAATTAGTAAATGAATCAACATCAAATGAGCATGCGCATAACTTAATATATCTAAGACAGAACATGGTCAATTTACTATAATCGTTGCTCTCCTGTGTATAAGAAAGTACATTTTCACACACAAATATAACATGGATATGAAGCCAGTTCTGACTTCCATTCTGCGCATGATCAGAAGAAGGTCATTTGTACTAAAGAGACATGGCAGTGTAATATCTAAAGGGATAAGCACCAACTTTGATATAGTGATTACTAGCGACTGGTATTTCAAAGTTTTTCAAGTACATTGATATAACAACAAGCTAATGCATTCATAGCAGAAGTGCAACAAATGCCTTTATAGAGTGTTCATTGTGTGCTATTTTAGTCTCCTGGTCTATGCAATTTATGCACCCTGCTATGTAAGGCATGCTTACATAATATCTTGCTTTTAAATCTGCCTATCATAATGAACATGACGAAAGGTAACTCCGAACTGGTCTATTATTGACTGCAAGAACATTTATTACAGTTATTGATGAATTGACCCCACTTTGCGAATGAATTAATGGAACATTGCTGAACAAAATCCATGATTTCCCGAAATATTGACTCCGAAATCGAGTTGTGCAAATATAAAAAAATACACTATAAAAAAAAATTTACCCAATATTGGGTAAAATCTGAACATGCATGTTAATAGTTGGGTAAAAATATTCTACGCAATGTTTCGTTGAAATATCTCAATGTGGGGTAAAATAATACACAGCAAACAGGCATGTTTCCTTTCTACCCAATATTGGGTAAAACTTTACTCAATGTTTTGGAGAGTAATCAATCTTCATTGAAAAAATAGCTTAACTTATTATTTTAATAAATCCTTACTCTGTCAAGCGTTTATTAATAAAATTTCCCCTATTTTTGGTTATACCCAGTCATTGGCTCTTGTTTCTGTTATATATACTATTACGTACATTTTTATTATTCCTTTTTGAAAATGTGTGGCCATGTCAATTATTATATATAATATTATATGTTCATAGAAATAAAATAATGCATGCAAATAAACATATAAAAGTAAGCAATGATTTCATCAATTTGCACCTTTACCATCACATGCAAGGTAAAAGACGTCACCCTTTGCTTCCTATATGATGTTCAATATCAGAACAAACATCAATGTTTACTTAAACATGGTTGATGTGGATTCATCGAATAATGATAGCGCTCGTATCTTATTTTCATTCGTACATGCAAAGTGTCGTATACGCAGTTCCTTCGACACACCTATAGAGATTGTTGTAAAGCGAGACTACCCCTATATCATTTCGCAGGGTCCGTTCGCATTTTTGTCAAGTGTGTTAAGGAGCTTGAATCGAAAATCGTATTGTGCATCAGCGAAAGCGTTACCATGGTGAGACAATGCAATTAGCTTCTGCCCAGTCAATGGATTGATTCCCGCCATTAGTGATCGCAAAGTCAAGGTGATATTGGAGAGTATGCTGATCATAAACCTCGCTTCACGTGTATCCCTTTATAAAACCAAATATGTGCTTGGTTCATATTGTCAGACAAGATGTTGCCTTCCAACATTATCTTTATTGTATTTGTATGTACAACAATTGTGCAACCATGGCAATGGTGATTAAATTTTTGTACTGAAGGAGAGTCAACGTTCACATTATTAAACGCATATTTTTTTTTCAAATCTTTATAGACGAGCTCTAATGAAGGCATTATATTAATTCATCTCCGTGTACGGTCTTTTTGCAAAGGAAAAAAAAAACATTTTGCTTATTCATTAAAAATATGCGGAATATATGTCTGCATGTATAAAACAATTTGAGGGTTAATGGTAAAGAAAACGTGATAATAACTTTGTTGCCCACTCCATTCAAGTCATCCAAATGTGTATTACTTTGTATCCTACTTCAATTCAATTCCAGGCTTGTTTAGTCGCCCTAGTTAAATTAACCGGACCAGGGCCCTTTTCCTAAAGAACAAATACAAAACTTTTCCAACAAGTTAATTATCAGCCAATGAAATTGATTATTTTTCAGTAGCTTAAAACCATTTATGCAAAATTTTTTTATTGTCAGATTCAAGATATTTTTTCTTGTAAGATGTTTTCCCTTATTTCTAACCAAATTGACTATGCATGTTCCCTTTCATCCTTTTCTTCATTCATTTAAGTTTGGTCTGAAAAAAAGTTGATATTTTATAAGTTACATGTAGATGGATTTAGTGTGTGCGCCCTTCTGCTTGGCGAGAAATTTGTACCCTTCCGCCAGCCCTGCAATTTGACATTTTTTGGGGATTACATGTAATTTGAATTGTAAATGTTGGTCACCTGGGGACACATCATAACTCACTTGACTTTTAAAAGTTTTCTGTGACAAGGTGGTATACCTTTTTACTTGGATGCATGGAAATATTAGTTTTGAAAAGGACTAATAAAGTAAGCGACAAACTATGGTCAAACAATATAACTGAATTATCGACCTACCAATACACCGAGGCTCTGGATACCAATCGCCTGACTTTGAGCATGTGGTAAATTTACGATAGGGCATGAAGCCGGGGTCGCACTGCACTTCGACTATATCCCTTGGCCGATACATGACGTCATCGACCAGCAGACTACCATTGGTAATTTCCGCAGGAGGGCAGTAACTGTCATCTGAAAAAAAAAAATATATATTATCTTAATATATTTGTGTCCCTTTCAGTGTTTATAAATCTGATTTCCATGATCTGGTGTCATACAGATGCTGGTAATAGACCTTAGCATTCATCGTTCTCGTCGTCGTCATCATCATCATTAGCGAGTTTTCACTATTGCAACATGGACGGATGCTAGAACATAGTAAATACATTAAACATGCCCGTAAGATCACAATGACCAGCTGAGAGGTCTATGTCGACAACTGGTGAACCGGGGGTAGCAGATCGCCCTAAGATTCGTAGCTGACAAAAAAATGCGTATATGGCGTTTTTCCAGAGTCACGGACGATTTTTTTTTAGTTCTTTTTATTCACCGATTTTCGACAAAGACTGCTTTGTCAGGAAGGACTTTTGACAATACATTCTCTACGTTCCATGATGCGTTTGTACACTGATTGCAAAAAATCTCTATCAAAACAACTCCAACAATCATTATTGTCTTTACAGTCATCATCGTCGTCATCATCGTCGTCGTCATCATCGTCATTATTATCATCAGCATCATTATCGTCATGAACATCATCATCTTCACAGTTATCAGCACGATCGCCCCCATAAAAACATGACCATCATTAACACCATCGATACCACGGTCTCGTTCACCAGGATGAGTATCACTGTCAGCATCGTCACCCCTGTCTTAATCCTCATATAATCGTTTTCATTACCATCATCACGACTGGAATAATCACCATAACCGCATCATCATCATTATCATTCTTACCTGTGAACGTTAACATGAACCCTCCTGCCCCTGCCGAGTCGGCTTCCGACGTGAAGAGCACGGTCACCTTGGTAACTCCTTCAACTACGGTCTCTTCAAAAGTATCTTCTGCCACCACTGTACGAGTTTCCCCACCTTGGGTAATGACCACTTTATCACCGCCGGTGAGGCTCAGAACAGGCATCCTGACGGTGGTAAAGGAATTATCTGTGATTGTGGCCTCCCAACGACAGGTGAAGCCCGCAGAGTACTTCCCTGGAAACCCTGGAGAGACGATGCTGATGTTCTTACCCATCGTCTTGCCTCCACAACTTCCTTGGCTAACTGTTCGGGATAAAATACATTTTGTAAATAACATCGGATTGTTCCAATCGTTTTTTTTTTCGAGATGGTAAAACAACGTAGACCTAAGTCCATTTTTGTTTTAATGCAAACTGACTTGACCAATATTTTGCCCTGTATTACAACAATTAATTTCCCATTGGCACATGCACCCCAGTACTGAGGAACGACACTAAATCCCTACAAATTATTACAATGTACGGCGAACTCTTACCCATTTGTCATTCATATATGTTTTTTTTTATGTGTCCCTTTTTGGATCCAGAGTACAGTCTACTACTTTAAAGTGATTAGTTAACATTGGTTTGACTTTTAAAAAATCTGAGCTAGAAGGTCACACTTGTCACCTGCGTCTGTGATATGTTACAAAAAATGAAGCCCAGAAAAAATTGCGTTCGAAAATAATTATTTAGTGCTTCAAAAATTGAAATATAAAGTGACCGAAAACACCATCTTAATTTCATCACATACACTTATGTGTACTATTAAGGCGTCTATAAGACGCCTATTTACAAAATTGGGGTTTGCCTTGTTTAGCTTTTCATTCTCAATAATGGTTGTTTTCAGGATTTATTAGTTCTAATACATGCACTTGTACACATGTTTCATCTTGGTTTGAGAATTTTTTAAATCGGCTGCTCACAAAGTTAAACAATACCTTTAATGTCCAATATATGTGCCCCTTCCATGGTTGAAGTAATCATGGGATTAGTTTCCCAATTAAATTCAAAACTCATTTTACGCTCGAAAGCGGCAAAGAGTAAAATACTCTTTGTAAGTAAGATTTAGATGTTGCCACTTTTACTGCTATGTTGCCGTTTCTGCTTCTGCAAAACAATTTTAATACTACTACTACTGCTGCTGCTGCTGTTGCTACTTCACTTCTACTACTACTTCTTCTTCTACTACTTCTACTACTACCACCTTCGTTTTAACGCATGCCAATGCTTGTGATACGTTTATTAACACAACGAATGGAGATTACATACCGTCGTATACGCTGGCATGGGATGGGCCACCGCATATCTCCATGTCCCCTCCAGGACAAGAGAGGTTGCACTTTTCGAGGTGCTCTCCTTCCATTTGGGTAGGCTTCTCTCCATACGTCCCGCAGTCGCAGGAAGATGGTGCTTGGACCGCGGCATACGGGAAGCCACCCATGCGGCATTTTTCTATACACGAAACAACACTGAGGTCGTCGGGATCCTTGGGTTGGGACTTGCCGGTGAGGGCGGGCGACCAGTGATCCACGGCAATACATCCTAGGTAGTTTGATACTAATATGGAAAACAAAACATAAAAGCGTTTAAATATTGAGAGGCAAACTGGGAGCGAGTAGAAAATTATACAATATTCTTAAAATATTGTTGATGAATTCCATCTGTGCAGTTGGATATATTACATCTTCAAAATTGCATGGATTCCTTCACAAACAAGAAAGATGAACATGTCCCATATTTTCTCAGAAAAGGACAAATCTACACATTAAGCTCTTCAGAAAAAAATGATTTCTGGAAGTACAATTCTGGGTAAAAATAAAGGATTGGAAACATACCTTGACATTGTATTTTCACGAGTCCTGCTCCTTGAAGGCAGTCCGTCCTTGCGACCATTCCTTCGCTTTGGCAGTCCTCCAATGTCTCCTCGTCTCCTCGGCATTTCACATTATTATGCCACACATCACCGCTCGGTGGCGCAATATCAAACGGGATAGACGAAAGAGCTGCCCCGGGGTATCCTAAAGAGAAGTATACATCATAATAAAGGAAAGGAATAATTCAAAAATTAGCTCGGCCATATCGGCAAAATGACGGTAATCTGCAAAGTTCTTATAAGATGTTAGTAGCTAAAACAAATATTGCTCTATTCAAGGAAAAAGTTACCAATAAAATATGCAAATAATTTCTGAGCCAGGACTTTTCTTAGCACTGTTTGCAGTTCATACATATATTGACGGCGGTATCAGGACAACTACCCCCTGGACAATCACCCCCCGGACAACTACCCCCCGGACAATTACCCCCCGAGGACAATTACCCCCCGGACAATTACCCCCCGGACAACTACCCCCCGGACAACTACCCCCCGGACAATTACCCCCCGGACAACTACCCCCCGGACAAGTACCCCCCCGGACAACTACCCCCTATATAGACAAAGGGAGTGCACAGAGTCATACGTCGGCCGTACGTTTGACGTAAGAAGTACTCAAGGCATTCTCGAGTATCTTGGAATCAAACGTACGCCATAGGAAAGCTGTAAAATTGAGCTCCATCCATAGGCGGATCCAGGGGGGGGGGGGCGAGGGGCCCGCCCCCCTATCGGCAGAGCAAAAAAAAATGAAGAAAAAAGGGGGAAAGATAGAAAAAAGAAAAAGAAGGGGAAAGAAAGGAGGAAAAATAAGAGTTTAAATAAGAGGGAGACGAGTGAAAAAAAAAAGGTCAGGGGATGACTTGGAAAATGATAAAAAAATTTCATGTCACTATATTAATTTTTTCGCTCGCGCTTCGGGCTCGCATAGCCTGTTCGATGAGATACACATCTTGCTAAATAGGCTGATATGTAGCTTAAAATGTCAAGTTTTGAAGTCGATTTTACAAAGCATATTTCAGCTCGGACATTATTCATAATTTTGTTTGATTTACAAACTGATTTTTAAGTGCTCTGTTAAATGTCCGTTTTATGGTGTGAATATAACTTGCAGCTTGCGCTATGCGCTCGCATTATTTGATTTGCCAAATTATATAACAAACTACTTAAAACCCCCCTTTTATGACAGTTTACCAAACATTTCGTCTTACGATTTGCGCTCGCATTTTTGTTAAAAATATATCAACTCACATATCCTATTCATGATTACAAAAGTGCTTAAAATATCCAGTTTTCAGGCCTCAGTGTCAACACATTTTACTCACTCATTTAGGCTTATTACATTAATAAATATGATAATAAAATTTTCATGAATTCTTAATGACTAAATTGTCCCTTTTCAGAAAAGAATATCGACAATATCACAGTTTCATATGTTTCATATCGCGCTCAGGAAGAGGAATAAGAAAGTTGTCATCATTTTCATATGATGACAAAATGTCCTTAGACCTAGAATGTCCAGGTCCTAGGTCAAAATAATAATGAAGATATCAGCTCGCGCTTCACACTCGCATCATTTATTAAGTGTTTTCCACATCCACTTCACAATTTCCATACACAATGCTTTAGATAGTGCTCAAATTCACCATTTTCATACCGGAATATCAAGTATTTTCCGCTCGCGCTTCGCGCTCGCATTGCTTTTTCGATGAGATTAATATCTTGCTCAATATAGGCTGATATGGAGCTTAAAATATCAAGTTTCGAAGTCAATATACAAAACATATTTCATCTCGGATATCGAGCTTTCATTATTTTTTAATTTACAAATTGATTTTTCAAGTGCTCTGTAAAATGTCCGTTTTATGGTCTAAATATTAATATTTTCAGCTCACGGTGCTCGGTCGCATTATTTGATTTGCATAGGCCTACTTCTTTATAAATTCTTACAAACCGTCCTTAAAATGCACCTTAAACGAATTGTATACTATCATGATTGCCAATTTGTATAGAAAAAACACTGTATTTGATTATGTCATATTGTTTACAATTTAGTAAATTTGGTACTTAATTTCCTTCTTTAAAGTTTAATTGCTTTCACCCAAGAATAATACACACAAACACACCTTGTAATTTACAAGGTTTTCTTGTGTGTATTATCTTTGCATAATTTTTTTTAGCTAACTGTATTAAGTTATAAAGCCACATCTTAATCTGGAATGTGCACCAATTGTTTCATAATTCTTAGCTTCTTGTTAGTTGAACTGTTAAAAAAACAGATTTATAGGTCTACTTGACAGTGTTAGTGTTCATAGTTGCGTTATCGACTTTCAATTTTTCTACCTATTAAGGTGTTTTTTTTACGTTTTATCGATTTGCCTGATTTCTTACCTGAAATTAAACCCAAAATAAATATTAAAAAAAATCAGATCAGTTGGAATCAGGGATATTCAGCATATGTGATTATTATGACTAATCGTGTTCAATTGTTCTATGAAAACTTAGAATGAGGGCCAGTTTACACATTTTCTGATGTATATATGCATAGCCAAACGGGAGGTTTCGGGTGCAAGCCCCCCCCCCCCCCATTTTTCATGATGCAGAAGGCGCCGCTAAACAAAAACAAAAAAGGAAAAAAGAAGAAAGTGAGAAAACAGGAGAAAGAGCAATATAAAAGAGAAAGAAAAAGTTATTAAAGTAAGATAAAGTAGAAAATATTTCGGAAACCTGTGCCACCAACCAAAACTTACAATGGGTCCCGCCTTATTCTAACATTGATGCTGGAGAGAAGGGGGGATTTTCTGAAGGTAATTGTCTGGGGGGTAATTGTCCGGGGGGTAGTTGTCCAGGGGGTAATTTTCCGGGGGGTAAATGTCCGGGGGGTAATTTTCCGGGGGGTAATTGTCCGGGGGGTAGTTGTCCGGGGGGTAGTTGTCTGGGGGGTAGTTGTCCGGGGGGTAATTGTCCGGGGGGTAATTGTCCGGGGGGTAGTTGTCCGGGGGGTAATTGTCCGGGGGGGGGGGTAGTTGTCCGGGGGGGTAATTGTCCGGGGGTAGTTGTCCGGGGGGTAATTGTCCGGGGGGTAATTGTCCGGGGGGTAGTTGTCCGGGGGGGGGGGGTAATAGTCCGGGGGGTAATTGTCCTCGGGGGGTAATTGTCCGGGGAGTAGTTGTCCGGGGGGTGATTGTCCAGGGGGTAGTTGTCCTAGAACCATTGACGGCTTGTTTTTCCTATAGACCCAGTTTAAATAAGAAGAAACATTAAATATTACAACATTTATTTTATATCACTTTATTTTCTTCCCCCTTTCCCCCTCAAAATTCTGTTAATCCGTATTCTTTCTTCGTGGATCCCCACCCAGCCATCTTGTTCATTCATTTTTTTGAGATCATCCATGGCATGCATTTTCTCTGCTTACACTCCCTAATCTCCTATTTACGTTCCTTGTACATTTGCGTTCTGTTCGAGAGGTCCACGTCATCCAAGCCTCGCCTCAGCTGGTCTCTTTTTTATATCTTTTCTTTCTTTTTTGTGCATACATAGACATGTAGACACAACTATTTATGTACTTTAATTACTTTAAAAAGGTTTTTATTTATCAATGATATTTGTTTATTGTTTATTTTTGTATTGTTATTACCAATGTGAAAGTGTAAGTTTGATTGATTTGTAAAATTTCATTTTTTTAATTTGTATGTTAAACAGAATGGATATCGAAATGAAATCAAACAATCAAATTCGAATTCGAATTCAAATGTTACCTCAAAGGTCAGCATCAAAGCATGATATTACACTAGTGTACCGAGTAGGTGGGATTATACAGCTTAACAAAATGTTATAAATATATGTTTGAGAATTAGGACGTAATATACTATATCATAGTTTCATACATATTTATATAGAGCATTCGTCATTAATTGTGCAGATGAATTGTCTCTGAGCTCTTATGCTCCATTTCCTAACGAATAAGGAAACACGATGAACCTACCTAGTTGCCGACATGCTACTTGAGTAGCGTTGAAGTCCCAGCCAGTTGCACAGATCGTTCCCCATGCTGCATTGTGGAATATCCGCAAGATTCCTTGGAAGCCAGTTCCACCATCGATTAGTTGAAGGGCGCCCTCTGAAAAGACAAAAAGGGGATGAGATTTCCAAGATCATTTTATAAAAGAAAATGACAGATAGAAGTATTCAACTGTTTTTAGTATTAGACATTCCCGTATTAACAGTAACTCAAAATTTTGTCGTTTTTAATCTTCCAGAGGCAAGATAAAGAAACGAAAATAATATGCTTGCAAGGATATTTTCCCCTAGTAATAATGATAATAAAGTTACTATATGGGGCATATTTACTCTGTTGCTGAAAGTTGATCATTCTCAACACTTTGCAACAGTGGCTCGTCGCTTCGAATCTAAGCCATAGCATTATTTTCTTCGGCAACAAACCGATCCACATTGTGTTCCTCTCAACCCAGGTCCCCGAGTAAATGGGGATCTGGCAGGAATGTATCCCTTGGAATGCAGCGCACGTATTAGGATCCCTTTCTCATCTACTTTCGTGAAATGATTCCCTCAAACCGGTTTAGAACGCCCTCATCACCATCTCCTGGACTGGCTTGTAGAGCCAGCTCCTCTGCTAATAACCAGGGTAATTATGCTGCATGACTGAGGAGGGCTAAGGGACTCAAGGCAAAGTAAGTGTTAAGTACTACATAAGCAAGTAGGGTTATAGCAATTCTGTGAGAAACGATAATGGTAATATACCTTTCTATATCTTTGCGTGAATATACATATGGACGAGAGTGCTACTCACCACTCGGTTTTATGAGGATCTCATTCTTGGATCTCACTATGTCTTTCGCCTTATAAAATAATATTTCAGAGCTTTATGTTGACAGCCGGTTTCGAAAAAAATGTACTGAAAATGTTATCCCCAAAGGGTAATGTCATTTTTATACTTTATTCACCGGCATATACATCAAAAGAAAAGAGCGATCCTAAAATATTTGTATGACCGCTCTTCAATGGCAATGGGACTGTGCATGTCAAGCAACGCTTAGCCAAATATAGATTGCTCGTTCAACACGACAACTACTCGAGATCGCCGCTAACAATTTGCCTATGTTTTTGTACATCAATTTTTTTTTAAATATCAAGTTATGTTTTTGAATATCAAGCTATGTTGTTTTGAATATCTAGCAATGTTGTTTTGAATATCAAGTTCGATATATATCTGATTTCGTTGGTGATATCGAAAAGAACTATATACTTTCGGGAGATAATATTGCATTAATTTCCAAGAGCCGAATCGTTTGCCCCGAGTCTGGGCAATACGTGTTGTGTCTCCCTCAATGTTCCATAATATGATATTGCATGGACATGTACCCTTATGATACTGATAAAAAAAATCCCTTAAACCTACTTTTATTTTCCATGCACGCATTTCTCTAAAGACATTTTCGTTGACACACCCATCATGCTGTGCAACCTTCCATAACATTCAGCATCCAACATGCACGACACTTTGTTAATCCAATGAAAGGCCTCCGCGGCGATGCTTGCATTGTGCCTTATTGATGATTCTTTTCTCCCCGTTCTCATGCATAACTTATACCAGTCGTTATCGAACGTATTTGCTCTCTCTCTCTCCCTCTCTGTAGCTATAAAGAGAGCTTTATATTTTGGCATATCCATATCAAAAGCACGACTTGAGGTGTAAACGAGGGAGATGTACTGGGAACTGCATCAACGACGACGGAGCTGATACGTGACTCTAATGATGGAGGATGAACTAAAGTGGTGGCTCTAGAGGATAGAGGGATGGATGGAGGGGAAGACGGGAGTTCGTCTGGGGACCTGGCAGCTGAATAAGAGGAGTGGAGAGGGTGGAGAAAGGATGACGGAGTTTGAATAGAGACGTGGGAGAGGAAATGATAAAGGTGATGCATGGCCATGGTGGATGAAAGAGAAATATATATAGAGAGAAAGAGAGAGATAAGGGGGGGGGGGAGATAAATAGGTATATCAAAGTAGAGGAAAAACAATAGATTAGAGACTGCAAATGCATTCAAGCAACAAAGTTCCCCTTTTTTTGTATACGACTATGCAAAATTTAGTAACAAGTTTTCGGTTCACTCCACAAAAGTAATGTAACGATGTAATTAATATCTAACACTGTGGTCCATATTATGATGTGCGGAATGACCTAGATCATGGCCTAACTTTTCTCTAAAAGGTGTGGGAAGGAAAAAATAAAAATAAAAAATAAAAGAAAAGGCCCAAACTGTATGTTTGTTTAGTTCACTAATGTTTTACATTTTTTATACTACAATGGCGAAGGAAATAATTAAGTTATTGTTCTCGGGCAGTTATGAATGTTTGATTTACTAAAAAATCTAACATGTTATGTCAGAGATCTGTGTCACAGCTTGTTATCCATAGTAAGAACTATAACATTAGACCAGGGTTTGAATTAAACCGAATTCAGAATACGGCCCTATATGATTCATTTTAGAAGAAAATAAATATACTGTGGTATAAGTATATATATATATATATATATATATATATAAAAATATCATATATATATATATATATATATATATATATTATATAAAATATATATACTTATACCACAGTACATCTCCTTTCTTATAAAATGAATCAGACAGACCACTCGTAGTTATGCATTTATATCTAAAGGCAGGTACTCTTCGTCGCCAGAGTTGTCTCTACCAAGTCCATGAATGCCTTCCAAGAGTGAGTTAATTGTTAAAATTGCATTGAGGGACGATTGATCAAATTTGAAGATTTGCTGTATAAGATTCGTCCCGGAGCAAGTAGGCTGACCTTTCAGAGTGATCCCCGTTGACTCGTAGCCTCTACCGTAAATAAAACAAATTTGCCAACGACGTTATGCCATGCCCTACCCGGCATACGTTATACCCGTTTGCTGCAGGAAACGCGATGCTAGTTTTGACCGCGCTTACCCCTTGAAGGCGCTAGTGAGGTCGTAATACTCGGGACTTTCCAGGAGCCCTGACGCAACTTAGTATGGCCTATTATCACAATTTTGTGCATTAAAAAGGAGGTGACATTGTCATCATGTACAACCTTACATAGGGTAGAAAAGTAGTATAATAATCAAGAAAGATGAGTATTATACATATATATTTTTCTAATTTCGAGGATGATTACAAAGTTGGTAGGTAGTACATGTTGTGAATGCCCTAGTCACACCTGCTTAAGTGACTCCCGACCCACCAACTTATTTCTATATTTACACTGATGAACCACAAATCGGGAGTCAGAAAAATCTACTTCAGAATCACTTTTATGAGTCTGCAAGGGTTTAGCGCGGAGTAGATATCAAAAGACGTAGCTATACTGTCTTTTCACATGTCCATAATATATTACTGATACGGAGCCTCAGAAAACGGGGAATGTCTGTTAAATAAAATGTTAATCATTCATTGTCGCCTAGGCTTGCAATCCCGTCGTCTACCCCAGGAACTTTTCGTATATATTCTCTCATTTTCTTCTTGGTAGTGTGTTATATGTGTTTTGCCGATGTGTGTCCCCGTATTTGATTCCTGTTATTGATAATAATCATCCTAATTCCTTAGTTTATATACCACTGAATTGACCTGATCCCCTTATATGGTGAAGAAAGGAGGGGGTGGATTTATGATACGTTGCCTTACATATTTTAAGGGGAAAGGGATAATGAAATGGAACTCTAGTAGACCCCGTCACAATAATAATAAAACCTAGCCTAAATAAAAATATTGACAAGATTTTCCATGACTCGATCTCAATAAATAAATCCCTAAACGGCTCAAATTGTGATTTTCAAATAATGTATTTAAAAGGTAAACTATGTTTATTTTTAATAAAGAATTTAAGTGCTATTAATTCCAACCAAATAAAAACAAAGAATGGGATAACATTAGGAAAAAAAAAGCTTCGTCTTACAATCGCAACGAGTATTAGTACCAACCAAATACAAATCAAAGGTGCGTTTAACAAGACTACGAAATGGAGAATGAATTATCCTTTTCGGCCCGGGGTGCATTTGGGACTGGTTTCCCGTTCTGCATATATATAAAAACAAGCGCTGATTCGCGAGGCGTGCGCTTGCGATGCGGATAGCACATTATACGTGTTAAATCCGCAAGTAAACCACAGTATCATTAATTTGGCATTACCGTGTTTTACAACAGACCGCACCAGTGCCGCGGGTATGTTAATCACATCAAGCGAATAAGGGGTATAACCTCGCTTGTTTATGATTTGCATCAACACTTAATACATGGAAAATATGCAATCATTCAAATAGTTTAATGTTGTTTTAATATGATCTTCTAATTGGTAAGTTGACGGTGGTGCCGCAAAATCATGACCAATCGTTTTTTTTGGTCCTAATGATGGAAGACATATTTTTCATCTTTGCTTAATGTGACAACAAGTTATGTCAGAATGTATATGGCGTACTGACAAAGAAGATGGATTGAAAGACATACTACATTCACATCTACTACAGATCAAGGAACGTTATCCGGGATCATTGTGGTTCATCTCTCTAATCGTCATTCATAATTAACTGCTTTGTTAAGTTATGTGAGCCATTCTAGATGATACATCCTCCTTTTTATTATGTGCATTTACCTTACCATTTCCATCCTTTTAGGGCATCGTGCTATCTTGATTTAAATGATACTGAAAAAACTGGGTAAACCCAACTGGAGAACAATTTTTCTTCCTTCAGCCAGATTCTTGGTGACATGTAACGAAAGTTATTGTTTTTACAATAACATGATATATCTTGTAGTGTTTTTTTCAACTTCGTTTCATTCGTACCTTACATGCATAATGATGTGGAATTTTAAGTACACACACGAACATTCATGTAATAAATGCATGTTTGAGCATTTACATTGAAAATACGAACTCCAAAATAAACCAGTAGAACCCTACACAAACATAATGGCAGATAAAACAATAGTCTTCTGGATGGCGACATCTCATGGCAACCACTTCGCTACAATGTGAACCACTTTGCTACATAAATCATATATAAATAGTGACGATAAAATATATTATGACAATCAAGCATTCCAGAAATATTGGTATTAGCAAAGACAGTGGGGGGGGGGGGGAGATTGGAGCTGTCGAGTCGTTATTAGAATAATTAGCAAGATTTATTGCCGACACTCCATTAGGGCCACTTCAGTTTGTTGCGGCTATAGGTACATGTAAGCCACAATTAGAAAAATACACATATCCTGAATAAAGATCGCCATATTGAATCTTGGTCTCCGATACAATATAAATACTAGCTTAGATTGTCATACTTCATTATTAGGCAAGACTAAAAATAATAGAAATTAGCATTGCACACAACATCATAATCATGGTCACAGTTGGAGATGAAATGTTGATCTATCATATTCAGTAGGAGTCTGAAATATATAGACTAGTAATTGTGTATCAAGAAGCTGTAACCTCCTTCCTTCACCCTTGCTTGAAACGAGGCTAGGTCGATTGCCTTCATACATTATTAACCTTGCTAACAATTTGTTCCCGGCCACTGACTCCTGGTCATGCACTTACACTAAACCAGATGAGCTTTATTCAAAGAGAGATGCGGTCAGTGTTGGGGACAGGTCTACTACGTATTTGTTAAGATTTTGTTTCTCTTTTTTAAATAGATCCAAAGGATACAATCCAAACGTGGTAGCAGAAATGATTCATTTATCATGCTGATTATGTTCATTTCAAAAACTCATTATACATTGATTCGTTTATAAATCCAACATACTCATTTAAATAATGACTTCGTTCTTTTATTAAAGGAAAATAAATCCTTTGGCTCACAATCCTTTGGCTTGTGTGAAAACAAATAAAAAATCAAAGAAACAGATCAACGAAACTTTGAGAAAAACTGAATAAATAATAGGAAAGTTATGAGCATTTGAAGTTTAGATCGTTATTGCAATGTACATCCACCCATTTGCAATGCGACAAAGAAGTGTGATGTCACATGTGTACAACTTTCCCATTACTTTTGTATATATTTCTCTTAAAATGTCTCTTTTATCACATATATCATTAGATCATGTTTTATTTCTATAACAGGGCATGTAATACAGATTTTCAAAGAGTACATTATGGATAAAGCGTTTGTATGACCATAAGAAAGAGCAAAAATATACATTTTTGGGGTATTTTATAGTCCATCAAAGTAAAAGTTGTTCACATGTGACATCAGATATATTTGTCGCATTTCCAATAAGAGGATCTCCATAGCATTAGTAATCACAGTATGCAAATGCTAATAACTCTCTCATTATTTGTCCGATTTTTCTCAAGCTCTCTTTGATCTTATTCTTTTGATTATTATCTTTCCACACAAGCCCACTAGTTTCAACGGTTTCATTCCCCCTTCATTCCATCTTCGTGTCTAATTCTGCTCCGAATTTTATATTTTCATTAAATAGGCCTTGGGTAAATTATACTGTTTTTTTAATATTCAAGTAAACGTGGGTGGGTGTATGTAAGTGAGTGAGAGGGAGATAGAAAGTAAGGAAGAAAGATGGAGATATGGGCGAGATGAATGGAGAAAGAGATAGAAAAGGAAAGAGATAGCAGATGAAGGTGAGACATAAACTATTCTATTTTGTTTCGTCTCTAACAATAACATTTCCCTCTGGTATTGTGTAGTTCCATGAGGTCGGCGGAGAATGATTCCATAATATTTTTTTCCCTTCATCATCTAGTTACCTAACCAAGGTCATTCTAAATCATATACCCTGGGGAATGAGGTGAATATAAATGATGTCTTTTGCATAAAATGAGATACTATCTCATAATAACATGGCCATCTACTGTAGCGCTTAAGCTGATTCGTTAGGGCGGCTTCATAAATGCAATCGATGATTTCTGTAACCTCACACACCCATAATCACAAATTATAAACTCACGCACACACATCGACTTGTTCACTACGGATGTGTTTACGCAAATTATTTCTCTTTCGTTATCAGTAATTTTGGTACACATTCTTTGTCTTGTTTACACGTATCTCTTTCTTTACACAAAATTATTCTCCCTTCCTCTCTCGCTCTCTCTGTCTTCAAATTTCATCTCATCTTATGTTAGACATAAAATGTAATAATATGTCCTATCACTGGCAGATCCAGAGGGGGGGGGGGGTGGTCACGGCCGGCCCATGCCCCCCTTCCACTTTGAGAGGCACAATTAAAGTTTGTAATGTAAAAATGCCATTAAAACACAAGTGTACCACCCTTTGAAAGTGAACACTTTTTTTGCTTGTCAATTTGTTTTCGTGGACGAAATTTCCTTATTTTTTGGTTGAAACTTTTTTTTTTTTTTTTTGCTTGTCAATTTTTTTTCTAAGGAAAATGTGCCCCCTTTTGGAAATCCCGGATCCGCCCTTGTGTCCTACATTCGCTCTTCTCTAACCCTCACTATCTAACATCAGTCTCTCAAAATGTTGAAGAATTTGTTGACCATGTTCCAATATTCATCATCTTCTCCGATCGAAGGTCATTTTCTATCAAAATGGATTGATGCTAAAAAACGGTACTTTTTGTAAATTGGAAATGCTTTCATGGTGATCGTGCCAATATTTTGTACCGCATCAGATGTAAGAGCTTCATGATCATGGGCGGTATTCTGAAAGCTCAATTAGCGGTCAATTAGCGCTCAATTAGCATTTTGGTATTCTGAAAAGTCACTTAAGTGCCCCTTTCCTTTTTTGGCAGGGTTGCGTTGCGCGCACTTGCAGCAGTACGCGTTATGACTGCGCGAAGACTTAATTGAGTAGTTACGAGACTTTTGGTATTCTGAAAAGTCTCTTAGCGCTCAATTAGCGGACTTTCCAGTGAAGAAAGATAATGGTGATAAGAGGTCCATTAAGTCTCAGCATCTCTTTCTAAATGTGGCTTTCATTTCGTATAAATATCATCAAATCGGTTTAATACTACGACCAAAATTAGGAGGAAGGAAGATAATAAAGGAGAAAGGTATAAAAAGGGAATAAAGGGAAAGAAGGTGGTATATAATGGGTGTCCAAACTTGGTGGACTTTTAAACAATATGTTTCAGGCTTAAATTTGTTCAAAAAATATTCACAATTTATATAAGTAAAATAAGGAATTGGGACTATATTTGGTAATAAAGAAATTAGAAAAGAGGGGAAAAGAAAACAGAAATTGTGTACTTATAGGGGAAATATGACTATTATTTTTCTATATTTTCTTTTATTATTAGCATCATAAAGTGATTTTTTGCACATTATTTTGACAATAATGAGATTGCCAAATCACAATAGATGCTGCAATGTTCAGGGGGGAATCAAACCTTGTTTCTGACAATGAAAAAATAAGCATTGACCCCTTTGGTACAAAAGAAAAACGATGCCATCATTTTCCCCACCTATAAAATCTTAAATACCATAACATTTGTACATCCAATTTCAATAAAATTTCGGCTTTTTTAAAACAATTATGCTTGTTTCATTTTTTAAATCCATTTATTCAAATCAGCATTTTGTTGAAGAAGATTTCTCATGAAAATGAAAAGTATGATATTTTTTAAATGAGTAGGAATGAAGTTAAAGAAGAACCCCCCCCCCCCATCATGACCCCGAGACAGAGGCAAATAAAATATTGTAAAAAAAAAAAAAAAAAAAAAAAAGCTACAAATGGATTCAAATAAATGGATGTGAAAATCAGAACGCGTTCGAAAAAAAAAGAGAAAATCACAAAGGTACAATCAATGAGAGAAAGGGAAAAGACAACAGTTAGCTTCAATAACATAATGAACCTATAATCTCCGATGCAAATGCTTTTAGCATTGTTTTTCAGCAAAAATTCTTTGTATCAATATCGTGGTGCAGTGCACCTGCAGCAGCCGGGCGCTGCACTGCAAGCCAGCAAAGTGAAGAGACACTGCGCGCTAGGAGAAAATTTTACGTTGTAAGAGCGCATTTGATTAGCTAATTCGGCTCAGTAGGGGCGTGGCCTAAAGGGAGTTAATTGAGCGCTAATAGAGTTTTCAGAATACGAATTTGGAGGTACATTAGCGCTCCATTAAATGGGTAACTTATGAGGAAACTTAAGTGGAAACTTACGAGACTTTTCAGAATACCCCCCCATGGCGATAAGGAAGACAAATGGGTTTTTTGTTTTCAACGCTCATACACATCCTCATCTCTCTCACTCACACATACATACCCCTACACATTTACCATATTACTTTATCTCTCCCCCCCACCGCTTTCTCCTCTTTTCTTATGTTACTGTATTTACTTTCAACTTTTATACTTTTATATACATTATACATGACGATATTATATTGCGCTTGTTGGATACAGATGATTTTTCAAGTATTATCCACATTTTCGACGTAAACCTCGCGTCTTCATCAGGGATACGATACTCAAGGTGACAAAATATTGAAAAAAATATATGCATTCATGATTATGTTAGTCATGGAAACGCGCAGGTTAAAGAGCATCATAATATAATCATAGTAAGAGCGCCGGCTGTAAATATTAAGCGCAAGTGATAATCACTTGATAATGACGCAACCGCAACCACGAATATGCATGAACAGAATAACATGATCGATAAAGGCCTATTATAAGACTAATTCAGGATAAAAGGAGGTGACAATGACCTCTAATATCACTCTTGAAATCAAGTGTCATTGTGTTCAGAGGAGAGTTAAATGTGTGCTAGACAAGAAAATAATAGAACCTAAACTGGATACAGTATACAAGTACATCTGTCAAAAAGTCATATATCTGTTTTTCACTTTATCCTATAAATGGGCAAAATGTTCAGTGAATCTCGATAAGGATTGGTGGTCGAATAAATTTCAAAGACAGAGCAAGCAAGTTTCCATCGTTGTTACATCTTCGTGTGTACATATTACTATTTCTAACGTTATTGGTAAATTAATTCGGAGTTCATTGAAGTAAATTTCAACAATTTATAGTGACAGCAACCATGAAAAGATTAAAACACCTTATTCACGCTAAAATGTCGGATATTGTAAATAGTTAAAAAACATATATTCTTAACTTTTTTTTCTTCAAAAAATAAGAACACTGCTGTTTAAAATCTTTGATTTCTATTTAAAGTTTCAGTTCAGTTCAATGTTTTATTCAAGTTTAAGCAACGCTTCTCCAATTTAGATATAGAAGCATATTACTCATGATGCACAATCTCTGTTTCTTCGTAGGCCGATGTATAAATGGACGGAGTATACATGGTATATAACCACTGAGCATATTATATAGCCATGGAAGTGGAGGGCAATAAATTCACAATCCTATAATGAAATCCAGCGATATGTAGAGGGATCTAGCAGAGGAGCCACAGAGCGCATAAAACCTGCCTCATTGAATTACATGATCTCAATCTTGATTTTCTCCATCTCCGTTTCACTACCTTCTCTCTCTCTCTCATTCTCTATGCCACTCTATCTATTGTATCTTTATGCATCACCCTTTCCATTCTATGTCACTCGTCATATTTCCTCTTATTACCTCTGCACCCTTGAAACAGTCTTTTGAATCCCCAATCTCATCTTCCTCCACACTTTCCCTTTTCTATCGTGGATGCTGCTTCATACAGACTTGTTAGAATAACAAATGCTCAATTTGTATAACAAATTTACCATCAATCCATCAGATTGAAATATTTCAGTAAATTTCAATTTTCATAACAAATCTGTTATTATAAAGCGTTTCATGAAATGGGCCCTTTTACTATTGGCCCTCATTCCATAATTTCCATAGCCCTTTTTTCATTTTCTATTCAATTTTCTTTTAAATTTTCGTTTGGTAAAACCCTCTTTTACCGCTTTTCCTTGTTCTCAGTTTAACCTTAATACCACTCTCCTCCCTCCCACCATTCCGTCGCTTTCTGCTTCCTCTCTTCTCCCCTGTCTCGTATCAGTGGGCCCCAAAGCTGTAATGGATTTCAACATCAAAAGTAATAGATGTCCGCGAAGCAATGAAGTCATTTACTCAAAAAAAAATTTGCTTCTTGAGATGTATTGTGCTTCGTTAGGGTTTTCTTTGGCAAAAAAGGCAATTCATTGGTCCGGCCGGTAGATCGTATTCTACATTCATGAAATTGATTAAAACTAATCAAGACCAACCAAATACTAAGAGAGTACGACCATGATCATTAACTAGAACTTCATCTACATTCGGAAATGTAGGTTGTTTGGGGATAATATGCTCTCTGTCATGTCTGTGGCAAAGGTATGCCTACCAATAATGATTTGATTGAATCCACATGCACGGTGCTTCATATCGTTGTATCGGGGGAGACGTTATATTGAATTAATCCACTTTTCTTAGGATGGATTTAATGTGTCCCATTACTATGCGAGACATGTCAAGTGCGGGTTGAGCTGAACTATGGCAAGGAAAACTCATGGAAGCAGAATAGAGGGAGTGATTTTAATTGATAAATTGGCTCCCATCCAATCAGATGCAAGTATCCCAGTAGCTTTTAACAAGTTTTAGCATAAGTGATAATACGGGGAAAGCAATGGGGGGGGGGGGGGGTAATCGCATTTTATGATTTTGACGTGCTTCATAAGAAAGGGTGTAATTCATTAAATTTAGGATATGTTTATACAATGTGATGCCTTTCCTCAATACAAGGTAAATTAAACAGGTAGAGTATACCCTCTTACGTCAAATCTAAAGGGGTTACATTTGAAACATTCGTTTAAACAAACTTTGTATCGAGGCGAATGAAACACGTGTATAACCATGTTGAGATGTCACACAACAGTGACTGGGGTCGAAGACTACTTACGCACCCTTTCTTTAACTAGCTTCCCCCACCCCCCCTTTCTTCCCTTGCCCATTGCCCATTTGCATACCCATCTCATTTACATAGATACTTTCCCGGAAAAGGTCAACGCCCAGTGCAATGCGTTTAGAATATTTGTTAGCTCAACGATGCACGACAGGTCTTTTAGGTTACTTATAACGCGTCCAAATAACCTTATCCCATATAGAGCAGCCAACTGGATACGACATCATCACCTCCTAATTTGGCAAGTAAGATAAGAGCATTTATTGTCGTTTGTACAAACATGCCATGAATTCTGATGACAAATTAGAAGCAATAATACACACAAAACTCTCGGACATCTCAATAAAGTATCAAGTGAGTATTTTGCCTGAAACATATTATACACAGTCTACTGTTCGGTCTAAAGACAATAATAAATATTTGATCTAAGAAACTGCTACTTCAATTCAATTCAATTTCAATTTATTAGTCGATTTTATACATAGAATCATTTCCTGCACAGACCACAGTCTTTTACTTATATAATTAACAGAAAACTCCATGCATTAAAAGGTCAATGAGGCGATAAGTATGAATGAAGCAGAATAAGCTAAAGGTACGACATGTCATCAATCCTTAAAAGAACAGCTTAAAAAGGGGGAAACCCCGTGTGGAACCCCCCGCCCCCCCCCCACAAATAATCACAAGCTACATCTGCGTTACCTGTACCACCATACAAACAAACATGCATGATTAACAATTACGACTCGATCTAAATTTTAAAATACTGTTAAAAGACATGCGAAAAGAAAGCAGGAAACAGGAGAACAACAACAAGAAGAGGAATACTAGAAACGTGAGGAATGATGATAAAAGCCTTCAGAGTATGAAGAGTTGCAAAATGAAAAAAAGAAATATGAAGGAATAGGGTAATTACCGCTTCTCTGAATATACAATCATAAAAACTAATATCAAAACGATTTCAAATTCTATTCTATAATATAGGATAGATATAAGAGATCGTGAAGATTATCCACATTCTTTGATTTGCCTTGGGCGAAGTGAGTTTATATACCAGAAAACGGATGACATAACTCCTGGTACATTTAACTAGTCTGTGAGATCATTGATAACTAGTCAGCTAGTATAGGATTTAGAAATCGCACGTCTTTAGTTAAAACAATCATGGAATACTTCAAAGTGGGAAAAGAACAGGTCATAAAAGTATATCTATCCGATGTTATACATGTAGAATAAAATCTCAAATCGTTTTAAAACAATCATGGAATAGTTCAAAGAGGAAAAAGGAAAAGTAATAAGTTTACTTGGATATAAATGCAGGACACCTATATAATTCTTCCTTTGTTTTTTTCTATTAGTAAAATTTGAAAATTAATAGTCCGTAATCTGAACCTGGGTTCAATTTGAGCTTTTGTCTAAAGTTGTGGTTTAACTAAAGTATACACTCTAAAAAACACTGAGTAATTTTTTTACCCAATATTGGGTAAAAAGGGAACATGCATGTTTGTTGGGTATTTATTTTTACCCCATATTGGGCTAAATGCATGTTTTAATGGTACATTAAAAAAAATATTTACAACATTCACAAAATATTTGGTATCTTTTTTTCCATCCAACATGCATGTCCCCAGTTTACCCAATATTGGGTAAACCTTTAAGAGTGTATATGGGCAGCCAAATGGGAACAAATCTTCATACATAGTTGGTCACTTTCGCATAATAAATGGAAATCAAAGCAATGCAGATTACCATAATACATCAATTTTCCTCATCATTGAACACAGTAGATATCCCAGTAAACTAACCCCCCCAAAAAACAACATTTAGTGTAAACCAATGTTTGTCACTGAGAGCTTCCCAAAATTATATTCCATATTTACGTCGTGGTTTGATATAAACTAGAGTTCAGAACACAGTGTCAATGAAAGTAAACATACTTTTTGCAATGAAAAAGAACTGAATAATTTTATGGGAGGCAATCCTTCCATGTCACCATTTAATTCACCTGGGTTGAGGAAAATGCATGTGATTCACAATCCGGATGAATGTCCACTAGACCACACCTCAAAGTTAGAAAAAAAACCTCCCAAACCCTATAAAGAACATGAAACATTAAGGCGGCATACGTAGCCTGCAGGGGATGTTTAGCTTTATCATCAATTTTACTTTTATTGACACAGCGCTCCGAGACCATTTACCCCCGGCAATGTCCCCTCATCTATGCAAATGAAGAGGATGGCTTGGGCAAGGATCCATAATGTGCCTCTATTATGAGACTGCCTTTCTCATTACAATACCCTAGGCAAGCCAGGCTTTCTTGATTGGAAAGAGGATTTAGAGTAATCATTGCCCAGGTAGGAAGCGATATCAGTTCGTTTAAAGCCCTCAATGAAAACCAATATGTTTTGCACATTACAATCATCTCGAGCACCTGCATAAAAAAGGTACATGTGGGAAAGTGATGAAATCGAAAATAGGTATAAACGCAAATCTTTATTTAAGTGTGACTGCAATATTAATGCACTATCCATATGCAGGATGGAAATCTGAATAAGGCAGGAAAATTTTACTTCACCAGAACTTACATTTAAAAACATATAAGAAATGACTGTACAAAAAAAACATAACAACAAAATACACACAAAAAGCTGTTACTTTAAAAGAGTATGTAACACAACATTTTGCATTGCATAATTACATACATGTATATGACATCGTTGGTGTCTCATTATAATGATTTTTTTTTATCACTCAATGAATGTATTATTATAAATACAGAATTATCTTTGATAATGTACGTTCAGAGACCACAATATCATATTTCGAAAAAAAAAGGGAATACTGAAATATGGAGGCAATCCCAGCAAAAAAAAGTAAACAGTAAGAAGAGGGAAACACAAACATATTGACGAAATTCCAAGTAAAGAGAGAGAAAGAAAAGAAGAGCGCGATAAAATAATTGTAATATATGAATATAATTCATACGGAGATCCAGAACAGATAAGGAGAGAGAGGGGGCGGGATAAATACAAAATAAAATGATCATTTGGGGAAAAATACAACATCTACATCAAAAGTTACCAATCTTAACCTAAAACCCTTAAACCAAATTAAGTGTTCTTTCTGGAGTAAGTGGATAGAAAAACCACCTCCCTGTTATTATTTATAGCATGTTGTATGTGCGATGTTCACATGTGCTACATCATCCCGACGTATGTTTATTGAAATACCTTACAAATTTGTTTAAAAGGTCACCGCCTAATGTTTCAGATGGCAAGCTGACACCCCCTTGGCGTGTCAAGATGAGTTGATATATGATGTCACCGTAGTGTAATGGATAGGTTAGGAGAATAGAGAGTGACAGGCAATTGATTTCTCTCAACTCCTCCCGCCGCCTTGTCTTCATGCTGTAGTTATAGTTCTCTTGCTCTTTACACTTACACATCCATACTGAGAAACAAATATATTTTTTAAAGCAAGAACATGTGGAATGAATAAATCATATTAGAATGGATGACATGAACTTTATTTTCTATTGAGATATCAAAAAAAAAAAAATACACTTGGAATATTGAGTGAAATTTATCACATCAGTTAATTCAGAATACCCAAATGTACATGTATATTATTCTTAAAATGAGATTCGTAATGATGGTGAAAAATAAGAGGAATGAATAGAAGAAGAAGAAAAAAAAAGAAAGAGGAGGAGGAGGAGGAGGAGAAAAAGAAAAAGAAGATGAAGAAAAAAAGAAGAAGAAGAAGAAGAAGGAGAAGAAGAAGATGATGATGAAGAAGAAGAAGATGATTAAGAAAAAGAAGAAGAAACTGGAGAAGAAAAAACCTCACAAAAACATAAACACCCCCAAAAGACGATAGCTTCTACATGTCATTTGATCCCCAGCAAAGGTATATTTTTTACCATATACCATGCATTAGTTTCCATGACAATGGCACACCTGCAATGGGAAGCGATATGAGCAATAAACTGAGAGCAAAGAAAAATATGGTAAAGCAATTGCATGAACATGTGAAAACCTGCTATCGAGTTTCGCACAGCAAAAGTAACACCAAAATTTCGTGTTCATCTGCACCAAATTAAATTCATAGTACCAAGCTATTATGAAGATGCAATATCAAATGATTATACATTTGTCTGTTCTACGAGCGACAATACGCACGATGAGGACTACTTCATGACGATTTAAAATTACTTTCATCGTAGAAATCCATAGAGGAACAATAAGCCTTTCATACCTTGCAAATATCACACGGCCACTTAAAAGAGACATGGGCGGCCATTGTCTATTTTTTAGCTAAGCCAAAAAAAAAAAAGACAGAAGTTGGTTTTATCAATACTCTCACATTTTAAAGTTATCATTCGGATACGTGCGCATGCACTTTAAAGTTTCGAGTTTTGGACGGGTACGTCAACGCAGACATTTGAAATTCGATCCTACATCAGCTAATGTGACACGAAGATAATTGCAAATAAATGTGAACACAAAAATATAGTTTTTAGTCTTTATTGAACAGTTTTAAAAACATAAAATACTATCATCTGGTAGATGTTGGCAAAGAAACGTCAACAAATGTGTCAGATTCAATCTTTATCTAATCCGATATTAATCCCAACGTATAGAAATATCATCCGTAGATATGAACTCCCCCTATACAGTTCCAAGTTTGGCGCGCGACGCTGATATCTTAAACGTGTCGAGCTCAATATGTTTATAATATAAAATTACTTCATGATGCGCATCTGTTAAATGAAATGCGTTTCTAAACAATTAATAAGGTAATTACTCAACACTGGTATGCGACATCGCTTCTCCAGAATCAAATCGAATGGGGATTACATGGAGGATATTCCGCTGCTGCACCTGTTTATGACAATGCATTTTGTAATGGGATGTTAATGAATGGGGTAGAGAAATAGAGAGAGAAAGAGATAAATAGATAGATAGAGAGAGAGAGAGAGACAAGGAGGGAAAGTGAGAAAGAAAAGAGACAGAGAGGAGGATGGAGTTTGAGACAGAGAGAGAGAGAGAGAAAGTTAGAGTAAGATAATAGTATAAGAAGCAGTGGTACATGCTGTAATACGATGAAGTATACTGGTACAAGAGAAGCTGATGTAGATTTTGTTTAATTAGAAGAAATGAAAAAAGGGACACAGAAGAAGAAGATGATGTGAAGTGAAGTTGGAATAGAATAAGATTAAGAGAATAAAGCGATGAATCAAACATATATGGAGAGAGAGTTGGAAATAAAAGAGATTATAGGGAAAGGGAAAGAAAATAGAGAGAGTGGGAGTGAGATAGAGAAGGGGGAGGGGGGAGGGAGCGCGGACGATAGCGACACACCAAACAATTAAAAGACAAGTCCACCCCAATGAAATGTTGATTTAAATAAAAAGAGAAAAATCCAACAAGCATAACACTGAAAATTTCATTAAAATCGGATGTAAAATAAGAAAGTTATGACATTTTAAAGTTTTTGTTTAATTTCACGTAATAGTTATATTCACATCCTGGTCAGAATGCAAATGAGGAGACTGATGACATCATCCACTCACTATTTCTTTTGTATTTCATTACATGGAATATGAAATATTCAAATTTCCTCCTCGTTGTCAAGTGAAATAAGTTTTATTCCTTCCTGAACATGTGTAATTATCATTGTTTGAACATTTTTTTGTTCTAACATGAGGGTGCATATTTTCAAATCTGTAAAATTGAAATATTGTATAATTCAAACAATAAAAAACAAAAGAAATAGTGAGTGAGTGACATCAGCGACTCTCTCATTTGCATATCACTGAGTCGTGCATATAACTGTTTTGTGAAAAATAAATGAAACTTTAAAATGTCATAACTTTCTTATTTCACATCCGATTTTGATGAAATTTTCAGTGTTATGCTTCTTTGATTTTTCTCTTTTTCTACAAATCAACGTTTTTCTGGAGTGGACTTGACCTTTAAGCACTTGATGATTTTCTGATGGCTTCATTGAGGCATATAATATCTATACCAATCCAGATACCCAGCAGAGTTTATGATGATGATGATGACATCCACCCTATATCGCTATCTCCAACGACATACCGTGTCCCATGTAAATACATAAGGAGGGGTGAAGACCCCGCACTTGGAGGAGGTAGACGGTTTTGTTGTTGTTTTGGGTGTGTTCTTCCAGAAGTTTATATTTACTACCACTTATATTCAAAGGAGCGTGTGCGCGCGTGTGTGTCCGAGGGAGCGTACGTGCGTGTAAGAGCGGTTTGAGTGTATTTTCCATGATAAATATGACTATTCATAATAACGTCGTACTTAATATTTACATTTTCATTGCATATTCGCGATATATAAAAACTAATTGTTTATTATTTAAAACTGAAATAATAGACGTATGTAAATCATTATGGATATATCATTGTATATTCAGTATCATAACTGATGTCATAATAGAAGCAGTTTTACTACCTTCTCATAACATTTTTGTTAAAGACTGGTTAAAATTGGCTTGTGCATACAGGTAAGCCTCTATTACATATACTTGTGTTTAAGCAAACTATGGTTATTTTTATTCTTTAGGATAATTAACTTAATAATTCATTTCATAATTTACATACCAACTTACTCTTGTATTTATTGATTTCATTTCACTCAATTTCACTCAATCTCAATTACAACGGTCTGATTACCATTCACAATCTGAGGACGCTTTCAAACAGCATCCAAATATGTCCAAGCAACAAAGGGACCAAATTGTACAAAAATAAATCATCTAAATATGTCCAAGTTCAGGCCTTTGGGCTCTGAAAGGACTACCCTGTTTTTAGATAAAACTGAATAAATAAATAAGTAACATAATTAAAATTTACAAAAAGAAAAACCAACATCCAATTATTATCAAAGTAAAATATACTCCAAGGGAACCAGCTGTACCAAAAGAAAAAAAAAATCCATTCATATCCCAAACAACTAGTATTTTGGGGAGCTAATATCAGTTTAAACATGGTCCATGTTATAAAAACGCATCCAAACATATCCGAGAAACATATCATTTAGAGGAACGAAATGCAGTAAAAATATACATACGGACAAATATTGGACTGAAAATAGATACGCTATTCATCAAAGCAGAAGTACCGTTTTCTTTAGTGTATCAGACGTAGGTGATAAACGAAGCGTCACCAAACCTGCCACTAAGTTGGAACCCTTTTTTATTAGCATGATTGCAAACATTCTAAATCATGCAACGTCTAGGTGCGTTAGTAAAAGTAAAATGTTACACAGACTCTACATTTCAAGGATTTGAAATGAATCCATATCAGTTGTGAGTACTGTCAAGTCGATAAATTAATTCATTTTGAATCATAGGGGTTATTATTATTTTTTAAAAATCTTTTAGCTTTAAAGCCATCAGGTTAAGAGATAAATCTAGTGTATGAAGAAGTCAGTTCTCCCAACCGATATTGATTTTTTTTTTATTAATCATTGAAATAAGAATAAGAACTAATGACCAAAATGTATGATTTTTTAATTTTCTTTTGCGAGTGCCAGAGTGCCCGCTTTGAAAAAGCACACTGTAGAAGACTTCATTATTTTGGAAGTCATTATGATTCAGTTTTATTAGGACTTACATAGAATGGCATGCTAAAAGCATCGACCTCTTGAATGAAGACTAATTTCGAGAGGAATGATATTAACCATAATCAATGAAGCATTAGAACTAATCAGAAAGAAATGATGGTAGCGCCATGGGGATGACTATCTGATGCGACGGATGATAATGAGTTATCACTTAGCTTTATTGCTAACTGAAACAAGATATATTGAAATAAATCAGTCGTCTCTTCCACGACATTGTTTAACGATTTTCTTAATGCTGGAACAATATGTAAACATTATGATAATCATCCATATTTCATTTACATTTATTGATTCCATCAATAGTTCAGCATCTCTAAGTTGATTTTATATGACAACGTCAATCTTTTCGCACATTCAGTTTTGACGTAGAATGAGGTTAGCCGGGAATAAATTGTTTTCGAATTAAAATTACTCTGAACTCAGAATATCAGAGACTAAGGAACGTGGAATAAGAGCGACCTTGAGTAATAAGTAAAACATTTTAATTCGTCTACTTTTCTTAAGATAAATACAAATGATCAGCTCGATGAAATACTGAAGTGACTCTTATAAACGATGGGTGTGAATGTGATACCACAATGGAACAGCAACTCCGAACTCCCTGGGCAAACTTTGACCAATAATATCAGAACAATTCCAGCAACTTTCCTTCATCTTTTCTTTATACTTGTTTTTACTTTTCGAAGAGCATTGGGAGCTTTTAGAAAGCTACATTTCCCTGTATCTAGTTATTTTATCACCATCATTTTCGTCATTACTGTTTACTCAACCCATTTTTAAGAGCGAACTTGCTACATCACGACTACCATTGCTCTCTGCACTGATCCACCCATGTGGTATATGCAAACTTGATTAGGCTGGCATGCAGCTGCTAAATCCATCGACTCAAAGATGTTGATTAACTTAGTATATCTTCATTGTATTACCATGGACCAGGGTCGTGCAATGAGGTATACTATTACACCCAGGCAATAACGAAGGTCTGTTTTTATCCTATAAACAATTTTCCACGATTGAGTAGTAATACAAACATGTGTTTTTAGTCCACCGAGGTTAATCAGGCGTAAAACATGAATGGTTTTCTAGACCTATATCATGATTATGTCGATGGGAAAGCGCATGCGCTGTGGTATTGTGAACGATAAAATATGCAGAAGGTTACTGAATTCATATATGTTCTTCATAATCATTAGAATCACACAGTAATTATGTTTATTCGCAGAATCTTAAAATGTGCAGATAAACATCAAGAAAAAACACACTCACGCCGTGAACGCAAAATAGCCTTCATTTTAAAAGCATTCTGCTCTAAAGAATTATATTGTTGAAATGATGAATAGAAACTATAATAAAGTGATTAGAAGGTGCATGCCCAACTGCCACCCCACCCTTGCAACTGCTTTTCTGTTTCTCTCGCGTTGAAAAGGTATTCCAGTTTGCGCATAATGATACACAATGGTCAGTATTCTTTGCATACCATGTATATTCTGAATGTAAACGTATATACCTTAAATTACGGACACGGTGGCGCCTTGTTTGTGCATGGTCACGTGACATGACATTCTGCACCAATGAGTGCGGGTCTGTTATCAATCTGGAAGCCGTCTCGCTAATAGCTTTATAATTGACACATGGATGCACATTAAATTTGTCCCTCAAAAGGGACAACACTGGTCTCAGTGTAAGGACTACCTGAAACATAACCCAGGACAGTATAATATATGACATGGAATAAGATATAATAGAGAGAAAGAGAGAGGGAGATGGGGGATAGTTAGAGAGAATGATAAGGGTTGAGATGGTTTGGAAAAACATGGCTGATTATTCTGATAAAGAGGTGGCGAGAGATTCGGTCTGCGCCTTCGAGACAGAGATCAATGATATAAGGATGGTTGTACGTATGTGCGTACATGTATGTGTCGGAGAGAGAGATAGGTTGTAAGATAGAGAGGAACATGTCGTGCCGTTGGTGAATATGGTTTCTTTTCTTAAATGTTTTGTTTAAATTTGCATAAATTGTATATGCTCCTGTGTAACTTATATTTCAAACAACATAGTGAGGCCCAAACAATGGAATGAGCATGTTGGATTATTTGCTCTCCTTATCTTGACTTTATTATTTTTTACATAGCCATTTGTCAAATAATAACTTTACCACACAATTGTATCTTCCATGGAATCCTGGATTTTGATTGGCTGTTGAGCATCGTTACCGTGGATGCAACCGTCGGAGTGAAAATTTACTAAAATGCTCATTTTAATGCAACAAGTAGCAGGATATGGATTTACCACGCCGAGAGCACAACTATTTTGTGATTAATGCGTCATAAACATCGATGTTGATACTGAAAATGGAATTAACAGTGGAGACATTGTACCAATTAATGAATGTGGTATCAATATTACACCGTATTATCAAAGTAATAAGTACATTCTAGAGAACATGTTAAAAAATTAACTCTAGCCCCAACCCCCCCCACAAAAAAAAAACGACAAAAAAGTAAGAAACACACACACAGAACAATTGAAACAAAGAATAAATATAGGGAGAGAAAGAGATCTCTGACATTTCATATCTGTATTGTGGTCATAAAAGAGGAGCCAATCCTTAGCCGCATCGGAACTCAGCCGTATCGTCCTCTGTCTAACCTTGCTACCATGGCAACCCTTCTTTCCATCAGAGACTATCAATAATGCATCGGTAAAATGAAAAAACAACCAAAGGTTCCCCAACCGATTCTAATCACGTGATGTTGAAGTATATGATAGTTGACTTCTCTATTTGTTCAGGAGCCAAACGATCGGCATCTCCTCTGATATTACAGTTGAAGTATTAAAGCCCTCAAGAGAGAACGTGCTCGTATAAATATGAATATTGAAGTTCCACACTGAATGACAAAATATGTCTGTATTTTCCTATCAATAAGAAGTAGCGGATCTTGTCAAATATAGATATCCAGGCACTTCTAGTCACTGGTGTAACAGTACTGGGTTTGAAACAGACAGTGACCCCTTTAGATTATTTTGTAGATTTATTTATTTCCGCGCAACTAAATTTCCAAAATATAATCAAAGTAACAATACATATTCAATGTAATACAGACAGATCAATGACATTTCGTAACAAATATTGAAGATAAATTAAACAAAACTAAAGTGAGTTGCAATTATTTTATCTATGAAAACAATGTAGAAATGAACGGAGGGACTTTACAATATCCACGACCGAGAAAAAAAAATAATAAAAAAATGAAGAAAAAAAAGGTACAATATCAGGAATTATACTATGTATATAAAGATGAGATGTGCCAGACTTACATGTTTTCATTTTATTTGCTTGCTCACCTTGCTCCCTCGCTTATGTATCATGTTCATTTGAGATTTCCACCAGTATGGCATATGCTATGGCAAAAATGTTTGAACCATTGCGCCAGTGCATCTAACACTCAAATAACTAAATCCTAGCTTTAGTCTGTATTCCCAAAGGAGAAGTCAGTGATCATGATTCTTATGATTTATTATTATTATTATTATTATTTATTCGGCAAATACACTGTAACACAAAAATACATTTCAGTATAAATAATACAAAAAAGAAATATCAACCATTGGAACGCCAGGGACAGAAAAGTTAACTGAATTACTGTGGCATAAAGCCTCCTGTCCCAACTCAATAGTTTATTGACAATGTATATTAAAAACTAAACAGTAATAAAGTACTCGTAATATAAAATTATGATTACGGTGATGATGTCCGTGATTGTGACGATTGACAATGTTTTGTTTGATGCGCTTATTTTATCCGTTTGAAAATCTTTAATTCGGACATGTGGCCACAATAACAAATTGTTTCTACTGCGTTAGTTGTATCTCCGTTCATCATTTCGTTTTGATTTTTTTCTCTCTATTTTGCCTGTATCATCTGTAACTCGATGTACGGATCAAGTACATGCAATTGTATGTGTAATTTGATTTGTTTAAGGCGTATGCATGGCAAGGGCAACCTGTTTTCCAGCTCACGAGTGGTACGCCTTCTTCATAGGGTGCGTATCCTAGGCCTACCTAGCGGCTTATGTTTATTCTGATTTGTAAGAGATCACATAGAAAGGTGATGTATGATATGAAAAAGGATTTGATTTAAAAGTAACATGTGCATGATATTTCGCATTTGTGAATACATTGATATTCGTCATTAATAGCGTTCTTTTAAAATTGTTCCCTCTGGTACTTGACTATACTTGACGCATTCATTTCTCGTGATATGCATTGAAATACATTTTTAATCATCATTTTTCGGTATATGAAAGCATGATTAAAACAAACACATTAATTTCACAGTGGCCCAAGGTTTAACCAGCTTGAATGCCCAATAATCCATGTTGAACATGTTTAAGTCGGTGTAAAGTGACGTGGTTTATAATTATTAACAGTACGCATTTGGTCAAATACCACTGATATGTAGTGGATTATAAGTAGATATTTAAACGGCAATATCCCATGTCTCACGAACCGATTTTTATATTATAGGCTGTCTGGCTGTGGTATATACGCACTTAAATGTTGGGCAACATACTTTCCACTATGTTGGGTAATGTATGTTGGTATATATATATATACACACACACACACACATTATATATATATATATTCTGGCAATTATTATCCAATTGAGCAAATTAATTACTCAATTATTATTTTTTTATTTACCAAATTTGGACATATTTTAACCAAAAGTTGTGTGGACAGTATTTTGCCCAGTGATGGTTAAAAATCGGGCCCTTTTTGCCCAGCCTTTTTAAGACTGTTTGATTTCCTTAATATTTTATGCAACACAAAACAAACTAATTGCTTATAAGCCTTGCAAGATAAAAACCAACAAAAAAAACGTGTTTTTGTATTGGGTCATCGCTTAAATAATTTTTAGGTAGCCTATGGAAATCATATAATCGGTACGTAATTGGGTAATTTTTTTTTAAATCAAGCTCATGCAGTTTTTTTATCAACAATGCGAACATGACGAAGTACCATTGAATTATTAAAACGATAGTGTGTTGATATGAGCTAGAATGGAACTGATGGTCGAATGTAAATCATTAATTCCTGGCAGTCTTACTACAATTTACCCTTCATCTTCGGCGAAATACTGCAGTCACACCCCAAAAATGACTAAAAACCGACTAATCATATGTAATTTGAAAAAATGTAATAAATTTGATCGCTCTGCAGTTTGTTTAATACCTAGGTATGGCTGTCGCACGATTGATGAGTATGAAATGGGGACTGGTGAGCGGTGCGCTGTGGCGTGCATATGTATTCCTCGCTACATGAACATAATATGAGGGGAGCTACGAATCGATGCAAAGGTTCGAACCCTGGTCTCATCTTTTAGATGGCGAATTTGGATATACTATGTAAATATCATACACGCATGCACACAACGGGTAACCGAACCCACGCACATGAAATTTCTTTTGTCACGTTTGTCATGCCGATTTTGTACAATTAAATCTTTTAAATTTATCTAAGAGGGTACGTATGGTGCAATAGCTTATGTAGACGAGATTGAATATTCAAAATGTCATATATCGCGGTACTGTGTGGACGCAATCACACATACGCAATACACACCCACAACCACCGTAGTTTATCACTACTAGCAGTAAAAGACCGCATCAGTACACCCTTTCATCCCGATTGGGAAGTGGATGGGTCATTTAGAGATGTTTGAATAATGTGGCAGTATAGCGTAAGTAGGTTTATTTGTGATGGGTGGGCTGTTACGACTTACAGCTACCCACGGGTCTCAGTCGCATTATGTGAGAAAGAATTCCCGGGTGGATGCCGCTTTTTGAGGGCAGAGACGCTACCCCGGTTTTGGATGTCATCTACAGCGCGCATAATCGTCGCCATCGATCGGCTGCTGTTCGTATCTTCAGGTCAAAAAGAACACACACTCTCGTCTCATGCATATATCACATCTGAATGGCCTATGCGGTATTTTACTTTCATGTCAGTGTTAGGTAAGGGCGTTCGTGCGTGTGTGTGTTTGTATTTACATTTACTGAATGGAGAGAGAGAGAGAGAGGGGGGGGGGTGGGGTTATAAAAGGTAAAGAAACATGTGTGTGTATATGTGAGATTTAGATGTAAATTAAAGAGAGATACAATGACATGAAAATAGACAGAGGGAGGGAGAGCGAAAATAGAGAGTCTTATTAATAAGAAAAGTCAATCGTAAACATGGTTTAAACTGAATATTAAATGTGTTTATTCTGAGAAAGAATAGATAATAAGACGGTCATCTATCAGTGATTGACTTCAGGTGGTTGTCCTTTATACCATCCGACACATGGTGGCAACCTGTTGCAAAGCGCCTGATGCTGTCAATACATTAATTTTGATCACCTTCGACATATCACGTCTATGTACAATTGGATATTTACCTCGTGTGAATAGTTTTCTAGATTTTGATGGATGAATGAACTATTCCATATTATAGACAAATACCATATTTTAGCATTTGTAGGCAATGTAATAACAATCGATCAAAAAATACTATTCGACTATTGGGAGTTGTTTCTAATGTCCATATTACCATGTGTAATTGGTGACTGGGGAATTCGCACTTACTAATGTGTTTGTGAGTGATATAACCACAAGATACTTAATGAAAATTATCTACGAATCGCCTTGATGATTCCGACGATAACGCTTTTAACATGCATAAACATATATTAGGTACGTCTTCACATTTACGAGCGTGAGGAAAGTTCTGGATATTTTGTGGCCTCTCGATTTTCGACTCAAAATAAATAATAAGGAAAAAGATTCTGAAAGAGATTTTGTCATGATTTTGAACGTGTTAACTAGAAGATGCAGAGACTTGGAGGTGTAGTATGATTAGAAAAAAAATCTAGAACATAAACATAAGATAAGTTGTTAGATCGAATCTTAAAACAAATGTTTTAATCAGACCGTGATATTATCCTCAATATTGTCATAAAACCTGTCATTGACAATGTATATCAGCAACTGATGAGTAACGAATATATTATTTTGAGGGGCCAGACAAGGCGTATGGGCAAACTATTTTGAAAGCTGCGAATGATCGAACGGAAGCAAGCGAGCGCATTCATTATTATTCTTTTTAAATGTAAGACTGTAATGATTTTATTTCCATATTATTCAGAAAATTATATGCCATTTCGACTTTTCTCTGTCTAATCTTTCTTATACTGCACCTTTCCGTGGTCATGTCCCTCCACCGCGCGATAGCTCAGTCGGTAGAGCAGGGGTTCGATTCCCACTTGGTGCGCTAGAGCCCTTTTGTAAGGCATTCATCCTCATTACCAGGTCCGTCGGACAGGACCTAAAGCCGTCTCTCTGGTTGTTTGTTTATAAACATTCATGCTTTCTTTGCAGTCAGGTAATAAATCACCAACATCTACCATCTACATCCCCCATTCTGTATGCCAGTGATGTAGATATACAGATAAAATCTAGTACTGGCTGTATTTGTTCACACTAGTCGAGCAAAGACTCAGTCTCTTGTGGTGCAGTCACACTTCAGATACTCCAGACCGATCAAAGCTACCGTATTACGTTATTTCCAATGGAATGTCATCCGTCGATTTGGCATCGGTTTCGTCGATGTGACTGTATCATTATTGGGGAAGTAGAAGGAATGATTCTACCTGCTGGGTCTAATCAAGTCCTCACCTTGTCTACATTCCTCGAGAGGCAGGCAACACTTTCCAGGAGCGAGAAGACAGATCGCAATTCTATTCACCCAATGGCCATGATTGCACTTTTAGAAATATTAAACTACAATTTAAATATGAAGATACTAGCTAGCTTCATGAGTTCTACAGTACGTATCAATATAAAGTTTACACTTTGAAAAGGTCCTAGGAATTGAAAAATATACAACATGTGGATAATTTTTTTCACATATATTATCACATATCCAATGAAAGTAAAAGTACAATAAATGCTTGTTTTCACGTCGTGTCAAGGGGAATAAGCGATATCAAACTGACCCTGCGGAACATTTCTCATATAATTCCCTTGCACTTTTAGTCAATTGAAACAAAAGGGATACATTTAAACATTTGAAACAATTTTGCCACCCAAATTGAAATTTTGACCCTATAGGTAAACACAAACTTTACCGTTTTTGTGCTAGCTAGATCTGAGGACATAACATAATCCAAAAAATATATATATATCGGACATCTTCAGCATTCATTCACAAAGTTTTTATCATTCAAAATGAGTTAACATTTCATATTTCATTAAATACTTGTTTCTCCACATTTTCTCTACGCTTGAAAATGATTAACAAAACGAAAATCAAGATATTTCATATAAATCATATTTCATATAAAAAAATATATACGTCAGACATCTTCAGCATTCATTCACAAAGTTGTTATCATTCAAAATTAGTTAAAATTTCATATTTCATTAAATACTTGTTTCTCCACATTTTTTCTACGCTTGAAAATGATTAACAAATCGAAAATCAAGATATTTCATATAAATCACAGCTCAGTGTACAGTAAAGCAAATAACATCATGATAGCCTCGGTGTGTGGGAGTGGGTGGGGCATAGTGGCACTCTATGTGTTTTGGGCAAGGGAACAAGTTAAAAAGGTAAAAAAAATTGTTAAAATACATTTTCCTAGCTAACGTCCATGTGTTCTCCATTATTAACGTCTTATTTTATTCACATAACCACATAACTACTTCCAAGTTCTGCGAAAATCATTTTTTACGAACTTTTCAAAAGTAAGTGGTGCTCACTCAAGCGGAAATATTATTTGACAGTTGCATGGCCATTTGTTTAAATGGATCTGTACTCATGTTTAAATGTGGAAAAGCTTCATGATATGCAAATGTATAATTTTACAGGATTTTTTTCTAAGTGTAAACTTTTTTGATACGCACTTTATAATACCTTTGAAAATACGGGTACTTTACTTTTTACGATTCCACGGTAATTCTTTACCCAAAGGACTGACTTGGATATATTATAGCATTACTTTTGTTAACTTGAGCATTTAAGAATTTCTTTCACCGCTTTGCCACTACTTGACGAACGTGAATATATATATATATATATATATATCCATAATCTATACAGACTACTGACAGTGATACGATGCACTGATATGATTATTGGTAACAACGAATCACTTTGGAAGTACAAAATAATGAAGTGAAAACAGTATTTGGAATCAATTTGATAGCTTTATATTTATACTATGCGGTTGATTAGACAGTCGAGTTTCAGTATACTGCAATTGTACACACTTTTAGAAGGCCAATCTGTTTTTGTCATTTCTTAAATAGAAATTTCGAAGACACATAGAGGAAACAAGCAGCAAACCCACCGGTGCTGCTTCTTAATAGTGCAAAAGTTTTGATCAATCCAGAACATGATGTTACTGCAATATTACAGAGTTTTAAATGATGATAGTTTTTCTGTGATCAGATTGTGCATAACAATGAAAAATCCATGTTGTATATGTATTTTTTGGTCAGAAAGAGAGTGAAAACTGTAGTATGCTCCTTTCTCCCTCTCTCATTCATTCATTTATTAGATTACGTTTCAACCAACTGATACAATAGGTACTGTAAACTGATTAATTCATTGAAATAATGAAACAATGATATAATATGAAAAGGTCAACTCCCCCCTCTCTCTCTCTCCTCTCTATCTATACTACCCCTTCCACACGTATATCACCCAAAACACCCAATCCATCGCTAGCCACCCCTCTTCCCCTTTCCCTGTCACATCTGATATCAGCACATATCTCTGTCACACTCTTTCGCATTATACCCCCCTCTTTTCCAACAGAATATCATATCGCTGCCTCCATATCTCTCAATTAGCCTTGCCCTCCATTTGCTATCCCTTACGCAGAGCTGGTGGCATATATTGAAATAACCTTCGTAATGTAATTGAATAGTGCATTTACCCATGTGATATCCATAAGTATTATGCATGAGTTGTTAGGCGTTGGGCGTAGGCCCTTCCCTAGTGCCATGTATATTATGATAGCGCATTATGTAATTTATGCGTTGCATTAGGATTACAATAACGTAACTTTTCGATGACATTTCTTTTGTATATATATATATATATATTTTTTTTTTTGGGGGGGGGGGGCTTTGAATGATTTAATAAAGGTTTTGTTATCAAAATTGCATGTATAAAAACATTGCATTTTACTTATCTCACTGTAAAGTCTCTTGATTTACCTGGTTTGGGTGACATGACATTGACCTTTAAGGTAAAATACAAAGTACAACATATGGGGCAGCTGCTCGTATATGACTTCACAAATGAAGAGAAAATTCAAAAAAATCTTTTTGGGGTGATTTTTCTCAAACTTTAACCAATGATTTTTCAGTTTTGTCTGGTATTTTTTTTTGCAATTTTTTTGGGTCAGAGTGAACCTCCCATTTAAGTCACTAAGCGCTCTACAGCATTGTATCAAAATTACCCAGGCTATAGCACAGCAGCTGGGACGAGCAATTCATTTCAAGGGAACAAAATCCTGCCAGTACCCATATACCCCTCCTGGGTTGGGTGCAACATAATTTGGGTCGATATCTATCTAAGGGAAATAACGCCGTAGCTGAGAATCGAACCCACGATCCGCTGGGTCAAAGTCTGAGAATTGTCCACTGGGTCACAACGCTCGAGACGTCACATTACTCTAACCCCAAAACATATCGATGGCAACATTAATACTTTGGTGTTCTTGATCGATGGGAGATAAACAGGTGAGCATTTCATTAAAAAAAAAAAATACCGAGTATTGGTTATAAGCTACTGAAATACGTGCATCTGATTGGCTAAGAGCAACCACGTGAAACTCACTGGCATGATGTTTCATGAAACACTCCCCTGAACTGGATAATAAACCGTAACCCTGACTTATGTACCGCTTTTTTTTTTTTTTTTTTTTCAATTGAGAGTTTAGCTTAAGGACCCCACGGAAGAACAGCGGTATTATGTTAATACCGCTGAAATGGGCAATCCTCCATATTTTATTTGACGATTTTTTTATTTTTCTTTTTGTAATTTCATCATGTATATATTTTGTTTTATATGGAAATAAATACAAACAAACAAATGAACAAGCTTTAAGGGAAAAAATAATGATGATTAAGGTTTATGGCTAGAGATGTCTTCTAAGTTTAAAAGGCAGTGATCCGTGTTGATCTAAAGGGACTCCTTTTTCTATTGATCGATTCTCCAGGATGCGAGTTTGTAAGCATCACCCCTCGGGAGAGGGCACATGGATGGAAAACCTTGCACACACCACGGAATGTTTACCCAGATGACTGCCCTATACCATCCATGCAACACGTAAGCCCATTCATGCATTATCATCTTACCTTCGGTGCATGTTACCAAGCGAAGATGACTTGCTGACATCACCCAAACCACCAGGAGGATGCAGATCCCACCGTGCGCCATAATCCTAATATTGTTTCCAAAAAGTCCCGGATGTTCAACCACAGAAGTAACCTGGTTGTTTTGATTTCTGCCAATCTATTTCACCAGCGATGTATTCTGCACACTCTGTGATGAGCGCGCAATCCAAAAACAACCGCCTGGTTTGCGACGATATCCAGAGAGTCCTACAACGACAGCTTTTGCAGCGATTGTTGCTGGTAGGAAATTCTTGAAGCTCGATTGTGGGTCGTGAATTCGGAAAACAAGAATTAGTTGCGAACCTAATAGATTGTTAGAATATCAAAGCAACATCCAGCTAATGGTGGGTGTGTGTGTAGAACTCGCATCCAGGCACTCAATTCTTGTTGATGTTAATCAGAAGCGGGAATGGGTTGGCTGCGATGAAGCTATCGCACAGTGCAAACACACACACTCACAAAACACTGCAACCTCACTCCCTTTTTCGTGGCGTCGAGCGATCGATTGCATTGCACGCATTACTTTATTGCAACCTATGACTGAATGCGTCGTGTATGATCCAACCTTCTTTCTCTTCTCTGCATTTTTTGTCGTGATGCGCCACTATACAGTTTCTGGCTTCAAGCTAAGCCCATCTCTAACCACTATCCAATTAATATTCTATGTAATCCATTAAAAAATATTGTATCAATGGCATGGTATTTGTCGTCTTTGCAAGCTTTTGTGGCGTGTCAAATTTAGAATACATTCTTTCGAATAGATTCCAGTTTTGTTTGGCTCAGATAAAATCTATTTAATATAAAATGGATTCACATCCGTTGGAATGATATGTTTGAATGTGCCGCTCCACATGACAAACTCCAAAGTTATTGGCATACAGTATTCTTAAAAAATTCAAGCTCCGTAATAACCTCAATTCTAATTATGGAAAGACACTAACGTAGATTCTTTTGTTTTTTCTATCTTGATTTCCGAGCATTAAGCATTACGAGAATGAAATTCATTATCTTTATACAACCTGCAAGTCTTTGTCAACAGGTCAAGGAAGGTGAAATAAGACACTTCGTTAAAATAGATATACAGACAGACAGACAGATAGAAAGATAGATAGATAGATGAAACAAGTTACTCATATTGCCATTTGTGAATATTTCCATTGTACGTTTTATACATTGCTGTCATTTTCTTTGTGTATTCATTGTTAATTTCTAGTATCCTTTTAGTGTGATTATTTCAAACCTTGTTCTACTCTTTATACATAATTATCTGTTTTTTGTTTAATCTAGTTTTATCTCTGTATGTCTGTTTTGATGTATACTATCATATGGACCTCTGCTTATGCAGTTGAGTCTGGAATAAAGTCTTAAATTGAATAGATATATAGATAGGTAGATCGATAGATAGATAGATAGATAGAGAGATAGATAAAATGTTACATTAAAAAAATCATCGCAGCCAAAGGCCGAATTGTGATCGACTAAACAAACATGCAAGTTATAGAGTTTTCATGAAAAGTATCGTAACATTTTCTAAATGATACACAAACCTATTATGTAAATTATGTGATCTTAAAACAAAATATAGAGTCAGTGGAATAAAAGAGGAAGTCATGAAGGTGTAAGGCATGAAATGGAGAGGATGGAAAAGTGAGGAGAGAAAAGTATCGAGGCAAAAAACTGGGAGGAGAAAGGAAAAGAAAAGAAGAGATCACGTTCATCAAATATTGACATGCGCACACCATATCCTATCTTTTAGAGATGGTAGCAGGTGAAATTCATTGAGATTAAAAAAACAATAAAACATCAAATATTTACATAGCGAAGTAGTAAAGTACGCAATAATGTAATCGTATCGTTTCTATTTTTCTCTCTAGTATTTTATTTGTTTTCACTTTAGTCGCTACTTATTATGTCAACTCCACTTGCTTGTATATCATTGTACAATGCATGGATTCTTCTTGGTCCGTTATGAACGTGTATTCAATTCAATAAATTAATGGCCTTTTCACACGTGATTCTTGTAGCATCATTGTAATGATGGTGGCGATTGTAATCGTGACTATCCGCCCTTTCACACGGAAAAAAAAATCGTGATTTGAATGATGATTTCATTGAAAAATACGGCTACTGACGAAAATTTAGCGCGTGTGAAACCAAACTCGAACATGATAGAATCACTGTCAAACGCTAATCACAGTCACGATAACAATAGCAATCATCATTACAAGGATGATTCAAAATTCACGTATGAAAAAGGCCCTGTGATTCGCGTTCGTGTTTATAATCATGTTCTAGTTTGGTTTCACACATGCTAAATCTTTTTCATTAGCCTTATTTTTCACTGGAATCATCGTTCAAATTACGATTTTTACCGTGTGAAAGGGCGGGTAGAATCTGACAATATTCAATTTAGGCTCTCACACTGTCCTTGCTTGATTTCCCCATATATATTTGATATCGATCTATGTGATCAACATTCATCTTTATTTTGAATGACTTTGTTTCAGTTTCCTTTTTCTATCATGCTCTTCGTGTAACGCTGTAGAAGACCTGTTTCCGTTGAAAATTATGGTAATTGTCAGATTAAAGATCTTCGTTGAATCTAAAATGCATTGATTCGTCTAATCTTTTTTTAATCTCTATCAGAGCCAAAAACTGAAATTTCTTAATCGTAACATCCATGTGCATGTACATGCCCTGTGAAGAATATTATGGTTCAAAATTTGATTGAATCTCCAAACAAGCAAAAATGTTTTGAAACTCCCACGCCAGAAACTTTATATTATTAGGGTGCGTAAATACAGAATATTAATAATTTGAATGATTGATAAAAAAATTGCTTGCATAAAGAAGGGAGGGGGGGGGGGGGGTAAAGACAGGGAGAGCGTGTTTAGACAGAGGGGGGGGGGGGCGTTAAGGATATAAATGTTTATCTGCACAAGGGGATGGAAAGAGAAGACTTTGAAACAGACAGACGGAAAGACAGAGAGAGAGAGAGAGAGAGAGGGGGGGGGGGGGATAGAACGAAAGTAACTGGGGGTATTGGGTAGATTGCTTTTAAGAAAAAAAAAAGATTATTCACCCCTCAACTAAGACTAGATAAGACCATATTCAGGTATAGAGGAAACATACAGAGAGGGCAGATATATATAAGAAAGAAAGTGATATATATTGTGTTTGAGTGAGAGAGAGAGAGAGAGATAGAGAAGGAGAGAGAGAAAAAAGGAGATAGAGGGAGGGAGAACAAGAGGAGAGATATAAAGGCGTTTTGGTATATATATCGTGTATAAAAGTCCTACATGTATGTTCGCCAAATCACTTATCACTTCATGAAACTGGCGTGTTCGTGGTCAGAACAACATCATCATACACCTGTTACTGGCTACGGCGCCATCATCATTGCGTAGCTTACATCTTGAGTATGTTGATGTCACGTGATGTTTACATTTCTATCCAAGTTGCGAAGAATTGATATACCGAAAAAGCAAACTGGTTTATGTTAGCATGGATATGCTTTTCTTGTGAACAGGTATACATAACATTTAGGCCACACATTCTGGAATATAGTAAAATATACAATATACAATATAACATTAAATTTCGATTGTACATGATTAACGTCCCTTCAGTTGTTTATGTTTCTTTTGCGTCATTATCATGATAATTCTTAAGAGTTTATTATTTTGATGATTCTCATTCCGAATTCAAAATTTCGTCTCACCGTCCTGTATCATTCTGGCTAATTTCGAGACAGGGTATAACAGCTTAATGCCTGGCAAATGGCTTATTCAAATTTTATTGAATGGTCATCCGCCTGTTTTACGATGCCGTTCATACACTTTATGCACTCCACTTTACGCATAACTGAGTCTATATTATTTCAAGAAAACCCAATGAAAGAAAGTACACTATTTATTGGTATATATCAAGCACAAAAAAAAAATTGCAATTAAATTGCGGTTTATTATTACGGATGTTAATTGGGATTCATTCTCACACCGTGAACATACTAAGAAATTCATCGCTGAGTCACTATTATCGTCAATTCGTGTTTTGTTTTCATTCAAACCTGACAAAAGACATGAAATTGTCTTGAAAGTTAATAATTATCGCTTTAATATGTAAGCTTTTAAAAAACTAGAGGAAAAAAACTTTGGTATGAAAAAATAATGTATATATCATATAACAATCCAATCATATACGGTATTCATTGATAGAACATGAGAAGTAGTTTCAATAAAACATGTATAGTTTATTTCTTTTTCCTTTTTGGAATTAATCAGTTTATTATCATCATATCATCATGATCATAGACTAGTCATACCAAATCTAAATTGTAAGATATTCAAAGATGTAACAATTTTGATAAAACATACTTGGATATGAAATTGCGGCAACAATAACATTATATCCACAATTAGTACTCATTTTTTGTATAGTTGCACGTAAGTTGCAAATGACCTTACGAACGACAGGAACACGGTTTCCCCAAGTATTATTATCCCCTAAAATTAAAGTATTTTTGTCATTTCGATAAAATAAATAATGAAGAAAAGGCTTGCAGATATAGTACTGTTATTCATTGCATATATGTACAGTATATACTTTTGGAAGTTGCTAAAAGACACAGTGTATTGCATAGAATTCGAACAAATTCTAAAATATATTCAACTCTGTAAAGGCAGATCTGATAAATGCCTTCACAATACATAAACATATTTGATTTATCTAGTCTGATTTGCAATAAAATTGTTAATGGGAGTATCAAAGTTTTTTTTCCTACTATTCATAGTAATATAAGTAGATATGAAAGCGAGTAAAACATAATCTTCTCTGAAGTGGAGAACATATGAATATGAATGAAAAACATACCATTTCCTGAGAAATAAATAATGAAAAATCTTTTGTATGTACCATTAATAATTATATAACAATTTTTAAAAATAATAAATTGTTACTCCGACCTATCTGAATCAATTAAGTTCTGCGATCCAAAGAGGTCCCCACCATATCACCGCTACCTGGTGTTTTACATGTTATCTACACGAACTAGATTTACGATTATGAAAAACATATTTGTTGAATTGAGTAATAAAGTTATTCTACTAAATAATAATGATACTCCAATGGTATATACAATAAGGAATATACAATGAGGAATACAAGTCAACAAGCATTATGATAAGAAAATTAATTGAAACTACAATTATGATTCATGATAACTAAGAATTCATCCTAACGTTCGAAATATCCCATGTGATTTACTTCTTACAAAATAAATTTACTTGGAATGCATGTTAATTCTCATCGTATTTTATACGATAATCAAATATCTCCCTGATTAAACTACATTTAGGTAGGTATTCACATACATGTATGCTAAACCAAATTTAACATCATTAGGGAAGGTAATCACAAAAGGTTACCCGGTTTAGATTGTACAATATACTGTACTTAATAAGTAAACAAGAAACGAGAGAAGTAAAATATTTGAGTGGTTACATGCACAAATGTGATTGAGAAATCTAAGAATCAGTCTAATCAAATTTTAAATAAAAATGAACAAAGATTCGTTCTTTTTGAAAAAAAAAAAAAATGTAATAATGTCATATTTTGTTCATATTTAATACATGTGAATAAGATTATGCACCAAAGGAGAGACGTACATTTTGATTTCTTATATTTTTTTCTTCTTATTGTGACATAGTGTTTGCTTGAGTCCACGATGACATATGTTCTACCTACGTTCAGCAGCACCCATCCATCTTCTCAGGGCATTCTCCCCTTTTTTCTTTTCTTTTTCTTGGGGGGGGGGGGGGGGTGGGGTGGGGAAGGGTGGATATATTTTAGGACGGGTTGTTTTGTCCTATATCAAACTATATTTTTTGATAACTTCGTATTTTTTTTGTGAGTATTATTTCTCTCTCATTTTTTTTTCTCATTTGATCACATATATCTGTATTTGTACTTTGTTATTTTGTTATTTGTTGTGTTATCTATTTTTTGAGGGGCCCATATTGTACAAGCATTGCTTTTTAGTGGGTCCCTCCATTTCCATCTTAATTTAATTTCTATTGAAAAATAGTATACATATTTAAAACCTACAATGTGTTGCCCAAATTGTCTAATTTATTTTTTTCACAACATATGTATTATTATTTTTTTTTTGCAACATATACAAATATTTATGGTTATATATGGTATACAATTTGTTTTTGTTTGATGGAAGTGAAATAAATAAATTTGAATTTGAATAAATTTGAATTTGAATTTGAATATTTCTTTTTTTTCTGGGCACCACCAAATTAGGCGTACAGTTCAGCCTGACTCTTTCAGCGAGAATCGCACTTAGCTTCTTTACATTTCAAATCAATAGTGAGTTTTGCAATCGCAACGAGGACGGATTGTACAACATAGAAAATCTATTGAAAATGCTCGTCAAATCACAATGAACAGCTGATAGGTCTTTGTCGAATATTGGTGAACCAGGAAAAATTCTGAGCTGAAGGCCTATTCCATTCGGCCCAGAGTCACGGACGACACTAGGCCTACTGTTTTGATTCACAGATTTTCGACAAAGACTGCTTTGTCATAAAGGGCTTTTGATTATTGATTAGCTATGTTCCAGAAAGCGTCCAGTTAGTGATTGTAAAAGCATTCTACTTTAATTATTGAAAGGCACTCTGGACTTAACAAAATTATGAGGAGTCCAGGGATTCTGCTGTCAAGGCGTAGTACAATAAATTTTTTTTATAGAATCCCTGCTATCCCATTCACTAGTGGTGAATGAGATAGCAGACTCTACATGTGGGCCAATGTGTAACTTAATCAGTGGAAGGAGAATACCAACGACAGTGTTTTGTAATGTCTCTGTTTTGATTACACATGGATTCTGAGCTGGTAAAAAGGTCTCGGCTGACTACGCAACTTCTGATATTTCTGTTTAACCAAGGAATATAATGGCTATTTATAAGAATCCAGGCTATGTAAATTAGGTAATATCTATGGTCTATGCGGATCAAATTGAACCGATCTTAGGTTACCGCTGTACCTAGGACTTGACCTTCCATCAGTGACACGGCCAGGGTTGGAAATCACTGACAAACTGGACCCACTTCGTAGGTTTCGAGGAGGAACAGATCCATACATACCAACCCCAGGACTATCATCATAAGCTCTAACAGCATTGATGAGTTGTTCCACAGCTTGCCTTTCTTCGTTTCCCAAGTTGCCGACGTGGCCATTGGATACACCGTTGGAGACTACGGAGCTGGGTCTACCAGCCCCGGGGTAGTCTCTGGGAGGGTAAGACTCGGTTGGTGATGGAGGGCCGGGAGCCGGCTCAGATGGTGGAGGCTGGATGTCTGGTTCCGTCTGCTGCATGGCATTTGATTGAGTAGGAGGAGGAGGCGCTGGAGCAGGAGGTGGAGGCGGGATGCCTAAGGTGGAGGCGGTGCTGATGTTTGTGCCTTGCCTTGATGGCCCCGCTGCTGATGACTCGGTGATGGGAATAAGGGGAGGTCTACTCGTGTAATCGTTGTCTATTGGAGTTTGTAAGTGGGTGATTGCACGAACATCATCGTCCTCGCGTCTTAAAAATATAAGAGAATGGATCATGTAGAATGAATTTAAAGGCGTTTATAATGAAGATGAAGGTAAAAAGTAATTGCACCGAACGAATATAACAGGAATTGTGTGTCCATCTATAAACATGTGCATGGCCATGGGTCTATGTGTCTTTGTCATGAATGTGTGTGAGCTTTTGAGGTTTATGTTGTCAAAATAAAGACACGATGATCTTTTATAACTTGAAAAAAAAAATGATTTAAAGTGTTTGAATACCAATGACCAGTATTGTTATTTGAGACGTTGAACCCTAATACGAACCCATGAAATAACCATAAGAGTCCAGGGTGGAAAATCAACATTGGTATCAAGTTAGGTGTGAGTCTTGTGGTATGTAGTTTAAATAGGTGAACCAATTTCACCCAGTGGCACGACGACCAGCGCCATGACGTAAATACACTCGGGTAAAAAGATTAAAATTGGGAACCCGGTAGCTTTAAGAAGAAGGTCAGATGTACATTTCTAAAACTGATTCCGACCAGTGAATGGTGTATTAACCGAACATTACTGCCCTTGTAGTTTTGATGTTATTGATTGTAAAATCACACAATGTAAAGAGCGTCATACTCTTGACCTCTTACCGCCCTATTTCAACCAGTGGCATGACGACTAGAGCCATGATGTAAATACACTCTTATAGAAAGTTTGAATTGCGAACCCAGTATCTACAAGAAGAAGGTCAAATTGATATTTCTAACACTGATTCCGATCAGTGAATGATGTATTAACCGAACATTACTGCCCTTGTAGTTTTGATGCTATTGATGGGAAAATCACACAATGTAAAGAGCCTCATACTCCTCTGACCACCCTATTTTATGCAGTGGCATGACGACTAGAGCCATCACGTAAATACACTCTTATAGAAAGTTTGAATCGCGAACCCAGTAGCCCTTGTAATGTTGATGCTATTGATGGGAAAATCACACAATGTAAAGAGCGTCATACTACTCTGACCACCCTATTTTATGCAGTGGCATGGCGACTAGAGCCATCACGTAAATACACTGTTATAGAAAGTTTGAATCGCGAACCCAGTAGCTACAAGAAGAAGGTCAAATTGATATTTCTAACACTAATTCCGATCAGTGAATGATGTGTTGACTTAACATTACTACTCTCGTAGTTTTAATGCTATTGATGAGAAAATCAAACAATTTAAAGAGCGTTGTACTCATCTGACCGCCTTATTTTATCATCGTATCAATGTATCGAAAGACAATGAGGGAGAGAAATAGAGAGAGACGAGGGGGGGGGGGGGGGGTGGGTAGACCAAATGCAGTAAATGAACAAATGTAATACTTACACGCCATATCTTTTTTCCCTCTTTCCGAACGCAACTGCGAGGATGAGGAAGATGATGATCAGGATAACGAGACAGAGGGCGATCACCACCGCAATCACTGGAAAAAAATGAGATGAGAAACAAACATTATATATCAGAGCTTTGCACGTTCCAGTAAAGTACATGCCTTTGCCCCCACCCCCTCTATATAAAACTGAAGATAATGGCCCGTAATCGGAAGTCCGGTTTAATTTATACTCTTGTCTAAAGTTAGGGTTTAAATATGGATTAGTCAATGGTTGTGTACAATGTAGATCTCTCACATTAGAGTACCAATGTATCACCGCATAAAAAAAAATCTTAACTAATAATAATATTATGATATATTGCATTTATGAGGCGCCAGTTTATCGAGTTTCATATTCAATTGCGCACTACAAAGTATTATTTATTACTATATATGACTGTTTGGGAAGGGCAAATAAAATAGTTATCTTCACCTGTAAAAAAAAAAAAAAACATAGTGTAAACAAAAAATGTGACTTTTGGCTGCCCATAATTTTAGCACAGAGTTAGATCATGGTCACAGGGTGCAGATTTTACTAGCATTCATAGTATCATCTGGTTCCTATTATTCTTGTTTTTGTAATGTATTATTGACTATAAACTTGTAAATTTACTGCATGGGATAATTCATTCATTCATCCTTTAATTCAATCAATCATTAACCCTCACTTCAGAATACGGGCAACTAAGCCTTAAAAGTTGTATCAATGGCCCGTTTGATAAAGAGTTACAACTGAAATGACTTCATCATCATGGCAACTACCATGGTGATATGGCTCAGCAGTCAATCCCAATCAGGGATCCCCTGGTAGTATACCAAAATAAAAAAGTGAACACACTATATTGAGACGGGCCCTAGATGTAAAAAAAGTAATTTAAAAAAATCATTAAAGAAAAAAATGTGTAGGACGGTTAATGGCAAAAGGAATTCATCTGGCAGGGATGTATCATAGATGGCGCTATTCACTCGTAGGGATTTTAACAACATTCATTCTATACTTACTCTACTGGAAGTAACACAATATTCAAACAAGTGGAGCGCCTCTGGCAGTCTCGCCTGTATTACGTTATTCAATACAACAGCATTGCTGACTTTGAAAAACAACTAATTAATAGTTATTATTAAAAAAAAACGCTACTTATATGATAATAAAATACCACGTTCATTGAGCCTAAATGACCTTTGACCTAATCATGAACTAGATCATTCTATAAACTTTAAAAGTTATGATGGCAATTTAGAAAATACCTCCAACATGGCCGAAGTTTATTGACCCTAAAATGACCTTTGACCTTGCATGGTCATGTTACCTGAATCTTGTTTGGTGATACTTGATTGCTCTTATGTCCAGGTTTCATGAACTAGATCCATAAACATTTACAGTTATGATGGCAATTCAACAAATACCCCGACATGACCAAAGTTGTTGATCCAAGATGACCTATGACATTAGCCATGTGACTTAAACCTCAGATAGGATGTTCATTGTTATACCATTACCCTCATAACATTTTAAAGTTATGACATTTAAAAAACTTTAGCCTTGGTTAAGATTCCCCGAACATGGTGTAAGTTCATTGACCATAAATGACCTTTGACCTTGGTCTCGTGACCTGTAACCCCAGCAGGATGTTCGATAATACTTGACTACCCAAACGTCTAAGTTTCACCAACTGCGTTCATATACTTCATAAGTTATGATGACATTTCAAAAACTTAACCTTGGTTAAGATTTCAATGTTGACGACGCCGCCGCCGTCGCCAGAGCGGCGCCTATATTCTCGCTTTGCTATGCAGGTGAGATTAAAACCTTCCCCTCTCCAAAGAAAACAAAATGGTTATCCACGCTTAAAAAAAAGACTAATTCTAAGCCACAGAAGTAGTCAATAATGCATCTGATACGCAGTGAGCATAGAATGACTATTTAAAATACTTTATGTTGGCAACATTAATACCATTGCTTGCGGACGCCATAATTTTTGGTGTATAGAAAACATAAAGAAATCCCATATATTTCATGCATTCATCTATGAAGCTGATTGCATATTGAAGCATGTTCATATGTTGTAATGGAACACATTTTTACTGCCCGGGTTATGCATTTTTCTCGAAACGATGGAAAGTGTGGGTCAGAAATCAATCTCCTTGCGTTATGAAAGCTTTTATTTCGGACAAAAAAAGACATCTGAATGAAATGAAGAAAAAATCATATTAACAATATTCTAATAAAAGTTTGAAGCTACCGAAATCATTTACATTTATCGGCTGATAGTGGTAATGTTATAGGGATTGTGTTTTTGTTAGATTAGAAGACTTAATGAAACGGGGGCCTGGAGGAACTTACCAACAATCATCCAGACTTCCAGACCGGTTGAAGTACAGGTTGGTAATGGAGACCATGTCCCGTCGGATTGGCACTGAAGAGTTGTATTCTCAACAGGGTTCAGACCTGCATCACAGTCAAGGACTACACCCTGACCAACTTGGTAAGGACTCAGGTCTGATTCCATGATGCGCCCTCCCTCTACGACTGGATGGTCACAAGTGGCTGTAGAATCCAAAGAGTTATGGAGATTTTAATGATTTGAAGCCCATTAGGAGTGCCTAAATACGATTTCGACACTTGATCTCTGTGACATTAACCGTATAATGCCAGTTTTGGTGATAAAAGAAAAAAAAATCAATCATTCTAAAATAGATTAAGATTATCACTCGCGGAAAAAACGATGAAATCTTTGTCAATAAAAAAAACTCACCTTAATTTACTGTAAATTATCTGAAGTGCGTTTTAGGTAATTTTAAAAGAAATCACTGCATTGAATTAAGGCAATTAATATTATCCGGTCCTGCCTGACATGTTTGATGAAAGTTTAACAGTACTTACAGATATTTGCAGTTGGAGCGTCGGTGCTTGAAGTCGTAGATACAGGGACAACAGGAGATGTAGTCCCAGGGGGTTGGGTGACTGATGTCACTGGCGTAGTCTCATCCGTTCCTTGATTGGTTGCTGCAGGTGTTGTAGCAGTTGGTGCTATAGACGGTGTGGTCACAACTGACGGATTAGTTGGAGCTGTATCAGTGGTCTGAGAAGTGGGCATCGCGGCCATAGTTGAAGGATTCGGAGTCGTTGTTGTTGAAGGAGGTTCTGTGTGATGATGACGGTGGTGATTGTGGTAAAAGGATTACGAATGCACTTCATATTATGTTTATATAAAATGTCAGGTCTACCCTAACAAAGGCGATTCAAATAGAAAAAATAAAAGTGAATAAGAATAAAATTTGACTTGATTTGGAATAGGAAAATTATGACTGAGTTGTTTTTCGCTTGAATTTAAAGAGCATGCATATGCACAGCGGGGCACGAATTAAATGCAAGAGTGGAGATCATACTCATCCATGTTTAATTTGTTGGCATTAAGCTCCTGACTGGATCATAATATGATTGAACAATTACCACCAGGTAGCGTTTCCAAATGCTCAATGTGATGGTGTCCAAACATTTCATCATCAGAATTAAATTATAATATCAAGTGTGTGATTGCAACCTTTACTCATAGACATGTAGGCACTTATCGCTACTACAAAAAAAGTCTAACGCACCGGCGGAGGTGATAAGGTACCCCGATGCCCCAGGCGAGTTCGCAGCCCTCATCAACGTCGCAGTCATAGTTGTTGGTGTGGTTGATAACCCGGACAGCACAGTGTCACCTGGTTCTGTAGGGGTAAAGGTCATACCTCCAACCTCCACAGTCAGTGTGTCTCCTGGTGCGAGATCTAGAGCGAGGACCTGAATCAGGATTCCTCCTGATGATGCAGTCACATTGATTCTGGAGACGAGGTTGGCTGGTTCGGATGAACTAGACATGACGTAATCACCGGGAAACCATGGCGATGCTAGGTAGTCATCTCCAATAGATACTGGAAAGAATTAGGAGTGGAATCAAAGAATGACTAAAGACCCTTCGAAAAGTTGAAAATTGGGAACATTAGATTACTACGGTAAAGCAGTGACATGTGGTTACAGTCATGCATTCCCCTTTCTTTGTTTTGAATATGTTAATTATGCCTCACTCACAGGCGTACAGATAGGGGGGGGGGGTGGGGGGATGGACCCCCAACAAATTTCACGACGAAGACAACAAAGCTATTTACAATTTTCGACCCATACGTCATTTGTTCCCCCATATTTTTTTCCGGGGGGGGGGGTTCGCCAGTGATATACTTACCGGAATAAATAGACACAAATTCACTATTAGTCTCGTCATCACCACAAAGCTGAGCTGAGTTACCCGGACAGGGCATTTTACACATGGTGTTATCAACAGACTGGGCAGGTTGTTGGATCTGATCACCACAGGATCTGATCACCCCCAACACATTTCACGACGAAGACAACAAAGCTATTTACAATTTTCGACCCATACGTCATTTGTTCCCCCTTATTTTTTTTCCGGGGGGGGGGGGGTGGGGGTGGGGGGTTCGCCAGTGATATACTTACCAGAATAAATAGACACAAATTCACTATTAGTCTCGTCATCACCGCAAAGCTGAGCAGAATTACCCGGACATGGCATTTTGCACATGGTGTTATCAACAGACTGGGCAGGTTGTTGGATCTGATCACCACAGGATCTGATCACCCCCAACACATTTCACGACGAAGACAACAAAGCTATTTACAATTTTCGACCCATACGTCATTTGTTCCCCCTTATTTTTTTTCCGGGGGGGGGGTGGGGGTGGGGGGTTCGCCAGTGATATACTTACCAGAATAAATAGACACAAATTCACTATTAGTCTCGTCATCACCGCAAAGCTGAGCAGAATTACCCGGACATGGCATTTTGCACATGGTGTTATCAACAGACTGGGCAGGTTGTTGGATCTGATCCCCACAGGTACATGCTGTTCCATATAGACCAGCAAACATGGAATCCCTTGAACAGTGTTCTAAACATGTTTCAATCGTGTTTAACTGAAAAGAAATTGCTGTCGTTGATAAAAGTGCATCTTCGAAACGGTAACATCCTTGATAATTTGGTGCAATCCCAACGTTTAAACCTAGAAATAGAGATAAAAAGAACATTTGGCATATACTGTATTTTCTTAAATAACCATTGGAGAACACTCATTATAATTATACAAAAGGGCATGCAGAAGGGTCTCTGACAACTACATTCTTTGTATCGTCCATGGCTAAATTGAGAAGGGTTTGTGTGTCACTGGTTATATTCCTGTTACTTTTATTTGATTTTTTTTTTCAAAACAATTTTGTCAGGGAATAAATTTTATATATTTAGACATTGTAACCACTACAATCTTAGGGTAGGTAGACTTCACCAACGCGTTGTTGAATATATGCACGATACCACCCCACACACAAAATAAACATGATAAATGGTAAAAGGTAACCAAATCCTTAAGTAAAATCATTGGTTAGAAGTCGATTAAAAAAAAAACTTTTATCATCATATCGGTTACGTCAGCCTATCCTCTCTAAGGATGTAGAGTAGTCAACTCAAACAAGCAAACCGGCTTTTTCAATTTTTATAAGCTCCTTAGCTGTTACGTGATTTTTTCCATTGTCTTCCACCCTCGTCTTAATCTTCATTTTGCATATCTGAGTGAAAATTGAACTACAAAATAATAAAAACTATCTATTTAATTTAACCTAGATTATAAACTAAACCACTCATTTATGGAGTGTCAGGTGCCAAATCGTCGGGTGCTAATCATCATTAACCATTCATTGACACGTTTCCCCCAGAAATTAAGATTGATATTAGACAAATATTAGAACATGAATTGATTATATTATATTTCCTTATTTTTATAAATATTTTTTCATGAATTATGAATAATGATTATTAAACATAACTATATTTAAATATTATCAATGATGAGAATGTAATTTCATTATAACTATCATTCTTTTTCATCGCTATTCTTGGAAGACCTACCTGAGCATCTAACACCCACATCTTTACTATGAGGGCATGCTGAAGCTTGTCCCCACTGGTCATTGGTAACACAATCGTAAAGACTTTCATCTGATGATTCGCATTGGACATTCATTAACCAGACCCTCTGTGTGAACGGGCCTTGGCCGAATCTTGGGATATTCGTTCCCATGGAAATCTGAAAACCTTTATCGTATGAGAAGTTTATAGGAAAAAAATAATATCAAACAACAGGTCACTGCATGTCTTTATGTAATTAAAAAAAATATATATAACTTACGAAACATATTTCGTTTCAAGGTGCAATAAGCCATTATGTGATGAAAATCTCAAAAACTTACCTCCGTCGGTAAATGTGAGTTTGAATAACATAGAACAGTTGAAACAAAAGAAAAATAATAACTGTTTTCCTTTTTTTTTGTTGTTCATTTCCCTTACTCTTTTAAAGGGGGGGGGGGGTACTCTAGAAGAACGTTTAACATGATTTGATATAACTGAGACAAACAAAACGCTGAAAATGTCATAACAATTGTGTTACGGCATCAAGTTTTGCATTATTTCGGTAAAACAGTATTATGCATGTCTTCATGAATATGCAATGTCAGATGATCATATCCCCAGTTATTCTTTGTATTCTATGAAATGATAATTAATTCTGTAACTCATTTTGATACTATACCCGTCGCCGTGATTGCAGAAACAGGTTCCATACACACCTAATTGTTTGCAGATAACATTAGCGTCCGTGCTATCCCATCCGATGTCACATATCGTCCCCCAAACACCATTATAATATACTTCTATTCTTCCTTCTAGAGAAGAGCTGCCATCAACCAGTCTCACGTCACCTGTAAAAAAATATGACATTTCTTTTTAAAATCACCTTAAAATTGATAAAGAAGGCTAACTATACTCTCGAGCTAATCATGGTAATGGGCGTTGTGGCTTTAACAATTTATTCAGAGTTTAGGTGACGTTTGAAATAGGGTCGGTCGCAAACACACAAACACGCATACACCCACACCCCGCAAACTTAAGGGGCCATGTATAATAAAGGTTAACCATCGATTTTGAGTCATATGTTTTAAACCGTTTAAACAACTTCTGTAAGGTTCGTATAGTAAAAAAGCGCTGTATAAAAAGCTTAAATATCGTTTTACTGCGTATATTCATTACGTCATATTTCCTTTTTTTCAATCATAATTGTCATTGATATTCAAACTTTTATTTTTAATATGGAAATTGTATAGTTTTGGTAAAATTAAGGTATAAATGAAGTATCAATTCCAAAGCAGGAAACGGGTTCATTAACATGGGCAATATGGGTATGTTTTGCCACTCAATATAAAAAAATGCCAGAATGACCGAACAATGAAGACTCGTAAAACACAACTCTGATATTGGGCGATTTCATGCTAGAAAATCAGCAATTTTCACAACATTTTTCAACCTACTGTCCAAACAAACAAGGAACTTCAATGTATGTTTTGGTAATAATAAAGTACTACTGGTTAGTCATGTAAAAGTATGGCAACCAACAAAATTATGTTGTCTATGGGTGAATTAGAGGTGAAAAATGTTGCGTGTCGTACGGGACACTTCTGAGTCCCGTACGACACACACCATTTTTACCTGTAACTGACCCATAATTTTTTGTTGGTAATCAGTTTTTCACATGACTATCCACTATATCTTTATTTTTGACAAAACACAAATTGTTATAGCTCGAGCAATCAGCTAAGAGACTAGATATTGTTGTCGAAATGTCCCGTACGACACGTATGGAATCGCCCTATTCCTTTTTGACACTTTCGATTATGTTTATCGTTTCATTACGTTCGCCATTTCTGATGTTTCATCACAAGACATGGAATGGCACATTAATGGTACCTGTTGTATCATTTCTCCCCCAAATTTGTAATTTATCATCACTGATCACCATAAGTGGGAAAGATACAATTATTGTGTAGACTACCAGATAAGAAAATGGACGCATCGCCTGAAACTGAAGTTTTACTTGCTATTTACTGCGTTACATAGAAAATGGACATATCATTATTATTTCAATATTATTTTAAAGCAAGGCCGTTACCATCTGCCGCGGAATTAGGAGTTTTTTGTTTAAAAAGAGGAGTTTCTCAATTTTAACACATCGATTGTTCTTATCATTATAAAGCATGTATAACCATTATCAATATACAAAGATTGTAAATATACCAAAGGCGTTGCCCATAGTGTACGTACATGTTTATTAACCCCAAACCGCTGACGCTATTTAAAAAAAAAACAAATAAAAATATACATTTTACCTGGCGATTGTCCTACTATTCCTGATCCTCTAGAAGCAAGCAGCATGAGTTGAGTCCAGAATAGAATATGAAAATCCATGACGGATGATAAATCAATATCCAGTTACACATCCATTGCAATTTATTTAATGTGCAGCAGTTATATCTCTAGTACAGGTAAAGTCCTGTCTACCACCAACGTACGCAGGTAATGGGTGTGTAGCCGTTTTTCATATTTCCTGCGCTATATCAAAATCTTTCGTATTCCTCACTCCCAAAGCAAAGTTCACGTTGGGAGAGAAGTATCTATTGTCAAAGACACAAAGTTGAGCCATTCGACCATGCAGAAATATGTAAACGTCAGAGCCAATGGTATGACTTAGGTGTGCGCTCAGATACACGGGATGCGACCGACCAGAAAAGTTCCTTTCTGTCTCTTTACAATTGAATATGAATATTTGCTAGAGGGTACCGCCTGCTCGCTGAGTACTTATTTACAAGGTTTACTCCTTTTCCAGGGTCTACCTTACAGTACTGCAATAATGATCATAATCGTAAAGTATTCGTATTTCAAAAGAAAATTAGGACTCTTATGACTAATCTGAAAGGATGTTATTTTTCAGGAATGTCAATTTAAAGTACAAGCAACATCCCAAGCACCTTTGCTTTATCGGTAAAAAAAAACCTTTATCCTATACAGAATCTACAACGAATACATTTGACTCATAATGGGCAAAGTGACGAATTATAATTCAACTGATTAAATGTTGGCTAATATTGATTTGGACAAACAAGGCTCAATACTGGTCGAAATGCACAAACGATAGATTATCCTGAGATGGAGTACTCCATCCCCCTCCCGTGGGGGAAAATGTATGGAGAATCCCAAGTAAATCGTGGTTCGAAGGGCTTGATAATATCGGGAAATCGATCACAATACAGTGATTGCGCGAACACTTTTTTATCAAAGATTTTGATAATTATATTTTCTCGCTAAAACAAATTATTAACATAACAACTATGCTAACGATGACGATGATGACAGTCATGTTAGTTAGCGTTAGAATGGAAGCGATAGTGATAATGTTAATCAAAGCGATAATTGTAGAAATTATAATAAAGATTTTATAATAATTAAAATGACAATACTTTTTTTCAAATACACCCAATTAAGCGAGTGAGAGAGTGAGCAACCTCCTTAATGATAATAATTGCAGCGCTAAACGTGTTGTTTTCAATGAGAAGTTCACCATAGAAACAAAAAGTTCGCTGTAAGAATGGCCGAAAAAAGGTAACAAGTTTTTGTTTTATTTGCAACGTTATATACGAGCAGCCGCTCATGTTTTATGTGATATGAAGTGCAAAAAGTCCATTGATTTTTACTGAACAAATATTACGATGCTGCTCGCATGTGACGTCACACACCAAAGACTTAAAATTCTGCTGACTTTTAAAATCTTTGATGGATCTACCCCAAGCCTTCACCAATTTTTTATCAGATATATATACATACATACATATATATATATATATATATATATATATATATATATATATATATATATATATATATATATGTTCCCCTTTTCCTCTCCCATATTCTCATTTATTTCCACTTTACTATTCTTTCTTTCTCTTCCCCATCTTTCTCTCTCTCTTCTAATTTCGGATGTTTCATCAATCCCCCTTTGCCTTTCTCTTTCACACTGTTTTTCTTAGTTGTTCTTTTCCTCATTTGGACCTGGCCACGAAGGATTATCTATTGCTACTGGGGGTGCTGTGACAATGTTCAGCACCCCCTGTAGCAATAGAATAATCCTCCCTGGCCAGGTCCATGTTCCCTCACCCACTACCTCCATTCCTTGCTTGTTCCCGTTTTTACTTTCTCTTCATTTTCTTTCTCATTATTCCTTTTTTTCCTTTCTTACATTTATACTCACTTTCCTGTTTGTTCATTCCTCATTACTTTTTTTTTAATTTTGTTACTCTCAGCTCCATCTTTCTCGCCATTTTCCTTCGTTTTATTTTTCTTTCTCTCTATTCATTTTCTCTTCCTTTCTCATTCCGGTTTTATTTTTTCTTTCCTAAAAATGTTTTCCTGGTGGTTGGAGTTTTGACGTGTAATCCTGAAGGGTGAGGGTAGCAGTCTATAATTTTTTTCTCCTGACCATCTCATTCCATTTTTCTTTCTTTCCTTTCCTAACATTTTTTTCTTCTCGTTGTTAAATAGTGGAGTCTCGACGGTAGTCCTGAAAGGGGAAGGGGTGGCAGTTTATTATTATTCTTACTCCCGACCCCATTCAATTCTTTCTTCATTTGCTTTCCTGGTAATTTTGTAATGGTGGTTGGTGGAGTTTTGACGCATAGTCCAAACGGGGGGGGGGGGGGGGGGGGGGGGGGGCGGGAATCCCATGAAATCCACAAATTGCAGGAAGAAAGGGTCCCGAGAGGGCGTAAACCCGAACTACTCTCATATCTGGTTTAGTCATCTTTATTCCCTACGTTTACCACAAGCCGCTGGCCTCCGCATTCACAAACATCATTTGATGACAAGCCGTAGATGGCGATCGACCGTTTTCATTCAACCAAATATTGAATATCATCACACACAAAAAATGATGAGCTGAGTTGTGTTGTTGTAAATATCATTCCTAAGACAAGCCGTAGATGGCGATTAACCGTTTTATTTAACTAGTGACATATCACACACACACACTCCCACATGCACACACACACATATTTTATTTTCATTTTTGTGTAGATAAAAATATTTTATCTATTCTATTAGTCAGTTGCAGAGCAATTGTCGCCGGAGCGAATATCATGGAACTTCCTTGGCTACAATGTAGTGAGTTTGAATTGTTCAAAATGATGACAGATGTACAGCAGATACCAGTCATCAATCTTCACATTATTCTTGCCCTTTTAGTTTGTTAAATGAAAGATTTTATTTCCTTTGATAACTATGCTTTGAAGCGACAAGATCCAGCAACCAAATCACTTCCTTTGCATACGTCTTTAACACATGAATAAATATCTAATATGTTAGATTTGATTGAATTTCTGATCATCACTTTAATATCATACAAGAAAGCAATTTACTAGTCTTACACATTTAAATACAATTTCACGAAAAAATACTACTAGATACATGTAGATTACAATACGTGAATTTGTTCTATTCCTTCAATATAAACTATTGGGTTATGTCAATTTGTGTGGAAACAGCAAAAATAAACTATTTAAACCCGAAAACAGCCTCAATCAACCTCCCGAGTCATCAATTATACAGTTTTACCCCGAAAATAGCCCCTAAAGTCATATTAGCACCAATTACATCCTTCCTGCCCCAACATCCGAAACAACCTCACAACAATTGGACAAATGATAAAAAAGCTTTGGTGTTTGGATTTCTATATCACTAATGCTATGCAGATCCTCCATTGGCAATGCGACCAAGAATACCTCAAAACAGATTATTTACTCTTTATTACATGTATGATAGTACAAAGTCCTTGTCCCTATAGGAACCGCTATATCATGTCCTCCCTAGTCCATCTGCTGGACTGTATAAGCCTGTTCACGGTTGTAAACTGTGCACGAGCAGAAAAGGGTCATTTGAGATAAACCATGAAGGTGGCTTTCAAATTCACTGACATAGGCATTTGTGATTTGATGATTATTCATGTATTCCTTTTAAAATATTCATTTTATCACATCCAAGCTGAAGAGTAATAAATAGAGCCTTCATAATCATTGGTATTTGACAGTAGCCTAAACAATAGTCAAATGTGCCAAATGCAGACAATAAAACAGATTTTCAAACTTTATCCCTGATGTACTATTCTAGTCACCTGGTCTATACAATGCCTTTTGTTCTTAAAATTTGAATACTCTACAGGTAAAGTTTACGCAACATCTACATTTGAAAATGAAAGTGCTTATCCTAATGAAAAATCGCAAAGGTCATTTGAGAAAAGTTGATCATGAGCTAACCGTGAACTGGCTTAATCCGCCGACAATGGACGTTGATGGCGCGTCACAACTAATCCGCCGAAAACGGACGTTGATAGCGCGTCACACCTAAACAAAAATTATCCCTATTTTCGTGGAGCCGCGCGATCAGTGGACTGGCGCGGTGTGTGTACTATGTGAATCAGTGGCGAAATGTGAGGGAGAAATAAGCCTCCCATGTCCTCCCATGGAAAACACACCTGGGGCCCGTTGCATACAACTTTTTACCTGATAAAACTCAGGTTGTTTTCACCAGAGTTTTCTCAAGTAAAAAGTTTATGCAACAGGCCCCTGATCTATGGACAGATTTGATAAAAATGGCAATTTTAGTATTGCTAGAAAAGGAATTGGGGAGCTGTGACGTAAAACATATGATGATCACATTGTTAAAGGACAAGTCCACCCCAACAAAAAGTTGATTTGAATAAAAAGAGAAAAATTCAACAAGCATAACATTGAACATTTCATCAAAATCGGATGTAAAATAAGAAAGTTATGACATTTTAAAGTTTCGCTTAATTTCAAAAAACAGTTATACGCACATCCTGGCTGGTATGCAAATGAGGAGACTTTGACGTCATCCACTCACTCTTTCTTTTGTATTTTATTATGTGAAATATGAAATATTCCAATTTTCTTCTCATTGTCAAGTGATACAACGATTAATTCCTCCCTGAACATGTGGAATTAGCATTGTTTAATACTATATATGTTTCAGTCAAGTTGGTCCTGATTATCAAATCTAAAAAAATTGAATATTGTATAATTCAAACAATAAAAAAACAAAATAAATAGTGAGTGATGGACATCATCGACTAATAAACTATTGCTGACTCACCTAGTTGTGCATATCACTGTTTTGTGAAAAATAAGCGAAACTTTAAAATGTCATAACTTTCTTATTTTACATCCGATTTTGATGAAATTGTCAGCACTATGCTAGTTTGATTTTCTCTATTTATTCAAATGAACATTTTCCTGGGGTGGACTTGACCTTTAATTATAGAGAATATCCAAATCGATGATCATTAATGATGGCAACATGCTAAAAAATTATCTTAATTTTCAAATATTTCATTAAGTGTTTCTCTGATTTTTCTCTGTATTCACACAAGGTAAGTTGTTCCAAGATCTTCAGTCTCTTTTAATTGTCTAATACAAGGAAATTGAGGATGATGATTTTACAAGTTAAACGTGCATGTGTATACTATATTTTATATATTTTGATTTAATCAGCTTAATGATAATCAATTCAAAGCCATACGCTGTAAACAAATATTGTAAGCAAAAAAAAAATGTTTTCAAGGGGGGGGGGGGGCGGGTCGGCTGTGCCCCCCCCCCCTGGATCTCCAGTGTGTCCAACCAATTTGGGCTAGTATTTTACCCAATGCGTGAAGCATATTGTCCAGTAAGGTTAAAAAATAAGCAGCAATAACTTTAGAATGGGCAAAATTTCCATCACACTGGATTAATAAAAATACCCCAAAAGAAATGCCCAATTTTTGTTTGAAACATAATTACCCTCATGGATCATTTTTACCCAATGTTTTCAGTAACAACAACAACAGCAACTATTTTAAATAAAACTCGATGATACAACTCCTCAGGATAGATTACAGTACTATCACAGCTAGAATCATCAATATCAAAACAGGTATATATGCGATGAACATGCAACTTTTACTTGAATAACCATTAAAATACAAATGTACTGTATATTTTATATATTGGGATAGAGAATACGGGTAGGCGTATGATATATCAGAGTTCCCGAATGCTATCCCTTTTAGTTTTAAAGTGCTCCAGCCTTAGTTTAACAACGGTGCATTAACCACTAGACCACAGAGACAGGTTAGTGGCTAGGGCAAGCCCGGTCCAATTGACCGTCAGATAAACAGTTCGTGTGTACAGGGCTCTTTCTGAGTGCTTTCGGTTAACGAGATGAAGAAAACAAAAATAATTGTGTACAGTTCATATTTGTGTGTACATGTATTTGTATTACGGTGTGTATACCTAAACTGCCAAGTTTTATTTTTTCCAACCTGCCATCCGGGGCAGTCCCAGTTGGTATAGGTCCCCCGTTCTTATTTAAACCGCTTTCAGTAACTCGCCAGTCCCAAGGGCGGAAATCTCTCCCCAAAGGTAGGGGGACCAGGGGCTGAAAATTTAGACAAGCAGAAAAAAAAAAAAAAAAAAAAGGTTATCACCCTATTTGAAAGATCATTTCCACCAAAATAAATTTGACAAGCGAGCGGAAAAAAAAGTTGTCACCCAAAAGTTAGGTCATCTCGTCCAAAATACATGTTTAATTTCCGAGGACCCTGATTTTTCCTTCCATGCCAGGAATTTGCAGAAACATCTCTGTGCCAGGGGACACGGGTCCAGGGCAATCCAACTGGCAATTAACAAAGTTCGTTCTCTCCCCAGATCTGAAGTTCTCAAACCAAAAAGTGACAAGGAGACTACCAACAGAATACCGCTTGTGACCACTTTCCATCCCAATCTACCCCCTCTCCGCAAAATCCTGTGTAATAACCACCACTATTTACACACTTCTGATCGTCTCCAACAGGCCGTTCCCGATACTCCCCTTCTAGCATACCGACGCCCACCGAATCTCAGGGACCTCATTGTTCGTGCTGAAGTGCCCTCCCTCACTAACTATTCTTCTCCCATACAGCATGGCACCTTCAAATGCACCAGCAACAGGTGCATCATATGTGAAATACATGTACACCTTCACGAGGGCGACACTTTCACCAGCAACTCTACCAGCCTGTCTCACCAAATCAAGGGCAACATCACATGCTCTACCACTAATGTTGTATATCTCATCACTTGCAGAGTTTGTAGGGTACAATACATAGGGGAAACCAAGACCACACTCAAGAAACGATTCTACGGGCACAGATCCACCGTCAACACAGCAAAGCTGGACACTCCAGTTGGCCGCCATTTTAACCTCCCCAACCACTCCATCACTGACATGATGCTACAGGGCATCGAATATTTAGGTACCCGTCCTGACTCAGTCCGTACTAGCAGAGAGAAGTTCTGGATGAGACGACTTCGCACCACCCAACCTCATGGCCTGAACATCCAAGAGGGGAACGACTGATTATTCTTTCCTATCCACTTTCAATTTATATATACATATATTTTTTCCCCTCGGCTCTTTTGAATAGTTACATTATAGTTTCTTCCTCTACTTTCCTCCCATATCTCATACAAGCTCAGCTCCAATTTTTCCTTCTTTATTCAGGCGATATAATAATTATTATATATATATATATATTCTCCACTCACCTCTTTTAGATTTACCACATTTGCTTATTTACATGTATACTATGGTTTCTTCATAATACACACCCTCTCTTCTATATTTGCTTTTACCTTTTTAGGCAATTTGCTTCCTCTTTTTCACATATACAGTTTTTATTTTATTTTTTTCCTTCTATATAGTCTTATGTTTTTTTCCCGTCACACCTATATAGCGGATTACAATATCAGTTACACCATATGTGTATTTCTATTTTTTCATATACATTTCTTTTTTTTTGATATATTAATATCACTCATACATACATACATATCACTCATAGATACATCTTTACACTATAGTAAATGGTAAGGTTTACTATGTAGGGCAGGAGACCCTGCCCCTGATTCCCCTGGTTTCCCCCGATCAGTAGCCCTTGCTGCCCAGTCAACCGTAGGCCCGGCAGCCACATATATAAAGAGCTGCCACGCCGGGCCACGGGAGAGACCATTATACCAGAGACCATTTTATACCAGACCAGAGATTATACCAGAGATTGTGAGCTGCATGGAACTTCGTCATCGGATACAGGTGATGTCTCTCTGTCTCCCAACAACCAAGGTAAGCAAGTTTACCTTATTGGCGCTGCGTCTACATCGAAACTGCGCTATTTAATAAAATTTTTGAGCTCGGTTATCGTGTATTTGTGATTTTCAGAATTTCTTATTTTTGCTTGTCCGTGTATGTTACCGCGCGGCCGTGTGTCCAATTATCGGACATAACACGTCAATGCGCCGCCGTGTGTTCAATTATCGGATACGTAAATCCGCAGACATACGAGCTGCATTTTGATCATTTTTAGTGATATTATTGTATTTTCACTGAGATTTAATTAGGATTGAAGCTATTTTCTCGTAAAGTAGGGGCTATTTTGCCGATAAACATTAGTATTTTTGTAGCGTAGGCCGTAATTGTTTTAATTTTCGCGCTGTGCTGTGCTGCACTGCTATTTACATGTGCAGAACTGCATAGAGCTGCACATCGCCATATCGTGCGAGTTTAATTTTAGCTTTCATATCAAGCAAAGAAATTGTTTTGGGGATAAATTTTTAGTATTTTTCCGTGGAAAATAATAAGTTGGAAGATTATTTGGACTTCATTTTGATTTTGGGTGTGGCATTTTTTCGGCAAGAGGGATCGCCGTGTAGGCCATTGACCAAATATTTTCTATTGTGCTCGCGCCCGCTCCTATACCCATTCATAAATTCCAACACGCGTTTGTGGCGCGAGTTTGCTTTTGTTTTTGAAATTCCTGAACGTATTTGTTACATCGGATTGGGAGTTTTCAATTATCAATTCCAATTTATTTTTCAAGCTGAATTTTCTCCTCCTTTCTTGGAATTTTCTCTCTTTTTAATCAACGGAGGGAGCAAGTTCCCAAGACAAGGAGGGGCTAGTAATTTGTTTCGGATAACCTTCCCCACAATTTTTAGCTCTCTTTAAAAAAAAAAAAAAAAGGATAAAGGAAGGGAGTGGAGTGAGTTAGAATTATCTTTATTTCGATAGGTCTTTTAAAATTGGCCGTCAATTGACTTGTTCTGATTTTAGATTGTGGATTTGCCCCTGTAAATTCAAGGTTGGGCATCTCACACTAGCTAGAATTGAAAGTGACTTTAATAATTAGTAGGCTCTTACCGAATTTATTAAGCTTTCCCCTAATTAAAATATAATTATTAAGTTTGGGGTTTGTTTAATATTAATTATTGCTTCACTGATTGAACTTGTTAGTGAATTTAATACTTTAAATTTTGTAGTTGCCTCCCTACATGAAGATAGTCGTGGGCTCCTCTCATTAGCAAGTTTATTAAACTGGTTAGCAATTTATTAGCTTCAGCGGGAATTTACATTTGGAATTTAAGGTTTTGTCCACTGGATTATTAAAACATATTAAACATGTTAAAGCATATTTTCAGGTTGGACTTAGCTTAATTTTTTATTGTCAATTCCTGTGGCAAAGAGCACCATCTTATATTAGAGGATTCTAGTTTTAGTGTTGAAGCTAGATAATCCTTATACTTATTTTCCACTTCGTTGGCAATTGTCACATGATAATTCAGTGTTTAATAAGTCAACGTAAGGGATTTAGAGTTTAAATAACATTAATATAAGTTGGCTTCTGTAAATCTCACTCCCTCACTTCAAGTAATATTTATATTGAAGTTATTGTAGTAATCATCTTATCGAAATTCTGATGGATTTACTGCAGTGAATGCCTTGCTTGTTTCTTTGATTTCAGGATCATCATTGTAAATAAATTCTGAAACTCAAGAATTTGAAATTTGTTATTGCTGCACTTAAAGAATTTTGCAGGAGTAAAGAATATTGTGCAACATTTGTTATACAGTCAGGAAGACTGAGTGTTCTTTTTTACTTACAGTTTATATGGTGAAAAGACGCCTGAAACAAGCCAAGTGGGCTAATTATAGTTGTTCATTTCAATGAATTATCGTTTTCGACAAGCAAGAGCTCATTGTCAATTCATACTTGTATAACTTGTAACTAAATATATCAAAGTTTGTGCACTTAATTCCAAGAACAAAAGGTGTTCAAGGTATTGTTAGTGCAAAATCTTATGCATGCATAAATAAATAAATAATTATTATGGGTGCATGAACATATCAATTTGTAAATAAAGCATACACATTGATATTTTCTTTTGCATTTCGTGCAAACGGAATCCTGAATTTACTCAGTATTCCGAGTGCAGATCTATATTACTATTCAACTGTTGTCATTGTAAATATTTTCATATCGTAGTTAAGACTTTTGTATGCAACTTGACAGCGCTGAGTACTCTTAGCGTTCATTTAAATTGCCTGCTTTTATTAATTACTTGCCCAAAGTTTTCTGATCGTATTACCAGGTCAGTAACTTGCTTTAGCTACGCGAATTGCGTAAAATTAAGCATTTTGATTGTTTTGTGGACTCAAATTTTCAAGTTGGGTACAGGTCGTATACCATAGTAAATCGCGACTTGTATTTTTCTGATACAGTTCGCAAATCAAGTTGCGACTTGTTTCTTTACAATTCGCAACATACTTTGCGACTTGTAGGTTTGATATTTACAATTTACAGGTTATTCATTGAATCTTTTGTGACGAGTACTTTGTAAATTCTTAGTGTAATTTGTAACATAAATATATTGTACAAATATTATCTCTAAGAGACTTTGGTAATATTTCATTGTCCCACCTACTGTTGAACCTTTTGGAATACAAGTTTAAACATTGAAATAACATGGATAGGTCAAGGGACTACGATTATAACCGTTCGAGTTCTTCCAGCGATGATTCCTCCCATAAGTCTGATAGGTATCATCATCGCTGGTGGAATGAACGTGAGGTCTCGAGTAAATATGATAAATATTCAGATTCCTCTGAAAGGAGGAATTCTAAAGATGTAAAAAGTAGGTCGATGGGAGATCGCGATACTTCCCCTCAACGTTCACGGCATTACCGCAACGCTCATGGCGATGCAGTAAGTCCTGACAACGGCCAAGGGGAAGAACAAGTCAACAGAACTAGGGATTACCTTGACAGATTCCATTCGCGCCGCAATCAGAGAGATCGCTCCATTTCCCCACGACATGATTATAGGGGAGGTGACTATTATTCTAGCGAGACTCCATTGCGAGGCGAATGCGATCGTCATCAATATGATTCAAAGGGTGATAACTGTCATGAGCCTTCCCCTCGTCACAGTAATAGACCGCATTACGAATCCCCACAAAGATACAGGGATGCTGATTATTATGACAGTCATTACAATTCTCCACCGCGAGACAGGGATGATTATCGTTATTATGATTACCCAAGAGATTACGACCATTCTCCACGTCGTGGGAGACGTTACGAATTCCCACCCAACTCTTATCGGGATGATTATGATTATGATCGTAACTAATCTCCAATCCGGCGTTGGGGCGATGATCGTAAATCACATTCGCATAGGTATCGAAACAAATATAGATCTCCATCACCTTCTGAAGAAAGACGGAGGGGTGAAGAATATAGGCGGGATCCCCCGAGAGAATCATTTTATGATTCACGGATGCGAGGATGGGATACTCGTTCCTCTTCACCTGTTCGTCGTTCTCGATCACGATATGAAGAACGGAAGGATGACGGGCATAGTTGGTATCCTCTTGGCGAATCAGTTTCTGATTCTTCCAGGCGGGATGCTTCCTCCCCTTCATCCATCCGCTGCTCAGAAAGGAAGGGTAAAGGACAAAGGCAGTCTTCCCCTCGAAGATCATTTTCTGATCCTCACCGGCGGAACACTCCCTCTCCTTCACCCGTCCATTCTCGAGTAAGCACCGAGTACCCCAGCACGTCTCTTTCCCGGGTACGGAAAGATGAAGGACACCATGGTTCACCCCCTCGATCCTCTCATGATAATCAATATGATCAAAGGCATGAGACTCAGTCCCCTTCATCTTGTCGTCCTTTAAACCGCAATGGGTACTCAAGGGCTTCTTCATCTTCTGAAGAATGGGCAGTCGAAGACTGTAAACGGTTAACCCCGCAATCATCTCATGAGCGTTTGAGGGATACTCGTTCCCCTTCATCTGCCCATCTTCAGTGTATTGGTAATGGATACCAGAGTGATGTGAGTAGTGGTGTCAGCTCAGTGGCAACCTCAAAACCAAAGCAAACATGTCAAAGAGCAAAATCTTTGCCCTCTGTTACACACACCTCCTCACTCAAGCAGATCAGGGCAACCCCAGGTTCATTAGGATATAAGGGACCGAGTGGGGAAAACAAACAATTTCCCCCTCCCTCTGAAGCTCTAACTAAACAGTCTGGTCCATTAGAGTATAAGCATGATAAGGGACCGAGCGGGGAAAACGAACAACTCCCCCCTCCCTCAGGAACTCATTCTAAACAGTCAGAAGTACTTGAAAAAGTTAGTGCTCATTCTATCAATCATAGGTTAATTGAAAATCGAGTTACTCTTTTGGAATACAAGATGGACTTCGTGCTTCATCGCCTAAAAGCACTTGATGCACTAGAAACATCTGTCGAATACCTGACAGCCAAAATAGAGCAACTAACTTCAGAAAGGAGTACAATACAAGAACCTAGCAAGGGTAACCCTAAGGGTCTTCCTGAGGCTGCTAAGAATCAGACCTCTTCCATGGACTTAAAGAAACCTTCGATGTTAGTGCAATCAACACCAGATCAGAGTGTCTGTTGCCATGGAAATGAGAAGCCTGGTCCTTTTGAGCCCAAGACCCTGCTTAATGAATCGGTATCCAACACATCTGAACTAAATCAGGGAAACGATCTGGGATCAGAGGAGTGGGTCCGACCTTGATCCCAATATGTAAGGACCAACCCTCTCCCCCTGTTTCAAAGTCGCCAAAGATCACAACTATCATAAATAATAACTCTTCCTGTCTGGGTAGAGGTTTTTCAATGTTTCCGGCAGAAGATTGTGATCAATTGAAACAGTTGAACATGTACATGTATGGCCAGCAGACGATTAGGGATGCACTTGGGATGCAAGGTAGACCCTCCACATCTCATGATGGAGACGGGACTCTATTGTATGCCTACATCTTGTTCTCCCTTGGAGATACTCCATTTTTCTCTTGCACCCCTTGGCTGCTACCTCCATGGCCACCACCTAGAAAAAGATGAAAGGGAGAGGAAGAAGTGAAGATAAAGTAGAAGGGATTTTCATTGCAATATTTTATGACAGCCAGATTTTAGGATTTAGTTCTGGGCACACCAAACAAGATGTCTTTTTCAGTGCTCCATATTACTAAAATTACATTAAAATTGCATTAGTTTGCATTCAATCAAATCCCTCAAATTCTGGCACATACCTGCATGCAATTAAAGGACTTCCCCCTTAGGTCATTTAGGCCCGAGTGTAAGTTTATTGGGAAGTTGATTATAATCAAATAACAACTATGACAGAGAACATTACACATTTTGCAATGATATCCCTAACACTTTATCAAGATAAATGAAATATTCATACTTTGCTGATTTTGTAAACCAATTGCCTTTTGCTGTTGCAACTGTTTTTATAAATATATTTTATATATGGGGATAGGACTTTATTCTTCGAATTTTATGTCTTTCTAGAATTATGCACATGTCAAAACTTGTACCTCAATAAGTCAGAAAACATTTTGATGTTTTATCTGATGTGCATTAACCAGAAGTACCAATTGTCCCATTTTAATATTATGAGGACAAAATTTATCAAGGAGTTTGCGGACAGTTAAATATTTTAGCAAATCATAATCATAATGAATCATCTTGTGAAATTCGATGTGGCCACATTACTTTCGAGAAACATTTAAGTGGCTTTATACGCCAGACCGCCAATTGTTCAAATGCTATATAGTTTTGTGGTTTACACTTACCTTTTAAGGACTGCATTGCTCTTGAAGTAAACAAAGGAAACATAATTTAATTTGCTAAATATGAATAAGGTCCTTCCTCTATTTTAACTGTAGTTACTTTTAGTAATGTGTGGGTTTACCCTAGAGGTTCACAAGGTCTTTATTGTACCTGTTTGGATGAAAACAAGACACATTATTATACATTGAAGATGCACTAATGAGACACTGATAATTCATGCAATCGTTTTGAAATTATGAATTATAAATAGTAAATATACAATGACTTTCAGAATCACAAACCATTTTATTGTGAACCCTTTCTTGTGGCCATTCTTGAAAGTTGAATCTCATTGGGTAATCCCAGATGTGCATGTATGCTGTCCATTCTCCAATATTTCTCACTGCATACGCCCTCGAGTTGTGTATTGTAATGTTCGAATCAAATATACTTGTGCTAGGGCATATACTGATGTAGAAATAGAATAGTCGATCAATGATTATTCAGTATTCAGGGTTATATTTTATTGAGATGGACATGATACATGTAAATAATGAAAGTAGGCCTAAATCCTATGTCATTTACAATTTTTAATATATGGCTAGATTTGCAGTTTTTATTTAAAAGACATTGTCGAGTTTTTAAAAGGATTTTAAGATGGGCCTGGTTTTTGTTGGTTGGGGGGAATATAGTTAATGGTAAGGTTTACTATGTAGGGCAGGAGACCCTGCCCCTGATTCCCCTGGTTTCCCCCGATCAGTAGCCCTTGCTGCCCAGTCAACCGTAGGCCCGGCAGCCACATATATAAAGAGCTGCCACGCCGGGCCACGGGAGAGACCATTATACCAGAGACCATTTTATACCAGACCAGAGATTATACCAGAGATTGTGAGCTGCATGGAACTTCGTCATCGGATACAGGTGATGTCTCTCGTCTCTCAACAACCAAGGTAAGCAAGTTTACCTTAACACTTTCCTTCTTCTCTTAGTTTGTTTAATGCTTTATCATATATGTCTTGTGCACATTATCAGTTGTTCCCCATTCTTTTCCCCAAGCTTATGCACCAGTTTATTATGCCTTTCTTTGTAACCTGTTTGACCCACCTCTCACTAATTCTCTTGTTATTCATCTCTTCCTCATACCCTCTATCACTGTTTTGTTCCAGATCCTGTTTGATGTTGCCTGCCTCATTATCTTAATCCCTCTTGGCTTGAGGTCTTTTACTGGCCTTACTTACACTAACTTCCCTTTGTGTCTGCCTACTCCTTTTCTTTCATCCCCTTCACTAACCTGATTGGTCTTCTCTACTCACTAATGCCCCTTTTGTCTCCTTATTTCTAGTGTTGCTGTAGCTTGTCTGTAGTCTATATTATGGCTGTTCCACTTTATATGTTTGTCATTTTGCCTCCGACGAAGATTCTGCTAGGATCGAAAGCTTAGGCCCCTTTTGACTTTCTAATTTCGATTTTGAATGATGTATTTCTTTCCATCATAAAAGACCAAAAATAGTAAGGGGGACATTTGATATTGTGCCCCCCTAATATTTTGGGTAGGGGGGACGCGTCCCCCTGTCCCCATGGGATTTCCGCCCATGGTTGATCTGGACAAGTCTCGGGCTAAGTCGTAACATTTTTACCGCTTATAGTAACTCGCTGGTCCAGACTAGGCCTGAGCTAAGCCGTAAAATTTTAAGTTTATGAATGGCGCTGGCTAAAATAGCCAGCGCTACGCCCGGGCTATTTTGGTGCTACGTTTCTAAGCACCCAAGACCCTATATCGTATCACTCTTTTATATTCTTTTTTGGCACAAATCAATAAAAAGAAGGTTAATAATGATATTGTTATTTTCGCAGACGTCATTTTCTAAGTCTCTCTTCTCTCCTTGATTGTAAACAGAATGCTCGAAACATTTGCTCATTGCACTAAAATTTACATGGCTGACAGATTCATATTCATGCAATCCAAATAAGTGTATTTGTGAAAAATATATCGTTATACAACATGCTAGGTAACTTATTAAATAAATCACGCGGATTAATACGTATTTATTTTAACATATTCACCAGAAGATGAAACATTTTATAAAGCGCATTTGGTAATCTCGAAAATAAAACATTACTTTGGGACAGATCTCGTTGAAGAACTACTGCGAGCACGAATCGTGAATTAAATATTTCGCATCAAAATAACCAACGATACTCATATCTGTATTTTATGGTGGCCCTGAAGGGACATCGCAAATAGACCAAATCGCGAATATTCACGACGAAATTTGCGACGAAATTCACGACATCGTGAATTTCGTCGCCAATTTCGTCGCCAATTATTCACGACGTCGTGAATTCCGTCGCCAATTTCGTCGTTAATTTGTTTTGCTTGCCTGGGCGGTATGTGGGTTGAAACCAATTCGTCTGCTGCTAATTCCTCCACTCACAACAGGGTCTACATTCATTTAGTCTAATGCAATTCTGTCCATTAACTTTTCGCCTAACAACAATATGGTCCAATAACCATTTGGTCCAGTAATCACTTCGTCTTATCACCAGTTCGTCTATGACCATTTCGTCTCATAACCAGTTATTCTAATATCAATTTTATTTTCCTTAATTTCGCCCAACTAAAACTTAGTCCAATTAGACCAAACGGCATATGGAGTAAATTGCAATTGGACCAACTGGTTATTAGACAAAATGGCAGTTACACCATGTGGATAGTGGACGAACTGATGGTAGACCAAATGATAGCAGACGAGTTGGCATTATACCAATTGAAAATAAACCATTAAAACGACAAAACGATGTCCACTGCTATCCATTTTGCAAAGGCGGATACCATAGTATTTTTCATCTTTAACATGTTCAATGCAGTTGTAGGGTCCTTCAAGACAAAAGACAGCCATATAAGTGACGTCTGCTGCTTTTGATGTTGCTATTTTTTCCCTTTACGCTAAGCCATTTCAATCCCAGCTCTGAATAACGAATAATTCGTTTTCTTATATAGCTTGTTTCCCAAGGAGATGCAGAGACTTTTACCAAAGACACAGTCGTTGTCCTTATTTGATGAATATAATTAGGTGAAAGAAAAAAAACTGCAGCGCTGTCCAACAGTTGGTAAGATGAACATCAGCTATATTCATCCTAGAATTTATATAAATTGTACAATCTTCACTCATTATATACATATATACATATTACGTTAGTTAATATACTGAACATTCCAACCATGCCAACTGTTGGTTAAAAATTGTAGGCCCTAAAAATGAAATAGGCCTATGTCTTAACCAAAGGTTGGTACATAGATCCATGTGTTAACCAAACCGGTGAGGGGGTTTCCCCCTTTTTAAACAAGGCTTCAATTTTATGTTTCCTCCTAATCGAGGATTTTGTATAAAAAAAAATGCAAAGAATGGCCCAACTGTTCACAGCAAACTCCACGAGGCCTGATCTTCTCAAGCAGTGGATTTATATGTATTGAAGAAGTGTTCTAAGCGGTCGACACGGAAAGGGAATCTTATCAAAAGATCCAGTAATAATACATCGATACACCTTTGGGAAATCAGAATGTCTGAAGGCGTAAATGAAGGGGTTTACTGCAGAACATCCCAACATCAGACAATATATACATATGTCACTGATTCCATTTGATACATATATCAAAAATGGCATTGGTAAATAACATATCAGAAAGATCATAGTTATGGTTGCAAGATTTTTGGTGATCTTTAATTCACGGGCAATGATTCTGTTTTTCCGAGCGAGTTGCCTCTCCTCATTTGTTCGGCCAGTTGCCCGTTCTTGATTCTGAATTCCATAGTTCCGTGAAGGGCCGTCTTCGTTCGCTTGGTTTTCTTCCTGATCCGATGGATTTGCTCGTTGACCTTGGTTTGTTGGTCCTTGTTCTATGGCCGCAGCTACTCTTGTGTTATGAGCTTTGATAAAAAGAGCTATATTGATATAACATATCGATACCAACAAAACACATACAACACAAAATACCAGGTCGGAGGCGAACAGGAACATTTTCATACCATTGCTGCCAGGCACAATCCGATATATTTTTAAACTCCAGTCGTATTTCAATCGCCAGGGATCTGGAGAGAAACTTAGGTATAAGCAACCTGCTCCCGAACAAGCCAATGAAGTCATCATCATCAGTGTAATGTTCAGCGCTGTGAAACATCTGTTATAAGTAACAGCGGACTTTTTAATCTTGACAAACCTGATTATTGCAATCATTGTCAGTGTAAAAATGCTGGCAGTTATTGTAAAGAAAACTGTCGTTTCCAGAAGTATTAGAAAATTATCTGGAACCATCGGTTCTTTCCTGGAAAAAAGAGCCAAGGCCTGAAGAGGACCGGTGAAAGAGGAAGTCATAAGATCGTAGCAAGCAAGGCTAACAACAAACACGTTAGTTTTGGTTTGAAGTTTAGTTGACAAGAACACTGATAAGATCGTTAAACTGTTTCCTACTGTGCTAGTAAATGTTATTAAAATGAAGGATGAGCCGATTATGTATCGAGCGTAATCACTGAGTATCACATCACTTAAAATCTCTTCTGATGAGTTGCTATTGCGTGCCATCACTTTCCCTGGACTAGGTGAATTTAACAACCACAGAATTGTCATTAAAAATATTCAGATCATACAGTTCTGGACACTCACCTAGGGCTGCTCTTTACAAATCGTATGGTGATGGACCGACTGCATTTTATTTTCAGATTCCCAAATGCAATTAGCGAACACGGACATGACGGAGTCTTTTTATACAGTTGCTGTCACTGCATCCTGCATTTATCGCCAGAAAAAAAAAATATATTGGCGTTTTAGATATCATAGGAATATTAAATGGTAGAGTGCCTCCGGGTTTGTCATATTTTATGATATAAATTATGTATCAGGGAATTTCATACGCGGAGATTATTGTTAGGCAAGTGTCGATAAGGATTTCAGATTATTATCTTGTCAGATGATTACTAATCCACGAGTGCTCCAAGAAAGTAAAACCAACCGATGAAGCTTAACATCCTAAGGCAAACCAAAGTCCAACTGGCTACTAATTAGATATAAAATGATACATGTGAGATTGATAAATGAAAACAGGGGGATGGCCCTACTCAACATCAATTATGGTGCTGCTGGTCTACCGAGGGGTCTTCATATAGCTAAACAAAAAATGACACAATATAAATGTATACACAATACAAAAAATAAATACAATATGAAATCAAACTAACTGGTCATAACACCCAGTCAACCCCCATCCCCCCTAAGCTAAGTTAACACACCCTGAACTTCGATATAGCAATTGATGATGAAAATAATGTACAGTCAGATCAAGTTTAAGAATTGGTTATTACCTACGTTATTATTAAAGAAATATAAGAAACAGAACATTTAGCATCACGTGGCATTTCGTTAAAATATGACGTACCCCTGTATGAGAAAAATTATTCTGCAGTATTCAGTCCTTAGATCTGGAAGAGACAGATTTTTGTCAGAACTGAGAGAATATTTATGAGATGTAAATTGAAATGTATTATGCAAGTAAGGCGCACTTAGACCATTCATACTCGTATAAACCATTGAACGTTTTTTACACCTTGATTTTAGTGATTCCCAGTTTAAGAGTTAATGAACAGTATGGTTAGACATTTGTATGAACTAATCTTCATTATTATTCTACACACTCTATTTTGTACTTTTTTGGCAATTGTTGGGATTACATCAGCATATAAATCAAACATTGGCAACAAAAATACTGAACGGTAAATTAATTTTAGACTATCCTCTCTAAAAAATAAACGAAGCCGACCAAAGAAATTTACTAATTCACTAGTTTTAGCACAAATTTATCAATGTGGCAATTATTTTCACTCTGGATCAATAAAGTCCCCCAAGTATTTCTCACATTCTTTAGACTGAATACACGTTCCTGAAATTCTGACATTCTGACTTGACCCAATCAACGTATTTTCAATTTTGTTGACATTGAGATTTTATTTACTTAAACACATCAAATTGTATATACGTTTCAGATCAGCAATTGAATTGCTTTCAATGGGATTTACATCATTATCAGAAAAATACAAATCAGAATCATCAGCATATGGATGGATGTGACAGTGCTTAACTTGTTTAACCGAGTGATCTCTCTATATATGGTAAATAAAATAGGGCCCAATGTTCAGCCTTGTGGTACTCCATAACTAACAGGCAAGGCGTCAGATAACGTGAGCAAATCTGATCCGACGATTGCTCAGATCACTTTTGAACCATATCAGATATTCCAGTTGATTTGTTCAACAAAGTGTAATGTTCGACCGTATCGAAAGCCTTTTCCATATCCATAAAAAATTGCTCCAGTATATAAACCAGATTCAGTGGCGCGTACCCATCTATCTGTAACTCGAATAAGATACGTTATAGTCGAATGTTTTTTTTTCCTGAAACCAGACTGTTTCATTAGGAGTATATTATTAGCTCTTAGAAACTTGGTTAACTGCTTTTGAACAACTTTCTCCATAATTTTGGAAACCGGAGAGAGTATAGCGATTGGATGATTGGATGCTAATTTCAAGTGGATGATTTGTCACTCGATTAACTTAAGGGAATTAATTTAGCCTGTTTCCATCTTGATGGTACGACACCATCTGGCATTTATTTGTTTATAATGTAAGAATTGGACAATGATGGGGGCAGACCATTTTAGCATATTCATTGAGATAACATCGATTCCAACATATTTCTTTTATAAGCCACTTATATTAGATCCCTCGTCTTCAGTTACAGTGTGAAGCCATAGGAAATAATCAGGAGTATCACAATTAGAGAAGATATGGGGGAACTGTTGGTATATTCGCAGCTAGGTCGGCACCAGTGTTTGCAAAATAACTATCAAATATTTTATATCAGTGGATTTTCATACGGCTTTAGGCATCATTGATTTAAGAATTGTCCACACATAATTTTGTGAAATTGTTGATGATAGTTTATTCATAAAGAAGAATCGTTTACGATTCCTAATCTTACTTGTCACCACGTTCCGCGATTTCTTATATCTCTTCCACAGTTCACCTGTTCACCGTACATGAACTTCCTCTTCAAAAGTTGTCTTTGTGGTTCTATTGTTTCATTTAGCAAATTATATTTTACTTTAAAGGTTTTGCTTTACAACTGTCTCACTCGTTTATCAACTTCACAATATCAGGACACATCCTGATATTTTTAACACGTATTTTACGGATTGACATAATGTTTGTTAAACATATCTTAAAAAATAGATTTTTTCATACCCCCACAGCTTTATCAGAAACTTTATCAGAGACTAGTTATATGCGTTATACGGACGCCTTATTCGGGATGGATGTCGACGAAGTGATGACAGAGGATAGAGCAAGAGAATTCGGATGGAGGAGATACATTGCGTTCTTCGAGGCCGGTCTGAACCCAGAGGGAGTCTTGAGAGTGAATGAGTACATTCGTCAGAAAATGCTGTCCGTCGAAGCTTGGTGCTCCCCTTGAAACAGCTATGTTTTGTAAGGTATATACATGTTTTCTTTTACAGGTGAACAGGTTGTGCTTAAATATAGTGAGGCGTGACTGAAAATAATTTATTCACGATTGAAAGTCGAATTAGGGAATAACTTCAGTCACATGTGAATATTCGATAATAAATATAATTATGATCAACAAATTATAGGATATAGAAATTAGATGACAGTGACGATTGTTCTCAAGAAAATTTTCTTCAGTATTAATTTTTTGTCCAAGTGAATTGCAAAGACTGATTTTTCTGTGATCATTGTGCCGTACCAACGTGATAAAAATATATATGTTTAGGCATTCCTAACATTCGGAAAGCCTTGAATTCTGTATCTCCCCACCCCTAAAAAAACGTATGTCATTTTTTTTTCTAAACAAAACAAAAACACCAAGTTACCAATAATGCCTATAGCATTTCCATTATTTGGAAGCAGGAGAAAAGAGCATTGCTCATTAAATGCCTTGCTCACAGTCATAAGTGCTGCGGCCGGGGATCGAACCCCGGACTTTTTATGTATAGCCAGGCGCTTTAGACCACTCGGCCACGGCACCTCCAATAAGGAAACGCAATACCACGATCGATCGCCCAGTGAGCTTTTTTATATTCAAATTATGAAAACCTAATCAAGCAGAGCGGAATTTGGGTTGGCTTTCCGCTCGAACATCGGGCGTCCCTGGTTGAGTATGCAAATGAGGACAACACACTCTGCGTTCGAGAGCAAGCTGCGCTTTGATCGGCTGATTATTCTTACATGGAAGACCGGTAACCAAGGCTTGGCTTTGGGACGATCACTAGAGAAATAATATCTTTCTACCATATTTTTTTAAGGGCAAATCACATATTTTGAAGAAGGGACCACCTTCATTGATAAGTAAAATATTTGAAATTTGACTGATGTAAATATCATGACCAATTTCATATTAAAACTGTGTTAAAAAAAATTCGTTAGGAAAATATCCTTAAAATTACACACCCGGTCCATGATACCGCGGTCACATTTGCTCTACGGTTAGTTGAAAACAGCCGTTTTTTCATTTTTACTAAAACCACCTATATGTAGCTGGTACAAATAAATGTTAAAATGGCTGTTTTCGACTCGCCCTACGGCCGCCGTAGAACAAATGTGACCAAGGTATGAGTATCACGTTCTGAGGGTGTGGGTGTGGAAAAGCTAGAACGAGTTATCTCGTTCTTTGGGTGGACATGGTGGAACGGGTTAAGCGCGTATAATCAGCCTAGTGCGAACAAAATGACAATGTTCTTCACAAACACAGACACGTAACACCCAATCCCCAGGATTTTCATTGGGGTGCTGTGTATATCATTATCCATAGGAAGCACCCATGGAATTCTGGTAGGTGTTAAAACATGGAGAATTGTAACTAAAATGATGTATATTTTTAAGTGAACCCCCCCCCCTTTTGGCTTGTCAAATTTACATCAACACCATCTGTAAAACAATCGATCCCAGGGCCCTGAAACCCTCCTCCCTACACACGGACATAACGTAGACAAGCATAAACAAATTATGCTCAGTTAGAGAGCTTTAACGCCCAATAGAAATTAAAAAAGGCACGATTGCAATGCGATGGAAAATGAAATATGTATTCAGCAAACAATGGAGCAAATAGGGAAAACCTTTCAACCAATCAAATGACAAATATCGTTTTTTAGTTTTATAATTTTTGTTATAAATATAGAATCCTTATGGAGTATTTTTTTTCTCTTCATCTGTAATATCAGGGGGGGGGGGGAATCAAAAGGTAATTTCAGATATGTTGAGGCTAATAAGCGCGCGAAGATTTATTGAACAAGAATAATAGGAATGCGTAATGATGAGGATGACAGCTATGTTTCTGTTTTTACTGCTTTGATATATGTCAACCCCGTACATCTAGATATTCTGGTTCATGACGTTTCCTGTTTTAATATATTTCGTCTTAAACTTCCTCCTGGAGTTTTCTTCACGAATCGCAATAACAAAGAGATATAAAGCAGTTATCTCAGACTAGCGGAAGAAAATGAACACGCAGAGATTTATTGACTAAAATAGAAAGGAATATGGAATGATGAAAATGGCACGCTGCTTGATGCATAAAACTTTGATTAATAATGCCCCTGGTAAAATCACAATATCATTGACATTTCCAGGTTGTTGTTAGGGGCTGAGCCCCAACACCGATTCCACTGCCCATGATGAAGCTGTTAGCAGAAAGTTTCCCCGTATTCATGACATTCTCTTATCATTTCTTCACCTATTTGGCGTTTATTTAGTTTTTTTACCTGGCCGCGCTACCACCAACATAACTGTGACGAGTGATCCAAAAAGTGGAGAATTTACTCTACTATTTCTGTGTATGTGGAAATTTAACACGCAATGGAAAGTTTAAAAAGGGCACGATTGCACTGCGATGGAAAATAAAACATGCATTCAGCATACAATGGAGCAAATAGGGAAACCCTGGGGAAAATAGAAAAAATATGTCTCCTGAGCCCATGGACAGCAGCCAGGAATACTCAACAGCCTCTATACAGCGGCTGGTAAATAATATTAACTGCCTGAGGCGACGATCCTGGGGGGGGGGGGGGGTGGGGGGGGGGGGCAATCGCCCCACCAATGAAAATATTGGGGGTGGCAAATATTTGGGTGCTGGCCCGCGAATCCGTATACCTCTCCCTGCGGCGGAACCGTTTTTGGTACATTGCTGGTATTTGGATCTGTGGCGGTGTTTTCTGAATCAATTGCTAATTGCGCCAAACTGATGTATTTTCAGGATTTTAGTATACGTAAAGATGAAGGATCAGACATTTTTCTTTCTAGAAATAAAGGTTTCGCTTTTCAGATCAACAGAATAGTTAAGAAATTTACGAGGAAAAAGTCGTGTTATTTTGTAAAATCTTGGTCCCTTAAACTCCTTGTATAGAGATCATTTGGAACCCAGAAAGAAAAGCCAGTAAGACCAGTGAGAATTTTTACTGGTTTCCAGTATATTTTTACTGGGCCAGTTGATTTTTAACTGGACCAGTAAAAATCAACTGGAGACCAGTTCCAACAATTGCATTCCAGTTGAAGCAATTAGTAATACCAGTTAAATTGTTTTTCATCAAGCTGGTGTTTCCGGTCCAATAAATGGTTTCCAGTAGATTTTTACTGGTTTCCAGTAAATGTTTACTGGACCAGTAAAAATCAACTGGAGACCAGTTCAAACAATTGCATTCCAGTTGAAGCAAAGTAGTAATACCAGTTAAATTGTTTTTCATCAAACTGGTGTTACTGGTCCAATAAATAATGACTTTATTTCAAGTCAGATCATTTGACGAATTATGGAAAATGAATATTGCGATTCAGAGAAAGTTATTATCGTTATCATTGTTATCATCATTATTCTTATAATTATCATAATTATTATTATTATGATTATTATGATCATTGTTTTTATCATTCTTATTACTGTTATCATTGTTATCGATATTGTAATTATTATTATTAATATCATAATTATCAAGTATTAAAATTATCATTAAAATAATTATTTCCTTTAATTATGATTAAGATCAAAGCAAGATATATTCCTCTGATATAGTCAACTGGTCTAAAGTAATTCATTGTTTGAAATTGAACTGGTCAAGACCAGTAATACCAGTAATTCTGATGATGCTGATCACGTGGTTTACCTCATTTGCATATTTCCTATTTTAAAAAGAAAAATCAGGCTTTAGAATGGAATATCCTTGCAATGGCACTCATTGTTGTTAAAAACTTTCCAAATAAGTGTGTGCACTAATTCACAATGAAAATGTGTAATTTCATATATCACATTTAAAATAACAGCAGAAAGATTAATTTACTAACCATCTTTTCCATCACATTTCACTGACCATGGTTTATAACAAACCAAATGCATGTAATAAATTGATCCAGTAAGACCAGACAAAAAACAAAAACAAACAAAGAAAGGAGAGGAACGATTATAAAGGACACGTCAAAGAAAAGAAAGAAAATAATAGTTGACCAAACGAGTTGGCGGTAATAGTCAAATATGACTGGTCGCCATTAATTTCCAACAAACAACAACAACAGTTCTCTATTTCTTTTCCGAGTTTCAAGACTATAGAGTATCCCATAGGGAGCCCCCTGTCTACACCGGAGAGACAGGACGATATCTGGGCGGTGTCGTAAGAAGGGACGTGATCATGCGGTAACCTGTAAGATACGATAGTCTTTATAATAATAATAATAACTAGAATTTTAATTCGTCTTGAGGACGAATTAGGTGATCTGTTTCTGATTATCATGATCATTAATTACAATCACTATGTTTATTGAGATTAATATGATCATCATGATGAAAACTGAACTTTTGTTATGAAAAGAACGTGTTGAATATTCTTGAAAAAAGAGGGAAATAAAAAAGTGCAGGTCATATATGTACATATGGTACATGTTATATTAAAAGGGATTTTAATCTATTTTATGTTAATATTTTATATACATACACATTTTAATGATCATAAAGTATCATTTGTGAAATGTTGAAAAGAAAAAAAAAAGAAAAAATATCATGTTCACCCTTTGGCTTGAACTGTAGACCCTTGAGATATAAGTTTGATACCTTACCAATTGAGCTACACTATTTCCCATATACTTTACAATAATTAAATTAAGATAATATTCAATCCAATATTGGAAAAGGAGACGACACTTGCAATAGCTTAGAATCTCAGTTATAACATAGTAAACTCAGAGAAAACCGACAAGAATTAGTGGAGATATGGCTTGCGAAATAGAAGTTGAAAAGTTTGGTTGAAAAGTAATTTACGGTTCTAGAGTTATGTGTCCTAATGTTTGTGACGGACGGACGACATTTGGATCATTCACTCTCGCCTGATAAAAAGTCAGGACCAGTAGAGATTATACATGTTGATGCAGAGTAACATGATCATTATAATAAGAACTAATCATTTTATAATAATAATAATTTTATATACCGCAAATTTGCAAATTGCCTAAAAGCAGTAATTGAAGTATAAAGGAAACTTTGCACAACAAAATACAAAACTAATATTACACCTACATGTAGTTCTCACCAGATCATGAATAAAGAAATATCATCAAATTGGCCAATTAACACATGATATGATTAATTTAAGATTAACAAAAAATGAGTTTCAAACATAACTTTAAATGTATTAACACAGTTAGCATTGCAAATTTGCAGAGATGAATCTGCATAAGAAAAAGAATGTTGACTGTTTTGTTTGCAAGAAGTATGAGATCGAGAAAGAAGAGATTGAGTAGCAGAATGTAGAATTCGAACTGGCTGATATCGAGGAAGGAGTTCAAAGGTATGAAGGAGCAAGACTACAATATCCCTTGAAAGTAAGAAGAAGAGTTTTGTAGGTGATATGAAAAGTAATAGGAAGCCAGTGGAATTCACAAAGCACATGAGTAATGTGGGAAGAACGAGGGACGCAGGAAACATTATGGAAAGAACATAATTAACATTTTTTTAGTTTGAAAGATGGGAAATGAAAAAAGTCTTGTGAAAGGGTAAAGACAAAAGAAGATGGATGTTTTATTTGTAAAACATTTGGAGCTGGAGATTTGACATTATCATCTTGGAGTCATGACAACATGTCTTTTACAATCTGTTTTCTCCACCTTCAGCGCATTGATTTCTTTGAAAGATGAGTTTCACAATCTGTACATGTCTATGAACAGATATAAATTTCATGATTGTTTCAGAAACAGATTTTGAATTCTCTTATTTTGTCAAATATGTAAATTCCTTTTAAAATCGATGATTTACCTGTAATTTCTATGTCATTTTACTAAACAAATTGTGATTACTTATCGTATGTCAGAGCAGTATATTTTAAAAGAATATTATCAATTATTATCATTTCACTTAGATTTTTTATGTTCGTCATACATTGTATTATATTTATTTTTGTTAATAAAATATCACATGTATTTTGTATAAATTGGTTTGTATCTTAATAAAGGGTATGTGAAAGGTTCACGAATAATGATAGTGATCTTGTTACAGCTTTTCAAATATAATTATTAAGGAGACTTTAATCAGGAGTGTGAGTGATCACAAAAAAGAAATCTGAAGAGTGTTGAAAAAGTCTGAAAAAGAAAGACCTCTCATACTTATTGCACAGAGGAAAGCCAAAATAAGCTGAAATTAAGCTGAAAATCAAAACAAAAAAATCTGAAATCAGATAAAAATCAGAACTCTCACACCCCTGTTTAATAATACATACATCATCAACATTGATCATACTTTATACAGTGTGTCCCAATAAAAACAAAATCGAGGTTTAGTGATGATATATCATAATCTAATTACAAATAGAATAGACAAATGACCTACCAAAAGTTTAGAATCTCCTCTTTCATTTGGAATTACTTACAAGTAGATCATTTCTCATTCAGGCATGAGTGAGCAAAAATAATTTGAAGAAAGGATACCAAAAATTCAATTGACGGAGGTATCTGAATTTTACAAAGAAAATCATGTCTGAAAATTATGATATTTAGTTTTTAATTTGAGATGTTAAGTTTCGTTCCTTCGAAACAATGCTTGTATTTCCATAAATTTCATTGAATAAACGTGTTTTCACTGGTTTCCCACAGAAGCTATCACATGATTATAAGATTTAATGTATTGCTGATCGTCAATAAAACGGAGTGTTGAGTGAGTCTGCAGCATAACATGCTGATCCCCCAAGTCCATCTACCATCCAAGTTTAGTTGAAAAGCGACTTATGGTTGTCGAGTTATGCGTCATTAGGTTTGTGACGGACGGACGAGGAAATCAATAGTATAAGAAAATGAAATAACTTTGCAATGAATAGGAATTTTTCAAGACTCCTATTTAGTTTCCAAGACTATTTTAAAGTGCACTTTGGAGTCAACTGTCTTTGTGTAACTTTCCCTACTGTACAGTCTAGACTTCAATTCATTTGCATTTCTTTTCATTATTGTCGTTGTAGTCTGAACTTAGATTATAGGAGTTTAATATTATTCAGTTGTCATTCATTCCTGTTCACTCTGAATACCTTCATTTAAAAAAATCTTTTTTGTCATCTCAATTTTTTTTCATATTTAGGTGTTCATTCATTCTTATTCACTGCATGCCTTAAATTTTACTTTTTTTTTTTTTACTCTAAATGTAATTTGTTGATTGACAAAACATGTAGCATTTTACATACCCGGTACTGTAAAACTTGAATGTTTAAAATGTTTAAGGACATTTCACAGTTAAAATAAAATGCACCTCATTTTCACAAAAAATTTGTATAATTACTTTAGCACGTACATATATTTTTTATGCACAAATCAACATGGGTTCATATGTTTGATTTTTTTTTCTTATCGAGCTTTGAAGTTAATTGATATGAATGGTTAAGGGAAATACACATACAAATTAATTTTGCATTTTTAAACTCCACGAGATCACAACATTCAGTATATACCTCTATAACTCAGTCATAATCTATTTAAATTTCATCAAACGTTACATCATAGTTCATAATTATATATTCAAGAAAAAAAAACTACTAATATTACTATTCGTTTGCTTTTAATAGAGTGGTAGTACCATTGATACACATATCACCTATCAGACGACTGATCAGAAGCTTGGTGAATTTGACTCTGTTCTACAGAGTCAAGTGGCAAAGCTAATTACTGGATCACGTCCTACTACTTGCAGCTTGGATCCTTTACCCACATTTCTTGTTAAAAAAATGTGTAAATGAATTATGTCCAGTTATCACTCGTATTGTTAACATGTCTCTTCGTGATGGTTGCTTCCCAGATGTGCTAAAACATGCAAATATTGTTCCAGCATTTAAAGGAGGCAAGTTAGATACTGATGATCTACAGAATTTCAGGCCTGTTGCTCATATCCAGTTTCTTGGGAAGGTCATTGAGCGGATGGTGAACTTACAGATTCAAGATTATTTGGCAGAAAATAACTTATATGCTAGAATGCAGTCTGCATATAGGCCCTTCCACAGTTGTGAGACTGCAGTTCTTCGAGTAGTAAATGATATACTACTAGCTCTTGATACAGGGGATGAAGCGATGTTGCTACTGTTAGATTATTCATCGGCGTTTGACACCATTCACCACGAGACTTTATTCTCCCGTCTCCAGACACGCTACGGAATTTGTGAAGATGCTTTGAGGTGGTTTCAATCTTATTTCCAAAATAGGAGACATTCTGTTTTGATTGGAGAATCAAATTCAAGTACCTGCTATACCAGTCATGGAGTACCTCAAGGCTCAGTTGTCGGACCTTTGGCCTTTAATTTATATGCTGCTCCTCTTCAGGATGTCATCACTCACCATAAGATATGCTGCATGCTGTATGCTGATGATACGCAAATGTACATAGTCCTAAAAAACAGTGAGCAGCAAGATGCCACTGCCAGACTTGAGAGGTGTGTCCGAGATGTAATTAATTGGTCAACTGATAATGGACTGAAACTTAATTGTAATAAAACTGCAGTGCTTAATCTCACTAGTAAATTTAGAAATAGTAGACAGATAGAAGGAATAGAACTTGATAATAACTATGTTAAATGTGCAGAAACTGTAAGAAATCTTGGTGTACAACTGGATAGAAAACTTAGTATGAAAGCTCAAATAAACAATGTATGTAAAACTAGTTCATTTGCCTTGTATAACATTGGGAAAATTCGCAAGTTTCTAACAACAGAAGCCACAAAGAAATTGGTTCACGCTCTTGTAATATCACGCATTGATTTTTGTAATAGCATTTTGTATCGCCTCCCTGATAATCAAATTCGTAAACTTCAAAGGATCCAAAACTCGGCAGCGAGACTCATAACAAGAACGAGGCGCAGCGAACACATAACACCCAAACTACAAAAATTACACTGGCTTCCTGTAAAATCCCGTATTGAATACAAGATATTACTCCTAACATACCAATGCTTACAAGGTCAATCGTCATTCTATCTCAAAGAACTCATTGAACAGTATGTACCCCAAAGAAAATTAAGGTCAAACAACAAATCTCTCCTTGTAGTTCCCAAAATTAACACTCAATTCTACGGCGCTCGTTCATTCAAAATGTCCTCTGCTGAACTGTGGAATAAGTTACCTGATATTGTTAAACAAGCTAATAATGTAGAATCCTTTAAGTCCCTTTTGAAGACATTCCTTTTTGTAAAATAAGATATACATGTACCTATTAATTGATATTATATATTTGCTCCTCTGTGAACAGGCTTTTCTTTCTTCTCCATTCTTTCTAAAGCGCATAGAGACATGATTTTATCATCGTTATATGCGCTATATAAGCAATGTTTTATTATTATTATTGATTTTGAAAGATGATAATAAAATATATTATAAATTCAAAATTTACCTGACAAATTTAAGAAGTGCAATAAATGATGTAATTTATTCAAAACCCATGCTAATTTCAAAACAAATTATGCATGATTGTATAAAAAGGTACATGTATACTATGTAACTGTGAACATTAAAAACTGGGAGTTCATAGGTTTTCAAACTATTAACACTTTCGCTAGAGCAAATCTGTTTTACACACACACAAAAAAAGCTAAACGAATATTTTACATTACTGTCTCATTTAATAAAAAACAAAACAAGAGGGCGCTGTTTAGCAGCTAGCACCATTTTTCTATTGCTCTAATCGACATGCTCATTTTAAACACACAAGTTGAATGGTCCGACTACTTAGAAACCACGTTGTCAGGATTTGTGGATTGGTGCATCGAATCAAATATGTGCCTCAACCCTGCCAAGTGCCAAGTCATGAGAGTCTCTTTCAGTCGCCGTCAGCTTCCACCCACTGAAGTTCCGATCAACGACGAGCTGATCCCGGATAATGATAAAGTCAAACTTCTTGGTGTAATCATCAGTAAAGATCTGAAATGGACTGACCATGTCAAGTATATAACGTCGAAAGCTTCAAGAAAGCTGTACCTTCTACGAATGCTAAAACGATTCGCAATGCCTCAACAGGATCTTGTCACAGTATTAATTTCCTACATAAGGCCAATACTGGAATATTGTTGTGTTGTGTGGCATTCTTCGTTAACTCTCGGTCAAGAATCGCAAATCGAACAGATTCAAAAACGTGCCTTGCGATCAATTCTTGGACCAGAATACGAATCGTATCAACATGCCCTTACCGTTTGTAACTTGGTCTCTCTAAAGGACAGAAGAGGAGAGCTCTGTTTCAATTCAATTCAATTCAAACTTGAGGCCATATTCACATTTCGTAACTTTTGAGAGTATTTTGAAGAGATAGGCATATTTAAAAATGTGGCCTAGAGATTATTTTCAGTTATTAGTAGCTTCCTAAAAATAAGACATCATGATTTGCTATAAAGTGCCAATGACTGGAAAAATCAATTGATACCTGGAGCTGACTACTGACCTGTTCATTTATTGTGCTGTCAACACATACATGTGGCTTAAATATGCGCAGATAGAAATGTGCATAAACACAATTGAAATAAATCCTTTAATGTGATACTAAGTATTTTCAAAACTCTTGTTGGTGTTGTTTGTAAGACAATATTTTTTTTATTTTCTTATGCTATTATTTACCTTTATTAACAAATTCATATTTTTTCTCAAAAGTTATACATTTTTGTACAGGAGGTATAAAATTATAATTGTTCATGATTACTTGTAATAATTTACAGCCTAATATTGGATAAGCTTTAACATTGCAATGAATGGGAATTTTCCAAGATACCTTTTTAGTTTCTAAGGCTATTTTGAGAAGCACTTTGGAGGCAATAAGCCAGTTCGTAGTTCCTTTCTGCGCATGATCAAAATATTCTATGCATGATCAGAGGAAGGTCATTTGTACTAAAGTGACATGGCAGTTTAAAATCTAAAGAGATAAGCACTAACTTTGATGTCTTGATTATTCCTATATTTTTTTGAATGTGGTTTTCATTTACATCCACAGAAAGCAACAATGCGTCCATGAACGACTGGTATTTCACAGTTTGCCAAGTACATTGTGCAACATGCTATGATATGCATTCAAAGTAGGAATGCACCAAGTACCTTCATAAAGTGTTCATTGGTGTGCTATTCTAGTCACCTGATCTATTCAATTTCTTCACCCTGCTATGTAAGGCAAGCTTAGGTAATATCTTGCTTTGAAATCTGCCTATCATAATGAAAGAAATAAAAGGTCATTCGACCAAAATTGTCCATGAAGAACTACGAACTGGTCTATAGTCCCTGTGAAATTTGTCTTACTGTATAGTCTAGACTTTACTTCATTTGCATTTCTTTTCATCATTGTCCTTGTAGTCTGAACTTAGGTTATAGGACTTTAGTGTCATTCAGTTGTCATTCATTCTTATTCACTCTGAATGCCTTCATTTTTTTTACTTTATTATTTGCATATTCAGGTGTTCATTCATTGCATTATTCACCTGATTCCTCTCGTTATTACATAATCATGAATAGTGCATTTAATTTTATCACTTTCACTGTAAATGTTTCATTGATTTGTCTTACAAATTAGGCACTTGCATATTATTTTTCTTAAGTTTGATTGGTTGTTGATAAATAAAATATGTATTAAAAAAGAAATAAGTAGTCAATGAATAAATACATAAATAATAATAAAAAAAAAAAAAAAATTAAACTTCTCTAAACTACAAACTTTAACATTGCAATAAATAGGAATTTTCCAAAACTCCTTTGTAGTCTTTAAGGCTATTTGAGGAGCACTTTGGAGGCAATAGTCCCTGTGTAATTTTCCATACTGTACAGTCTAGACTTCAATTCATTTGCATTTCTTTCCATCATTGTTTTTGTAGTCTGAATTTAGGTTGTCGAAGTTTAATGTTATTCATTTGTAATTCATTCTTGCATTTTTGTTTTTGCTGAATATCTTTAATTTTGTTCTTTATTGTCATCTTTATTTTTCGCCTATTCAGGTGTTTCATCCATTCCATTCCTCTCAGGATTCCTTAGCTTTCACTCTCATTATTACATAATCGCCTATAGTATCTATCGTCTTCACTCTCTTATTTCTCATTGGTTTCTCTTATGAATTGGACTTTTACATTTACGGTTAAATCATCCATTTTCTTTAACTTGATTGGTTGTTGAGAATTGAAATATGTCAATGTGCATTAGTGTGAAACGTTATAGATGAGATGATCAATCTAACCATTCGTTTATAAAAGCAGATAAGAATTTCAGAAGAACTTACACTCTTCAATTTACAATCATACAATCATGGGATTGCTTACCATTAAAGTGGCTGTTTGCGAAAAATTTAGCTATAGGACGTCAAAGTCCTCAGTTTCAACAAACAAGTATCTCATGGGCATGGTAGCCCCAAGTGTGAGCTCAGAAAAACAAGGGGTAGTGCCATGTTATGGCTACGAAGAAAGTGGCAACGAAGGGATCCTAAATCGGCTTGTGAAGACAACTCCAAGACAGAAGATAATCCTCACTAAAGTGCTCGAATATCCTAACAGTTTTAGATTAACTAAAGATTCAAAGGTAAGGAAATTATTAAGTGGAGTACATGAAAAAAAAATGATGTAGGAGTCATTGAGTGCTAATGTTCGCTTAGTTCTAGTCTTTGGGGGTCTCATTACAAAATAAAAATAATTTAATAATAGAGCTGGGTTGTTTACTAATATTAGTATGTTGAGTTATCAAGTTAAAGTTTGTACATTAATTTGGTGTCTGACTTTTCTGTGCATAGACTGGCGTGATTAGAAAATGTAATCATTTTAATAAAATTGTTAAATTATTTGTGTGTAAAATGAATTGGTGCACACACATGGGGCACAAATTTTCCTTACGAAAGCTTAAAGTCAACAACATTCATAATAGTCAGCTTTTGAAAATTACACATTATCACATTCACATCACACGCAGGGTGGGGACAGAGCGGTAAATCTATCCATTATTTGTCAGTGGCAGTACGAGTAGATGAACTTACCATGCCTATTAGATTTAGACGTACACCCTTGCTAAATAGATCTATTAAAAATTAAAGTCTAAGTTACGCCTAACAGTTGTGTGTTTGGACTACCAATTTTACTACGATTGTCCGGACACACACCTGTCCGGCTACATTGTAGATTTTAGGAATAACCGTTGTTTCTGGGGATTTATTTAACAATTTCTGACATTTTACTATCATCCCCACTGAGCAAACGCAGTTCAGCAGAACAACCAAAATACAGAGATTGAATCTTTTGGTCTAACGTACGTTAATGTCCAGCATATCCGGGCACAAAACTGTCAAAAGTAATTTGGAAAAATTTAAAACTTTCATCATTTTTAGTAGGATGGGTGTCCGGACATGCAACAAAAATAAAGCCTTCTCTTTTGTCTTTGGATTAAACAAAAACTGTGCATTGTCATTGATTAATGCTAATCATCAATATTTGTTCTCTATAACGTTATCGAACATTTTGTGCTAAAACATTTAAGGGATTTGAATTGAAATTTTTCAATTGGCTGTTTAAAATCGACTGTTCGGATACACAACCTGTTTGGACACCTATACAAAATCGTGTTAAAAAATAGTATAGAGAATAAAATAAAAGATGATTTACAACTATTGAATTCATATTGTTGGTGTAATCTAAAGACGAAAAAGAATGCTTCAAAAAAATGTTCTGGACACCCGAGTCGTAGGCGTAGCTGCGTAGCGCGCCAAGGGTAGAGGCTAGTGTCGTGGTTCATGTAGCGGCAAGCCTAGGGCAGGCTAGGGCTAGGCTTGCCTAGGCTTAAATTATTGCCTGCTGTCACGATCGGTATGGTACATCTTGCTATATCGTCGTATAGTTTTATTTTCGTTACTGTTCTTTCCTTATATATATATATTGAAATAAATATTTACTTAAAATTGAATAATAAAATGATATTTCAAGATATATGGCCATGATATTTGTATGGTAGTGGATCGTATTACCGAACACTTTTCATGAATTCAATCATATCAAATACATTATTCTCATGAAATTCACCAAACTTTCACTATAAATACACAATTACCTACAAAATATAAATTTGTAAAAATTTTGCCGAAATCGTTTTTCCTTTTTACGATATAAGCTTCCAATCGGACCCCTCTTCGCATGTGAAATAGTTTGGTCACTTGAAAAAGGTATCGTATTGCCGAACGTGTGTTTTCTATGGGAAAAGTTGAGAAAACTACAAAATCACTGATGAGCTATTTTGGCCATATTTTATTATTTTCAGAATATTAAGACTTTGAAAATGTGTTTTTAACCATTTTTCATCATCTTTCTATTCACGTTCTCTTTGGAAGGATGTCGAAAAATTTTGAGCGTATGAAATTATTTTCTGATGCGTATGATGCACGCGTTCGGTAATACAAGGCCTGTCGGTAATACAATCACTCACTATACTGTCGATTTTTGAATTTTAGGAATCAATTCTTGACGACCAATCTTTTTCTTTTATTATTTGACTACTGTCACTATTGACTTATTTAAAATCAATGATGTTTCAATTCTCATATGATTTTATAATATTTCTACATATTTTAATATAATTTTAACTTTAGTATCCTTTTAATTAAAAAAATATTAATTTATCCGTGAAGTAAATAACTACATCGTCTAAATTGGTATTACAAACTCTCACCGAAAATAAACGACTATTTTCAGTTAGACATTTGTTTTCCGAAGCAATGAGTGTCGTTAGAACGTCAAATTTTAAAAGAAAAACTTTTTTGTATTGGATTGTTATATGGAAATGATGTAATTTAAGTTTCCTATAAGTTTAAATTGAGGAAATTATAAAGTGTCTGGGAGATATGTATTTTGTTCAGTCTTGGAAGTGAAGCAGACATGATTAGTAGTTACCTGCCTCTCCTCCTTCTCCTCCCTGCCCAAAAGGGACGGGATGGCGTCCCTCTCATTCACATGTTGCGTCAAGCAAGTCACAACAAGCTGAAAATGTTCCAAAATAACTGGAAATCAAACTTTTGTTTGACAACACGTATAGTCAGTACATTATTTGAAATAGATTTTTAAACAAAAAGTCTGTAAACATTTTCAAGTATTTTGACAGCTTGTATTTTTAAAGTCACGTGAGTCACATAAAGTCATAATACTGAATTAAATGTTCCTTATATTTCTTTTTGCTCATTATTTCCTGTAGTTAATGACGAATGTGGCTGACTTTCAAATCAATAACGAATTAGTAGATGATTTCATTCGACCACCGACGATTACGATCGCAGAAGCAAAAGGGTCTGCTCATAAAAGAAGGCTCGGTGTGTCCGGGGACGTTACGGAGGTAAAAGTCGTTATTGCATTATATGACTACTGTTTATAATTTGACATGAGAAGCTAAATTTTATGATAGTATAAATCTTGTAAACCCATTATTTGTAGGCGGAGTATCCTGGGGTCCGTTTCTGAACATAATGAACAAATTAATTATCTTGATTGGCCTAGGTGAATCAAATAGATCCAATCTTACTAACGTTTTAAGAAGAGTTTCCTATTATTCCTTGATACTGATATAACAGACAGAAAGAGCAGACAATAATTAAAGTCCCAATTTCTTTTCAAAGCAAAACCTTATTATAATTGAAATTATTGTGATGAATTGTGAATTAAGTAATAAAAATATTGTCATAGGCAAAACAAATTGTATACATAAATCATGAAGACCAGTTGGAGTAGTTATTCAGATAATGAAATCACGAATAATTCATTTCATTGCTAAAAGGATCGCAAATTATGTACAGACACCTAATTGTGTACGATTGTCCACCCATCCATGCAAGGAGCCTACAATTTACACTCCCTCGTAAATAACATTAATGCATGATTTTTAAGTATAGCAAGTAAACATCTCCTACAATTAAGTAGGTTGAGGAGTTTCAAACTTTTGTATATGTGGTTACCTTTGGGGGAAATGTCATAATTATTTCAAATCTAATTCCTTGTGTTACTTATAAATATAAAATTATTTTTTCTGGTGTTTCTCTTCCCTTCCTATACCTTCCTTCTTTCTTTTTTTTTCCCTTTCTTTCTCTCTTTCTTTCTCTAACAATTTATTTCTATCTTTCCTTCTTATTTCTTTTTTTCTTCTTCTTCTTCTTCTTCTTCTTCTTTTTCTTCTTCTTCTGTTTCTTCTTCTTCTGTTTCTTCTTCTTCCACTTCCTCCTCATTCCTCTTTCGATGTCTGGCCTTCATTCATCGGGTCTGGACCTTAATTTTTGTATTTTTGTATACTTGAATTATTATATACATTTTGGTTTTATTTTGCCGTCCATGTATCTCATACATGTATTTCTACGCCATTTTGTAAAAATATCGAAATATGAATAAAGAGTAATTTTTTTTTACCTTATATACTACATGTCCCACGTTAAGCCACTCCTTTCCACCTTGTATTGTTCTTAGTTCTGCTCAAATGCACACAATTTTCTGAGTACGCCCTCTTCGCTTTTAATACGTTTTACTTTGTAAATAACACACGCACGGTACACAACACAACCCTAATTCAGAAGAATTTGCTATGACCCATGTCAGGTACTAATTCACCTTACTTTTTATTTCTGTTGAGTATGATCCTTTGTTATTCCGTGTATTACAATATGATTTCTCTTAAATTGCTATTATTTACATTATGTTTGTTCTGTTGCTTATTCTATGATTTGCTTTATTTGTTTTGTTTAGCAAATAAAAACTGAAGAAGGCCAGGGCCGAAAGCTTTACAACATAGTGTATACTTTGCTTCATCCTTGATTCTACTCTACTCTTCACACATATATTATAAACAATGATCAAAGCGATTGGTACATATATCCACGCCTCTCTCGTTATGTATATATATATATATATATATATATACATATATATATATGACTTGAGAAAGAGACACATACCTCACCAACAAATTAATGTAAGGGCGATTTGATTTTTTTTAGTATACTGACCAGAAAACAGGTAAAGGTTACATGTTTAGGATTTGATACTCAAAGCGTTTTTGGTATCAATGATTAAGATGGGTTTCTAAAACAATAGATGCGAGCGCAAAGCGTTCGAGCTGAAAATTTTCATATTCGAACTGAAAAAAAATTGAGTTTAGTGGACGATTTTAATAAGAAGATATATATCTAACAAAAGATTATTGCAAATCGAAGCAGAAGATTTGTTGAGGCTTAGAACTGAAATTGGGACATTCTATTCACCTATTACTCATGAAAAGTATGGGTTTCTGCTAAAGAAATGATGCAAGCATAAAACGTGAGTAGAACATTTTTATATTCCAATCTGATAAGCGGACATTTTGAGCACGATTTTTAACATTACAATCTTATTTTATTTTTGCACATCCGGAATTATTTGGAGAGCAAAACGATATGTTTGCTCTTCTAATATTTTTATTCGTTGGACGATCGCCTCATTGCTCCCTAAGGATCGACACCTCTGTGGTTAGGGCCCACGGAACATTCTTTAAGGGGGGCTGACCATGCAAACAATCACATTCATATATTAAGTTTTTACAATTTTGTACAGGTTTTGGAAAGTTATTAAAGACCTCCAGCCTCCCCCTCTCGCTTCTGTGTCTTTTGTGTTAGTTTAGATGTGTGTCTATCTCAGCGGCTGGATTCATGGAGAGTTATAATTGTTATAGTTTTGTCATTATTCCAGTTATCGTGTTAACCTTGATTGTGATTGGTTTCTATGCCCTGTTGCCATGTTAGTTGACATAACGGCACAATAACAACTGTTGTACCTCTTTTTGAAACGGATCTCTGATTTATTTATAGAATTTGATTTGTTTTATTTAATATACACTGTAAAAAGAGCAATTGTTTAAAATCTTAATCGAGTTGTTTAAACTAATCACTCTAACAACTATTGTTTAAAGTTTTGAAGAAAAAACAATGAAAACACGAATAAATTAATCAAAACTCTAAACAGTAGTTGTTAGAAAGTGTCTGGCTTAAATAACTCGCTTAAAATTTCAAACAGCGTTTTACAATGTATGGATAAGCATGAAAAGATGAAATTAAATTTGTTTTTATGATTCAATAAGTCATAGAGATAAATTTTTTTTTAGAAATCACAAGTTTTTTAATGGTTGCAGTGGTAACTGTCAGGATCCCGATGGAAACATTTTTTTTTTACTTGGGTGCTGATCTATAATGAAACAAAATGCCCCTCAAAAAAAAAGTTTTCTCTACAAATTAATGGAGGTAATTTGGGCCCGAGGAATTTGAAAAGCACAAAAAATAATTTGTAAAATGGACGAAGTTAATTTTAATTCATTCATTTTTACACATCTTTCAAAATATTTTTGGAGAATAATACACGTAGCACCCTTCATGATGAATTTTTAGGAAATGAGGTGTTTCAGCACACCTGCTTTTCAGGGTCATGGTTACTATTATACGATACTTCTACATGTATGTCCTAAAACTAAATGTCGTTTGTGTTAAGTTATTACCGGATTTTGTTAATGTTCAGATGAAGTGGCTTTTATTATTATGCATAACTGTCGAAAGAGATGACAAGTTTTTATTCTTTTGATGGTGTAATGATTGTTTTTTAATCCTTTTTGTTTCGTTAAGGTTCCCGGTAGAAGCAATTCTAGAGTCCGGCAACTTGATATATATTGATGAGTCGGCATCGTACAGTGGAACTTCCCGTTAACACTGGTAACGTATTACAGGCAGGAGATCACGTTAACACCATAATTGTTGAGGAAGATTAATTTATTTCAAGTTTCAGTTTGACTAAAATATTTATTTGAATCAATCGAGAAAACAAATAAGCATAACCTGGAAATTTTATTTAAATTCGATGTGAAATAACAAAAGTTACATGCATTATTCGAAGATGTCTCTCATTCATTATTTTTTTCATTGTTTGCATTATACAATATTTCAGTTTTTACATACTTTAATAAAATCCAACTTTACTGAATCATAAAATATTAGAACATTGGTAATTTCATATGTTCAGGGAGGAAATCTTTGTTTCACTTGACAAGAAGAGAACATTAAAATATTTCACACTGACGATCATAATGAAAAATAAATTGCATTATGTTTTTCTTCGTTGTCAAAGTGAAACAATGTTTTATTCATTTCTGAACATGTGAAATTACAATTTTTTTAATATTTCGTGGTCAGTTAAGAAAGTAATTTTTGTTAAATCTGTAAAAATTGAAATGTTATATAAATCGAACGATGGTGAACGACAAGATGGTGAGTGATATCATTGATCCTCTCATTAGTGGATATTAGATTTGCTGGCGTACATATAACAGTTGTAAAAAAAGTGATCGAAACTTTGAAGGAAAATGAAACTTTTGAAACAAAAGAGCCTGTGTTATAACAAAATCAAAGAAACAGATCAACAAAAGTTTGAGATAAATTGAATAAATGATAAGAAAGTTATGAACATTTGAAGTTTAGGTCATTATTATAATTTAGATCCTCCATTTGGCAATGAGACAAAGATGTGTGATGTCACATGTGAACAACTTTCCGATTACTTTGCTATAATATTTCACAAAAAATTCCTCTTTTATCATATCTTATTTGTAGATCATGTATTGTTTCTATAGGTGGGCATTATGGATAAAAAAATTGTAACATAAGAATGAGCAAAAAAAATGACAGTTTAGGGGTATTTTAGAATTCCCCACAGAGAAGGTTGTTCACATGGACATCACATATCTTTGTCGCATCGCCAATGGGAGGATCTCCATAGTATTAGTGATTGCAAAAATCAAATGCTCTTATCTGCATAAATTATTGATTAAACTGTGGGTTTTCAAAACCACCTTTGTGAATTTGGGTCATTAATTCAAAAAAGTAAATTCATGAATGAAATAGCGTACTTAATCATGGCAACAGGTGACAAAAGCGCGCATCAGCATTGGACAATTTTAAATATTCGCTGTAAAAAGTGTCATTTATAATGTTAATCTGCATAAACAATACAGGGTTCAATGGAAGCTTTTAAAAATCATCTTTGTGAATTTGGGCAATAAGTCAATACAAAACACCGCGTTCAATCTTGATCAAATTATGTCAACAAATTGAGTAGAAAATGAATGATTCAAATATTTATTTAGAAAAAGCTAGTACTAATGTTATGTTGTAAAGTAACATTTTAATATTCATTCATTTCAATATTCATGATTTTTTTTTGTTCAGCGAGCTTGGTGTGGACAAGAACACTTATTTATTAGTCCATTGTTGCTCTGAATATTGACCTAATGTCATGTTTATGGTCTTTATAAAAAAAAAACAATTTCTTAGGTTATTGTGTTTTGATTTTCGAAAAGTATTTTGTAATGCGACACTATTGCTGTCAAACATGATAAAGACATTCATTTTCATGTGATTCTATGGGTAGTATATTAGGCAACTTGAAAACGAGAATTGTGTACTCTGAAAAGAGACTACATCTGAATTTCAACGGTTTCCATATCTATTTTCAAGGTTACACTACCATGTGTTAATCTCTTTATAATTACTCGTGACTGTTAAGAAACCTTATCCAGCCAATCATAACTTTAGACTCTTTTCTCTATGTAAACAGTGCCATATTAATCAAGAATGGCATTGTGAGAAAGTAGAGTGAATTTTCTAATGATATAAAGTTGTATTGAGTATTTTTTTTTTCAGGTTCAAACTCCATTTGTTTATCAAGATATCATATTCAAAACAAATAACCGATATAAAATGGGTAACATTTGCTCTTTCTAAGGGTACACAAATATCAAGTTTTATTTGAAGATAACATTCTTCTAGATAGAAAGTCTAGTTATTCATTTTACAGTACAGGGAGACGAATTCAGCGGAGAGGATTTGGATATAAGTAATCTTGTTCTGTATATTTTGACTGAGTGGAATAAGTACAATGCCCATCGCTTTGTTGTTTCTAATGTTCCTTTTGTTTTGCTGAAAGAAGTAAAAAGTTTATGAAATTTTATTGAAAAAATACATTTATTTCAAGCAGAAAAATGAATCCATTTGTTTTCATTAGATGTAGTGACCTGAAATGTTGACATTGCAATGGATTATGTTTACTGTGTGTTGGGTGTGTGATATCCAGACATATGTACCTAACAAAATCAATACTGTATTTTCTTGTTTTGATATTGTTAGATTAATGCATGAGTGGCAAATATTGTGATTTTTCATTTGTGGTATTTGAATGATTGTTTTAAGATAAAATGCTTGTGAAGTGTTATGAATGTAAAATGTTCTGTTTGAATGAAAACCTGTCTGCATACATGAATTAGAACCAAAGTAAGCTGATGACTTTGTTTATAGAAGATCATAATGTACAATATCTTATCAGCTTTACTGTTTTGCGAAATGTTGTAGAACGTGTATGAGGTGGGGGCGGGGGCAGTGATGCATATATCGATTTTTTGTAGTATATGTGGATGTGTTCTTGACTCTGGGAAGCTCTGGGGTTAAAGTTGATAAGTTTTGTTAAATATTGCTCTCTAAAGAGATTTGGAAGCAATAACTTTTATTATTTACTTGTCAAATATTGTTTTCCTGCCAAAATTCAATTTTATACAAGGGGAGAAAAATGGGTGATGGATTGTCATACTCATTATGAACAAAATCCCCAGCACCTTTTATTCAAAAGTTGTTCTTCATATTAAATACATGTAAATCAATATTTGACAGTGGTCACACCTGTATATTAAAAATAGTAAGGATACATTTTCAAGTCAATATACATAGGCCGATCCACGGGGCAAAGTTTTTGCCCCCCCCCCCCATGGTGGCGCAAAAAAAGGAAAGAAAAAGAAAAAAAAAGACGAAGAGAAAAAGGAAAAACTTTTAGAATAGGAATTATACCTAAAAAGAGTCATTCTTAAGTCAGTATAACAAAAATTTAGCTCGCGCTTCGCGCTCGCATCACTGTTTAGTTATATACGCATCCCGGCCTCACAATTTTTTTTATGCGAACGAGAAGCACAAGCTGAAAATATTTTATATTCTAATCTAACAACTGAAAATGTCCTTTTCATTTCATCATTAAAAAAGTTTTCAGCTAGCGCTTCGCGCTCGCATTCATTTCTTAAAGGACAAGTCCACCCCCCAAAAATGTTGATTTGAATAAATAGAGAAAAATCAAACAAGCATTATGCTGAAAATTTCATCAAAATCGGATGTAAAATAAAAAAATTATGACATTTTAAAATTTTGCTAATTTTTCACAAAACAGTGATATGCACAACTCAGTGACATGCAAATGAGACAGTCGATGATGTCCCTCACTCAATAATTCCTTTATTTTTTATTGTTAGAATTATACATTATTTCATTTTTCACAGATTTTACAATATGGACCAACTTGATTGAACCATTTAGTATTAAACAATGCTAATTGCTCATGTTCAGGGAGGAATTGATCGTTGTTTCACACGACCACGGAGAAAAATCGAATATTTCATATCTCATATACTAAAATACAAAAAGAAGTAGTGAATGAGTGATGTCATCAGTCTCCTCATTTGCATACCGACAAGGATGTGAATATAACTAGTTTGTGAAATTAAGCGAAACTTTAGAATGTTGTAGGCCTACCTATTATCTTTGTGTATTTCATATAAGATTCTCAAAATATTCCTTTTCAGGTGTCTCGATTGTCAAAAATGAAGGCCTATGAGCTAGCGCTGTGCGCTCGCATTTTGATTGGTGAGTTATGTATACCTATACAGTGGCGTAACTACGGGGGGCATGGGGGGACGTGCCCCCCCCCCCAATCGGCTGCCCCCCTCCCCCCAAAAAAAAACGGGGAAAAGGAGAAAAAGAGGGAGAAAGGAAGAGAAACGTAATGGGGAAAGAAGAAATATCATATCATATCATATCATAATTATGTTACGTAAGAAGCACTTTTTTCATGGCTTTATGAAACAGTTTGCTCAGGGCCTATGTCTTTATTGTTCCTGGTGCTCGCATAGACTGTTTAACGAGATGTATAATCCTGTTGTACTAAAACATCCCGTTTTCAAATCAATATACACCAAACATATTTCCTCGCAATTCGAGTTATTATTGTTTTGTGTAGTGACATTTGCTTCTTTTTCATGACTACTTAAAGTGATTGCCCAATTTTAAGGTCTTAATATAAAACATGTCATGTCCGTGCTTACGTTCGCATTAGTTAATTGGTGAGATGTCTGCTCTTCATGAATTCCTAAAATCAGTCCATAAAATGTCAATTTTTCTGATCTGAATATCAAAGATTTTCAGCTCGCGCTTCGCGCTCGCATCATTTGGTTAGTGAAATACATAAGGACTTAGTAAATTCCTACAAACAAGCCTTAGAATGGCTCTCTTCAGGTCTGAATTTCATAAATTTTCAGCTCGCGCTTCGCGCTCGCAGTATTTGATTAGTGAGATGCATATGATAATCATGATTACAATGACTACAAAAAGTGCTTCATATGTTTAGATGTAATTCTAACAAAATCAGCAAAGGATGGCACTATCATTAGATGACTATGCTGAGATATTTATACTCTTAATGGAACCTAAAATATAGTCCTTAAAATGTCCCTGCTTGGGGTCAATATATACACAAATTTCAGCTCGCGCTTCGCACTCGCATTGTGTGTTTAGTGAGACAGGTACGTATCATGATTACAAAAAAATTGCTTATAATGTCCCTTTTAGGTCTGAATATCAAAAATTTTCAGCTCACGCTTCGCGCTCGCATTATTTAATCAGTGAGATTCTTATCCGTTTAATGGCATTGCATGTCCTTAAAATTTCTCTATTAGGTCAGTATACCTGGCAACTGAGCGCGCTCCCTAAGTGACACCAACTTTGCGGTGGTGCCCCCCCCCCCCCAATACCGTGACCCACGGTACGCCACTGTACCTATATATTCTATAACAAACTACTTGGCTTCCCCCCATTTAAAAATTTTGGATCGCGATTTGCGCTCGCATTATTTATAAATGTATCAACCCATGAATCCTGTTCATGATCACAAAAATATAAAATATGTAGTTTTTCAGGCCTCATGCACTGTCAACAAATTTCACGCACTCATTAGGCTTATTAGATTAACAAATATGAAATAAATTTTTTTATGAATTCATAACTAAATTGTCCCTTTTTCAGAAAAAAATTTCGACAAGTTTTAGGAAGAGGAATAGAAGATAGGCATCATTTGTATATAATGACAAAATGTCCTTAGGCCTAAAATGTCTCGATCCTAGTTTAAATAATAATAAAATATCAGCTCGCGCTTCGCTCTCGCATCATTTTTTAAGTGCTTTCCACATTCACTTTACAATTCCCCTATATACACAGTGCTTTAAATATTGCTTAAATTGACCCATTTCATATCGGAATTTCAAATATTATTTCCAGCTCGCGATCCGCGCTCGCATTATTGATTTTCATGATGAAAAATGAAATGTATTCAGAATGCCCAGATTCTGTCTAACTCTAAAACACGTGCACGCATGTTTATTGAGACACGCATCTTGATCTTAATTAAAACGTGCTAAAATTATCCAGTTTCAGATCAGAATATCCAAAACTTTCTGCTCGCGCTTTGCGCTCGCATTATTAATGTAGGAAGATACCAAAAACTACCCATCATTTTTCATGAGTGACAAAACATGAATCGAGTGTCCCGTTGGGGTTTGAAATCTAATTTTTTAGGTTGGAATATCAAAAATTTTCAGCTCGCGCTTCGCACTCGCATTATTTAATCGTTGAAATATGTATCGTCATAATGGCTAACTGCAAAACTTCCTTAACAGGTCCCTTTTCGACCAGGCCAGAACGCACATTAACAATTTCTGCTCGCGCTTCGCGCACGTAGTAATTATCTAGTTACATACGCATCTTGTTCAGGTTCACAAACATTGCCCAGAGTGTTCAATTTTCAGGTCAAAATACATGAAATTTAATTATTTTTTTTATCTCACATAGGGCTTATGAGATTATTGCACATTAATGTTGTTTATAAAGTAAAGCTAGGAAATGATTGTTAGGACATGGGCGTTTTGCCCCCCCCCCCCAAAAAAAAAATAAATAAATAAATCACGACCAAGAAAAAAAAAGAGAGAAAAGGAAAGGGATAATGGTGAAATATATTATTTTCCAAATATTATGTCAAATATATCGCGCTTCGCGTTATCATTATTTATTTAGGTCTTGTGAGATACCTCAATGTGTTTTTAAGAATAAAATTTCAGAATTTCTTTAACTTCTACCCCCCCCCCCCATTTTATTTTATTTTTTATCTTGGTGCCCTCTACAAAAGTTCAACAAGCCCCCCCCCCCGTGCAACCCTGCTGAATAAATCACAGCTTCGCCACTGATGAGGAGATTGAGTCGATTGCTTCGAGATTGCATTATTCCCAAGAGGTTATCATTGATATTATTGAAGGCTATTCTAAACAAGTAGTAAAGAAACTACAGCTCCCGTTCACACAATATTCTCGTAGGGCCTACTCTGGTGAGAAGTTAAACCAAATTGAGACCCGCAAAAATCGCTCGCGCTTCGCGCTCCCATTGATATTACATTATATATTCGTGGATTTTTTTTTCAAGAACACATTAAAAAAGTGGTCTTTAATTGCCTTTTTTTTAAATGTGATTATGTAATAAGATAATTCAAAATACATTTAAGGCATTTAAGTTACATTTAAGTTAGCCTGGCCGGGAGGGAGGGGGCGCCATTTTTCGAAAAGTACACATGGGCGCCAAAAATCAGGTCAAATTTGGGCCCCCCTCCCCACGAAATCTTGGATCCGCGCCTGAGTGGTGTTGTAGGGGAAGTCATTCTAGCTTTCCAAGGACCGCACACTAGCACGTTTTTTAATATGGAGTTCTTTTTATAGAGTGAATTAAAAAATGATAATTGGTAGGAGACGTTGTTACATCAAAGTTTAAGTTGCGGTGGCCATAGGGTTTTTTTCAGAGTTTAGTGCTGAATCAGTATTATCTCTGTTTTTTTTTTAACCCGGGCAAATTAGGGTTAGGGCATAACAGTTTAATTAGTTATGACTTCACACGATTAATGTTAAGAGGTATAAAAACATTATATATGTATGATTCTCAGACAGAATTTGTTAGAAGTTGTTTTCATACTTTGAAAAATGAAAGTGTTGATAATTTATGTGATATAAATGCCGTATCTACGTGCTAGTAGCTCGGCAGGCTATATCCCAAAATAGTGTATATTTTGTTATTTTGTCAGAGTGATATCTGGGTGTGATGGTTGCTATGGGTGATATTATGTGGTAAACGATGTTAGGATGAACGAAATGTTCTTGCCATGTCTTAAGCGCCTGCATGTTTTGTCAATGAATGAGTAAACATTTACCTTTTTTAATGTTCCTGTCATAATATGAAAAGCAGTATTTCTATAGCTTTTTGTATTGCTAAATACGAAAAGCATTCAGTAGGTCATCCTCACGAAATACACTAATCTTCCTTTTATTCAGGGCGTTGGCTATTTGTCCCCTGCTCTTTTTATAAGGAATTTATTTGAGCGTCCGCCATGACTTTCTTTTGTTTTGAGAGTGCCGAGATCAAGACCGACATGGACGTTTCCATTTTCGAAAAAGCAGAGGATAAACGGTGTTCTAAATTGTTTTATTTTGTGTTTATTTCCTTTGAAATAGAAGACAAAAATAAGAGCAATAAGATGAGAGAACGAAAGCAGGGGGGGGGGGGTTCAAAAATGCACCAGGGGCCCGTTTTAAATACAATTTGTTTACAAATTTTCAATAACACTTGAAAGCTACTATTTGACAGGCGGAAGGTAAATTTGTTTGAATTATTGCGCATTTGTCAATATAAAATGCACATGTAATTATAAAACGGTACCAGGCGATTGCCTGGTTTTCCCTTTCTCTGGTTTCTTATCTGTATAAACTGAATGTATTATCTACCGCTTTCATTCCCTTTCTTATATCTATCGTCTTTCTATATCCCCTCCCTTCTACACCTTTTTTTCTCCGAGTTCTTCTCATTTAAATTATATCTGTATCGTCTTCCTTCTCCCGATTTGGATTACGAGGTATATACCCGTCCTATCCCCCTCTATCCTTTCTCTCTGATTTTTTCTTCTCAGTATCTGTCATTTTACATTACATCTAACGTCTCCCCACCTCCCCCCCTCTCTCTCTCTCTCTCTCTTTTCATCGGAAACCGTTCCGAGAGTATGCCTCGATTTTGCCAACTTGTATTGATCGGAGATGGTTGCATTTGTGGGCCTTTTGTCCTATTGCATTGTGGCCATCATGTCGAAAATGTAGGTTTTTTTCCCCCAGTTTCTCAAATAATGTCCCCAAAACCTTTTAAAACTACTATTGTAACTGTCGTTTCACAATAAATTATACATCATCTTCCATTTTATATATTGACAACGTGGGTAGATATATTTCGCAAAAGACAATATGATGATGATCATCATCGTATAAAAATGCACAACTAAACGAATTTTTGTCAACTTGGGGCTGAGGGCTATGGCAAGACAGAGGCCTCTATCTTTCACTAATATTCATCTTTTATATTTTTTTCATACATTATATACATTATATGTCTCATTTAACTCGATTTTCCACGCAGCTATTATAATAATAAAGATAATTTTGTTCCTGAAGTTTGCACACCGGTATTCGATTCGTAATATCCTGAAATTATTTTAAAGAGTTAAACCAAGAAGATTATATAAGTAAAAGTCACTTAAATCGTAAGTCTGAAATCATACCTCCCAACTCTCTCCTTGTCACTTTCTACGTTCCTTTCTTTATCTTACTTTTCCCTCAAAAAGAGCCATGCTAGCAATTACTGAAAGTAAGAGAAAGTAAGAGAAAGTATTTATCTTGAATAAATTATAGCATCCGCAATCAATTTTTTTTTGTTCTTTCGTTTTGTTCTATTTTTAATTTTTTCCTTGATTTCACAACCGAAAACAAAGTAATAAATAAATCATTAAAAAAACACTCATAATAGTTTGAATTCATTTTTGTCTCTATCGTTTTAATCGTTCAATCTAATAGTACAGAGGCGGTGGAGTTGGTATAGGAAGTTTCAGACCTCACCCCCTTCAGCAAACATCTACAAAAAAGCCAAAGTCTATATAAATTTGAGAATTTTTTGGCCGGTTCACTCCCTCCTACATTCAGCTCGACCCCTCCATTATCAAAAACGCACAGCGCGGTCCCTGTTTTTATTTAAAAAATCTGATATTTTGGTTTTGATGCTAACCAGGGTAAGCACCCCAAATGTTTGTTTGCAGTAACGGAAACAAAAATTGGTGGGTCTTTTTTTTTTCTATATGAATCTTTTCTACCATGCATGCTATTCGCCGATTAATAAAGAAAGGAAGAAATTGGCGAAAAAGTAGGAAAATTAATAATATTTGGGTCGGTAGGCCTATCAACATCATTTTTTTTTGGGGGGGGGGGGTGTTAGTCACACATGAATAAGTTTGTAGGATTGAGAGGGTTCTGTCGGGACACGCCAGACAAACGTGTTTTCTTTAGGGGATGCGTTAACGTAATTTCTCCTCCTATATCGTTATATTTCCTCCATTTCGGGCGAGGAAACCTTTAGTTCATTATTGGTTTTATTTGAAGTGATTATGTTTTCGTCAACTTTTCAATGCAAAAGTTTTCATCTGGGAGAGAAAAGGAGAATGAGATGAAGAGCTTCTAAAACCTAACCTATTATAAAATCATTCTGGAAAATGACATGAATTAAAAAATTGTGATTTTCTAGCCGATTCACCCCCGCCCACAGCTCAACACCTGCACCATGAAAAAAAAACATTGCTGTCCCTGTTTTACACAAATCTTTTCCCAAATATTTTGGTTTGGATGCTAACCATGGTAAGCGCTCCAAATGCGATTTTTTTAAATACTTTTTTTCGACGTAACGGGGAAAAAAATGGCCAGGACGGTCTTTATTCTTATCTTTTCTACCGCGTTACTCGCAATTAAAAACAGAAAATCGGAGAGAGGAGACAAACAAGCAATATTAGAGTGTAGGTCAGAACATTTCCAAGAACAATAAAAAAGTCATCAGTTTGACAAGGGTCTGAGGACAGAGTTGCGACAAACAAACGTGGGATTTTTAAAAAGTAATCTAACCCAAAAATAGTCATGTTGTTATTCGTTTAGGTAGATATTCATTGAATTTTAGCAAAAGCGCACTTGTCTATTCCCCCTTTAATCTCTGTCTCTCATTCTCTCTCGTTCTCCGTGACATCCGAACATATTTTTTTCTATAATTTCCCTAAATGATTCTTCTTTCATCTTTATATGCACCATCACCCAGGGGAAGCGCTTTTACGCAATATGAATCACTGACGGATGTCATAAGCACCTGTGTCATCAGTAAATGAGACAACGTTTTTTTTTAAATACGGTACGTTGGTCGAAATGAAAAAAAAAAGAGTATTCATAAAAGCTTTATGTATTGCAAAGTACGAAAAGCATTCAATAGGTCATCCTGCCGCGCCGATAAACACTAATCTTCCTTTTGTTCGGGGCGTTGACCATCTGCATCCTGCTCTTTTCGGAAGGAATTTGTTTGAGTGGCCGCCCTGACATTCTTTTGTTCAGGTAGTGCCGATATCATGAACTACATGGACGTTTCCCTTTTAAAAAGAGCAGTCATAGTCCAGGATAGAAGGGGTCGAACCTTGTTTTTTTATATATACAATGTTTTTTTATGGTTTCTTGTCAATTCGAGGGTGCTGATTCCGAATCTGAATGATGCCACTCGTGTAACCTTGAGCATTTTCTGCAAATTGGCAAAATCCAATATGGCCGCCAAAATATTCAAATTACCCATGAAAATCATAAAATTGTCCACACATTGGCTTTAAGGTACATGCAATTGTGCTGCCGGAGTGAAATAATATCTGAAAAAAAAGATTTTTGTCAAAATATTTATTTTCTTGATATCAAAATGGCCGCCATCATAGACCCCTGTACAATATGAATGGGGAAAATTAATTTTTACAAAATTGAGCACTGAAATGCAAGTAATTATGATCTATGAGTGAAGCAATGTCTGTAAACATGATTGCTAACGATATATATCATTTGTTATGTCAGTTATGTGATAAATCCTGTATTTTGATATTCAAAATGGCCTTCAAAAGCCCTAACACTATTATGTACAATGTGAATGGTGACACAAAAAAAATCACAAGAGTGAGCACTAAAATGCATTTTGTTGAGATAAACGAGTGGAATACTGACTAAAAACATTATTGTTAACGAAATCTATTATTTAACATGCCATGTATGTGATAAACCCTGTATTTTGATATTTAATATGACCGCCAAAGGCCCTCAAATTATGATCTACGATGTGAGAGAGGACAAAAACAATCACAAGGTGAGCACTAAAACGTATTTTTTTGTGGTAAATTAGTGGAATACTGTCTTCAAATATAATTTGCAACGAAATATATTATTCGGGTTTCATATTTGTGTTAAATATTGTATTTTGACTTTCAAAATGGCCGCCAAAAGACATTGACTGTATTATGTACAATCGATCTGGGAAACCAATTTTCACATGAGTCAGCACCATAACATGCATATAATTGTGATTTAAGAGTAAAATATTGTCTGAAAACATAATTCCTAACAAGATATATCATTCATTCTGCCAGGTAGGTGATAAATAATGTATTTTGAAAGTCAAAATGGCCGTTACAGGCCCTAACGGTAGGCCTATTATGTACTTTGTGAATGGGAACATATAATTTTAACAGAATTTGGCTTTGCTTGACTAAATGGTGTTGCATGTATGAGTGAAATATCGTCTGAAAATATGATTTTGTAACCAAATAGATCATTTCTTATGTTATTTAGGTGATAAATGCTATATTTAAATTTCAAAATGGCTGCAATATGTTTCTTTGTGGAAATTATCTTTCCCCATTCAAATTTTACATATTAAGATAAGGGACTATGACGGCCATTTTTCATTTTTAAAAGGCTGTATTCATCACCTTTATGACACAAGCTATGATATATTTCGTTAGAAATCATTGGGTTTAGACCAGGGATTCTCAAATGGTGGCGCGCGCGCCACTTGTGGCGCACCGAGCCTTGCGGAGTGGCGCTTGGGAGCAGGTATAAAAAAAAAAAGAACGTAAAAATAAGGAAAAATTGGTGAGAAAAAATGTATCTACCAGTAACCTGGAAATAAGGATTTGGTGATCATTTTAATACAAAGAGAAAACAAAAACTCTTTACTTGACACTTAATTGCTAATTGATTTCCTCAAATTTTGTCCAATTTAGCACTTGATAACCCCTATTATGGAGGGTCGATGGTGCATGTTCTCCTTTTTATTTATTCTATGCTGTACAAAGTTAATGTTCCACACAAGTGATTTGAAAACCCCGTTTGTAGGATTTCTCTTTCAACGGCGAGAAATTTTCCATTTCCAGAGTATACGTTTTGGTTAAGAGTTAAACATCAAATAATATGATATTCAAAGTACATCTGGATCATAAAAGATTATGAATTTGGGACATAACAAGTAGAAACTTTGTTTCAGGAGCCGATTAAAATCCGAAGTTGTAAAAGTGAAATACATGTATGGTCAGATGTATTGCCTGCTGTGATTGCCTGCATGCACTCTTGCTTAACACGAGTTGTAGAGAGAGAGATCTATCGAGAGGGGCAGTTTGGGGCGTTAGTGCAGTGCAACGCCTAATTTTCAGCCCTTGCAAAATCGGGGAACGTAACTTCAGCCACTGGCGTACAGATGGGGGTGGGGATTGGGGGCCCCCCAAGTGTTTCACGGCCAAGAAAAAAAAGGAAAATAGGAAAGAAAAGGAAAGGGAAAGAGTGGAACATTTTCTTAATATTATGTCAAAATATAGATTTTTGTATTGAAAAGTTCAATATTTTTGCTTCAGCTGCCATATCTTGCCCCCTCATTTTTTTTTTACTCATTACGCCACTTTCTTCAGCCAATAGGTCTGGTGCAAAACAGTTTGAACTAGTGGTATCATTGGTATGTTGTGAAAAAGACACTGGTAATTTTTCTTTTAATATTCATATTGTGTAGTTTGTTGGCATTTGTATTTCTTCTGTTGATATTAATTAGAGCCCCTCTGGGCAATTTAAAAGGCCTCATATTCCAAAACTTCTGGGGGCTCTGCCCCCTCGACCCCCACCAGGGGCCTCTGGACCCCCTCCGCTGATACATTGCTGGTTTGCGTAATGGATAGTGCGGGGGATAGTGGACTAAGTGGAGCATTACAGATTCTTAACAAGAAATGTGGCGCTTCAAAAAAAGTAATTGAGAATGGCTGGTTTAGACAATACTTAACACTTACATCAAAATTAAGCCATTTTCATAGTAAAAATTTTGTCAAAATTATCTGTCCCCAGTTACAATGTACATACTACTTTGGGCTATGGCAGCAATTTTGAATTTCAAAGTAAGGCCTTTATTACCTTCTCAACCATTATGTGATGTATTTAGTCAGAAATCATGTTCAAGACCAAATTTTACCTATACATCACATAGTTACGTGCGTTTTTGGTTCTCATTCTGGTGATGATTAGTTTCCCTATACGCATGTTACAGAATTTGTAGGGGCTTGTGCGGCCGTTTTGAAAGTCAAAATACAGTATTTATCACCTATGGGAGAGGAAATTTTATATTTCATTTAAAAAATCACGTTTTCAAACAATATTTTTATTATACAACAGAATTATATGGATTTCATAGTCAGGCAAATCCTAATTCTTTCAAAAGTATTTGTCCCCATTTACATTGTAGATAATACTGTAAGGGCCCATAGGGGCCATTTTTAATTTTACAATACAGCATTTATCTCATGCATGAAAAATGAAATGATATGTTTCGCCAGAAATCATGTGTTTAGACAATATTTCACTCGTATAGATTACAATTACATTCATTTTATTGTTTTTACTCTTGTGAAAATTAGTTTCTTCATTCGCTTTGTTCATAATACAGATAGGGCCTATGGCAGCCATTTTGAATGTCAACATGCAGCATAATTACCGAAATTGCAAGGGAAATGATATGTTTCGTTAGAAATCCTTGTTGTCAGACAGTGTTACACCAATATTTCGCAGTTATTGGCATTTTAAAGTCAAACAAATTCAAAGGTTGTGAAAATTATTTGTCCCCTTTTATATATTGTACACAGTATAAGGGGTCTATGACAGCCATTTTGAATATCATAATACAGCATTTATCACATTAGATAGTATACAAATGACATAGTTTTGTTAATAGTCATGTTTTCAGACAGTAGTCCACTCGCAGGTCACAATCACATGCAATAATAGTGCTCTTGTTTGAAAAAATATTTTCCCCATTCATATTCTACATAATAAAGTATACAGGGGTTATGGCGGTCATTTTGAATATCAATAAAATAAATATTTTGTCAAATATCGCTTTTCAAATTGGTATTTCACTTCTGCACAACAACTACATGCATTTTATAGCTAATGTGTTGGCAATTTTATGATTTTCATGGGTAATTTGCATATTTTGGCGGCCATATTGGATTTTGCCAATTTGCGGAAAATGCTCAAGGTTACAAGAGTGGCATCATTCAGATTCGGAATCAGCACCCTCGAATTGACAAGAAACCATCAAAAAACATTGTATATCTAAAAAAACAAGGTTCGACCCCTTGTCTATGGGGCCTATCCTGGACTATCAGTCCGCAAGCCCCTGTGTTAATGAGCAAATTAGCAAGATTTATCCAAGTCCTTTCGTGGCTGAATTCATGTCCCTGCAAAATCTCGTGATTTGTGAGACTTTCTTTCTCAAAGAATTTAATCATTTTCTCCTTGAGTAATATTGATTATTTTTGTACCATGGGCAAGAGTAAATGTTACTCTTTAATAAAGGTTATTTCTTTTGAATGAAATATTTTGATAAATAAGTGAATTTTTTACCTGAAAAGATGCATCAAACAGAATTTTCTTCCTCTGTTTTCACTTGCAAATTGTGCAACATTTTGTGTTTTAGGCACCAACATTATTTATATAATCAGAAAGCTCAAACTCTATACTTTCTTACAATGTCACTCTTGATATGTGGCATCTTTTAGATGGGTCAGCAGCCAGCTTTTTCCATCAAGATGCAAGACGAGATTTCTGAAATTTCTGAGTAACATAAAATCCAGAGTTCTGATTGGCTGAATACTGTTTTCAAAACAAACAGGCGCGGGTAATTTGAAGAGATTACCACATGGTGAGTGTGATCTTGCAGAGGCCCAGTGTGGGGAACATTGGAATTTGCGTGGGTGTGTGGTCTTTATGACCAATCAGAGCGCAGTATTCTTGTTTTTGAGCTGCAAAATGTACTTGGCCTATGAAAAGCTGGCTGCTGACCCATCTAAAATACATCTTCTTATAAAAATTATATCATATTAAAGCTTAGATCTTCAGCTTTATCATGATCTAAAAATCATTTGTGCCCAAACAGAAATTAAGTGTGAAAAAAAAAATATTTTGTTTCATGTTTTAGATCAAAGGGTATTCCTATATTACAACTTTCTTTTAAAAATCCAAACACATGACCTGAAAGAATGATTCTTCTTCTTTACAAAGATACCAAAAACATGAAATTAGATCAATATTTAGAGCAGCAATGGCCGAATAAAAAGAGGTGTTTTGGTTCGCACCAAGCTCATTAACTATGCAAAAACCCTCTAGTCATGAATATCACTTGGATAAAAGAAACTACTTTTTCAGGGCTTGCGGACTGACTGTAAGATGAATGGTGTGCTAAACTGTTTCGTTTTCTCCTTTTTTAGAATTGTAGACAAAAATAATAAGAAGAGGGGTGACGGGGAGGGAAAAAGTTCAAAAGTGCACCGAGATCAGCTCAAAGTACTAAGACATTACTCTCGTACAAGCTTTTTGTTTTTCTGAAAATACAATCGATCGATGAAACCAAGGATGTTGTTGTTGTTTGTTGGAAATTAATGGCGACCAGTCAGATTTGATTATTACCGCCAACTCGTTAGGCCAACTATTTTTTCTTTCTTTTCTTCGACGTGTCCTTTAAAATCGTTCCTCTCCTTTTTTTTTAATTATTATTATTATTATTATTATTAGGAGATATCATTCTAGAGTGATATCTCCTTGATGAAACAAATAATAAGACGAAAATGGTGAATAAACGCGTAGCTTATTACGTGATGATCTTGCATAAAAGATGTTAGCGTATCTATCAGAACGATATGGATCAAATCACGTGATCAGAACAAATCACGTGATCAGACCTTGTGCGCGCGCGTACGTGCTCGTCACAAAATTTATCCACCCAGTCTGACTCCAACGAAAAACTCGGGTAAAACTGAAATGATTTCCTATTTTCGGGATTTTTTCCCACATAGCTGTATATTTTTTTCATTCAATTATCGAAATAGGTTTATAAAGGAAATGGTGGCAGGGGTTTTAGTATGTAACAATTACGAAAACGCTGAAAAACTTCATCGAATTAAACCAAACAAGTCTCGGCTTCTGTAGAATCCCGTAGTAGCTAAGTGAACGACTCGCTGGGCTTCTGTGGAAGCCCGTCGCACGCAAACGGTTAAAACAAGGAGAGTTGTAACTAAAATGATGTATATTTTTAAGTGAACCCCCCTTTTGATTTGTCAAATTTACATCAACACCATCTGTAAAACAATCGATCCCAGGGCCCTGAAACCCTCTTCCCTACACACAGAAATAACGTAGACAAGCATAAAGAAATTATGCTCAGTTAGAGAGCTTTAGCGCCCAATGGAAATTAAAAAAGGCACGATTGCAATGCGATGGAAAATGAAATATGTATTCAGCAAACAATGGAGCAAATAGGGAAAACCTTTCAACCAATCAAATGACAAATATCGTTTTTAAGTTTTATAATTTTTGTTATAAATATAGAATCCTTATGGAGTATTTTTTTTCTCTTCATCTGTAATATCAGGGGGGGGGGGAATCAAAAGGTAATTTAAAATATGTTGAGGCTAATAAGCGCGCGAAGATTTATTGAACAGAATAATAGGAATGCGTAATGATGAGGATGACAGCTATATTTCTGTTTAACTGCTTTGATATAGGCCAAGCCCGTACATCTAGATATTCTGGTTCACGACATTTCCTATTTTAATATATTTCGTCGTAAACTTCATCCTGGAGTTTTCTTTACGAATCGCAATAACAAAGATATAAAGCAGTTATCTCAGATTAGCTGAAGAAAATGAACACGCAGACATTTATTGAATAAAATAGAAAGGAATATGGAATGAGGGAAATGGCACGCCACTTGATGCATAAAACTTTGATTAATAATGCCCCTGGTAAAATCACAATATCATGGACATTTCCAGGTTGTTTTGTTGGGCTGAGCCCTAACACCGATTCCGCCGACCCTGATGAAGCTGTTAGCAGAAAGTTTGCCCGGTATTCATGACATTCTCCTATAATTTCCTTACCTATCTGGCGTTTATCTTATCTACTTTTGTTTTACCTTGCCACTAAGTAAGATCACCAGTTACCGCACCACCAACACATCGTGACGAGTGATAGAAAAAAAACTGGAAAATCGAGTTTACTCTTTCTGTGTTTGTGGAAATTTAACACATTTCTTTTTTTTAATAATTATTTGACTTGTTACATATTTCTTTTACAGTAAACTCTTGTAACAGGCCTTTCGGTAAGAACGAAAAAGGTGAGATGAATGGATATAAAGGGTGGGGAGCAAGAGATCGAGAGTGAGAGGGAGATGGCCCGAGATAGAGAGAGGGAGAGAGGGGGAAGACGTAGAGGGAAGTGCGTCGAAGGGGGCTGTGTGGATCCGAAAGCGTATACTTTCAATACCAATCCATATTCGTCACAAATAAAAGATCTCCTTAAGAAAATACTGTACATGTAGATAAAGTACGTTCACTTTAGTCGAAAGATAAAGTAAGTTGTTGTCATAAGATTCAATTATTGAATAAACTCTACGGAAAAGATATTGCTATAGCAAGGTTGTATTATTTTCATACTGAGGTATATAAAGTTTTTAAAATTACAATTTGTTGTGAATCCTGGCTACCCCTAGTATAATCATCCCCGAAACTGTAAAGGGAAATGTATAAATGCTGACGTTAATGTGATGAATTTCACACGGAAATAAAAAAAAATATTGTTTTTCTCAATTTTGTCTTGTCTTGTTTGAGTATCGTATTCAAGTTCAAGTTCAAGTTTATTTCATTTCTCAACTCAATGATACAACATAGGAAATAATTACACAGATATAAAATGATAACCATACAAATCAATGCAAATGAATATACATTGCAAGCAATATGACTATACAAGAAAAGTAAATAAATGTTTATGGTAAACTATAAATAAGGTGATAATCATATTAACCAATAACAATATATACAATGGAAATAGAACAAAATGTATACCATTCTCAATAAAACAATTTGCAAGGCTACCTCAATAAAATAAAGTTGAGTAAATGGAGGGATCCACTAAAAAGCAGGGCTTTGTTGGGTGTGGATTCCTCAAAGAATTGATCAAAGATTTGTAGGTACAGGTATAAAAACGAAAATGAGAATGAGAGAGAGAAAAAAGAATAAGGTTGATGTGATGGTTGATAAAGAAATACCAAGATAATGGAAGAAGAATTTTATCGAGAGGATAGGATGGTGCACATGTGTGGTTGAAAGAGGAAGAGAAGAAGGAGTAACAAAAAAGAAAAAGAGTGAAGGGCATAAGACCGATGAAGGAGAATGAGCGGAAGAGAGCGAGGTAGAGAGACGGACAGGGAGGGAGGAGGAGAGAGAGAGAGAGAGAAAGAGGAGGGTACAGGGGATCGGTTACCGACTGTTCAATTGGAATTTACTTTATTTGAATCAAGAATTTGTTTCTTCAGTTTAATCTTAAAACAGTTCAAACTGGGAACATTTACGATGTCATTGCTGAGTGAGTTACAGTATTGTCACGAAATGGGTTTTATTTCGTGTGTAAAAAATATTTTTGGTTGATTTATAATGCTTTTGTCGTAGCTGGCGATATTACATGCATGTTTTTGCACTAATAATGACGTAGATAAAACATGAAAGTGATGCATGTTTTGAACGGTTTTTGTGGAATAACAATTTCCTGGAGATGTTTAATTGGTTAATTTGGTTATCACTAGCTTGATCTAAAAAATGCTTTAATTTGATATATCATTCATGCATATCCGACTTCGGAGAACAAAGTTAAAAATGTTCTAAGATTGTAACAGAGGTTAACTGTAACAGATATTGTATAATTAATGTACAAGTACGTCAAGTTGATAAATTTCGGGGCCTTAATGACAATCTGTTGAAATACGGCGCCCATGGGGTGCATTGCACGTAAAGTATGCAGATTAATTTGGATTCGCTATCCAATAAATAAAGATGGATGCGATCGAAATGATTAATATGATCATTCGCATGTCTTTCCACGGGGAAACCTAGGAAGGATTTCTAGTCCTAGGCGACTGTGGTGAGATGTCCTTGTATGTTGGGTCTTTTGCACGCCAGCAAGATACTATACCAGTGCTTGCTCTTTTGGTAGTCTGGTTGGTCTGGAAGCGGACGGTTCGGAGTCAGGAGCAGACGGCTGGTGGTCCAGAGCAGACAGGTTGGTCTGAAGCGGATGGTTGCTGGTCTGAAGCAGACGGTCGGAGGTCTGGAGCAGAAACGGGGAAAACTACAAGTAGAACAGAGCCAATGGGTGTGGTCGTGAGAGCCTGACTGCAGAAGGACCCATACATATGGTCGAAGAACCAGGCGTAGTTTCCGTTACTGAACAGATGTCAATGGTTGCAGTACGGACTCAGACGTGGTCGTGGTACCGAACAGACGTGGTTGCAGTGCTGAACAGACGTTGTTACAGTACGGTATCAGACGTGGTCGCGGTAGTGAACAGACGTGGTTGCAGTACGGAATCCAGCGTGGTTGCTGTACTGAACAGACCTGGTTGCAGTACGGAATCAGACGTGCATGGTTGCAGTACGGAATCACACGTGGTTGCAGTACGGAGCAGACGTGGTTGCTGTACTGAACTGACGTGGTACCTGGTTTGAAGCAGACAGACGGAAGTCTGGAGCTGACGACGCCGGGGAAATTACATGTAGAGCAGAGTCCATGGGTATGGTCTTGGGAGCTTGACTACAGAGAAACCCATACCTATGGTCGAGAGATCTTAAACTACATGAATCAGATGCATATGGTCGAGAGAGCTTAATTACACAAGTTAGATGCATATGGTCGGGTGAGCGGTTGGAGCTGACAATAAAGAGTGTAGCCGTCTGGAGGTTGCCTGGTGGTGGTACTGGCAGGCTTGTGTAAGTGTCGACTGCGGCAGTATATCTCTGCCAAACGGATCCGCGACTAAAAGTTTGGAAATCGACGTGGCAAGACACCCGCCGGCGGCTGGCATCCTGACAAGAGCGAGCTGCCGGTGGACCCTACCACCTCCCGCGCCAACGATTCCATCACAGTATTTAGGGCCATCGAAGGTAATTGTTTTTTGTGCAAAGAGAGTCCGGGGAAGGTGGAAGCGTCGGGATTGTCGGGTTGGATAATTGTGAATAGCGTTGCTTTTTGTAAACATGATCATCAAAATGTTTAGTAGTTCATTTATGTTCAGTTTGTACATGAATTGTCCTGTATGAAAAATAAATAAATACGGAAATTTGAGGAGATTCGACTTGTAGAACAAATCATCAGTATGACATCGAAAATGAGCATTATGTATAATCCTTATAATCTTCTTTTGTAGAATAAGCATTTTGTCGGTGAGACTCTTGTAAGCGTAACCCCAAGCCAGTATTCCATAATTAAAACACGGAAGTATAAGTGAAAAATAAAGTGTAAATAGTGTTGATTTTGAACATTTAGCATCACGTGGCATTTCATTAAAATATGACGTACCCCTGTATGAAAACATTCTTATACAGTATTCAGTCCGTGGTTTTGGAAGAGACAGATTTTTATCAGAATGGCATAACGGAGAGTATGACATGAAAACTGAGATATGTTATGCAAGTAGTGCGCACCAAGACCATTCAAACTCTTATACACCATTAAAAGAGTATGTTTTATACGCCTTGATTTGAGTGATTCCCAGTTTAAGAGTTAATGAACAGTATGGTTATATATTTTGTACGGAGTATTTTTGAGTACTATTCTACAAGCTCTATTTTGTATTTTTTGTTGCAATTGGTTTGGGTATATTTCAAAACTGATGAATCAAAGACTACATCAGCATAATCAAACAATGGCAGAATTACTGAACGGTAAATTAATTTTAGACTATCCTCATTCAAAAATCAACGAAGCCGGCCAAGGAAACTTACTATTTTTTTACTAAATTTACTAGTTTTAGCACAAAGTTGAACAATGTGGTAATTTTATTTTCACTCTGGATCTACAAAGTCCCCCAAGTATATCAGAAATCCTTTAGAATAAATACACTTTCCTAAAATTCTAAAATTAAGGGTCCTGTTCACAGACAACATATGACGTGACCCAATCAACCTACTTTCAGTTTTGTCGAAATAAGACTTAATTTACTTAAACACATCCTTTCGTATATACGTTTCAGATCAGCAATTAGATTGCTTTCAATGAGATTTACGTCATTATCAGAAAAATACAAAAGAGAATCATCAGCATATAGATGGCTGTGACAGTGCTTAACTTGCTTGACTATGTCCTCCACACTCACCGAAATAACGTAGACAAACATAATTATGCTCAGCTAAAGAACTTTAGCGCGCAATGAAAAGTTTAAAAAACGCACTATTGCAATGCAATGGAAAATGAAATATGCCATCACCATACAATTGAGCAAATAGTGAAAACCTGGCTTTCAACCAATCAAACGACAAAAATCGTTTTGTAATTTTCGTTATACATCTAGAATCCTTATGGAGTATTTTTTTTTCTTCATCTGTAATATCAGAGAGGGGGGATCAAGCAGTCATTTCAGATGTGCTGAGGCTAATAAGCACGCGAAGACTTATTGAACAAAATAATAAAATGAGCACGCAGAGATTTATTGAATAAAATAGAAAGGAATATGGAATGAGGGAAATGGCACGCCACTTGATGCATAAAACTTTGATTAATAATGTCCCTGGTAAAATCACATTATCATGGACATTTCCAGGTTGTTTTGTTGGGCTGAGCCCTAACACCGATTCCGCCGACCCTGATGAAGCTGTTAGCAGAAAGTTTGCCCGGTATTCATGACATTCTCCTATAATTTCCTTACCTATATCTGGCGTTTATTTTATCTACTTTTTTTTTTACCTTGCCACTGAGTAATACCCCCAGTTACTGCACCACCAACACATCGTGACGAGTGATAGAAAAACCTGGAAAATCGAGTTTACTCTTTCTGTGTTTGTGGAAATTTAACACATTTCTTTTTTTAATTATTTGACTTGTTATATATTTCTTTTACAGTAAACTCTTGTAACAGGCCTTTCGGTAAGAACGAAAAAGGTGAGATGAATGGATATAAAGGGTGGGGTGGGGAGAAAGAGATCGAGAGTGAGAGGGAGATGGCCCGAGATAGAGAGAGGGAGAGAGGGGGAAGACGTAGAGGGAAGTGTGTCGAAGGGGGCTGTGTGGATCCGAAAGCGTATATTTTCAATACCAACCCATATTCGTCACAAATAAAAGATCTCTTTAAGAAAATACTGTACATGTAGATAAAGTACGTTCAGTTTAGTCGAAAAATAAAGTAAGTTGTCATGAGATTCAATTATTGAATAAACTCTACGGAAAAGATATTGCTATAACAAGGTTGTATTATTTTCATACTGAGGTATATAAAGTTTTAAAAAAATGACAATTTGTTGTGAATCCTGGCTTCCCCTGGTACAATCATCCCCGAAACTGTAGGATGAAATGTATAAATGCTGACTTTAATGTGACGAATTAATTTTGCCTTTTCTTGTTTGGGTATCCTATTCAAACCATGATTAAAAGATGATACTACATAATCTGAATATTTTGAGAAAATCCTGATTCTATCCATGCTTTGCATTCACATTAACAGAAAATACCTCAGACCAAGGTTTGGCATTGAGTTTGAATTGATATTTCCTCATGCTTGCAATTTTAGACAACAACAACGAATCAAAGTAGCATAAATTATTAAAATAATAGAATAGAAATGGACACAGAAAGGCAGATGCTTCATAAAGTTGTTCGTACATATACGTTAAGAGCGACGTTAAGAACGACTGATAACCTTTTTTTACGCGCTAAATAATCACCAATAAACATTTAATGGTGAATATGATTTCCTACAAGAAAGGATCACAAGTCATTCTAAAAGTCATTCTAAAAGTCACTCTTAACTTACGAACTACCTGTTTCTGACAAATTACATATTTGAATACTTATTCAAACTTAGAAATTTCTGTGAACCACACTTCTTTCTTACATTTTTTTTACTTTTTCAGCAACAAAGATCTACATACTCTATTCGTTCTACATTCGCTCCTCCTTATGCCATTTCTAAATCCAAAAATAGGCAGGTTTCAAGTTTTTTTATGTCTTGCTCCTCCCCGTCTTTGGAACAAATTCCCTCCATCTGTCCGGAACATTTTTTTCTTTTGACCCCTTCCAAAAAAAATCTTAAAACACGCCTGTATAAGTATATGTCTTATGCCATTTACAGCGCCTTGTATCATCTAGAAAAAAGACTATATAAATACATTCATGATTACTATGATTATTGTTATCATTGTTAATTATTATTATTATCATTATTATATTCATTAATATCATATTATTATATCACCATCATTACTGTCATCATTATTTACATTGAAGAGCAAGAGCCCTCTGCAGGAAGACTTGCGATTAAACACAAGGAAATGAACCAACTTCAACTTTATTTCAAACCAATGAGACGCACGCATAATTTACCTGCGCCTGACTTTTAAAGGTACCTTAATACCCTAAAAGTACCGGTGGAGAGCCATAATGCCCCCCCCCCCATGAACGCTTCGCGCGATATTTCCAAAACCTAAAAAGATAGCGTCGCGAAATGTTATGATTTTCTTTGAAGGCCCGCGCAACATTTGATACCAAATTCGCGACATGCGGGTATAGCATCGCGACGTCAAGTGACTTTTTACGAGACAACGTCATACCAAAAATGGCTCAGTTGTATACTTTGTGCACAAAGTCTATGGGAGATGAAATTCATAAAAGGGTAATTATTTTTCATTGTAATTGGTATGTTTCATCAATTCTGGTTTCAATTTAGCTGCTGAATGGTCTGTAATGATTTCCATTGGAAAAAAAACATTGAAAAACAAAAGACGAAAAAACTAAAAAATGCATAAGAAATTATAAAAACAAAGAAAAGCATCAGGACAAAAAATGGCTTCCGCAATCTTTCTTTGTGGAAACCTCTAAATCAATATTATATCGTTCTCACGAAATACTATTTCGTTCCCTCGAAATACTATTTCGTTCCCTCGAAATACTATTTCGTTCCCACGCAATATTATTTCGCTCCCACGCAATATTTTTTCGTTCCCATGCACGAAATACTATTTCGTTCCCACACAATATTATCTCGTTCCCACGATATACTATTTGAGTTAGATGCCTGGTATAAATATAAATGTAAAGGTGCGTTTGTGAGATCTAGGGATAAATGGCTAGAGCATGGTGAACAGTGCACGAAATATTTTTACAGTTGGAAAAAAGAAGAAGTGTTAAAAAAGAAATAAATTGTGTAGAAATTAAAGGTAAAATAGTACATGACGGTAAAAAAGTTTTAGAACATATATTAGATTATTATGAAAATCTGTATAAAGGGGATTGCAATCAAGATCAAGAGTTCGATGAATATTTTACAGGATTAAAATTAAACACTTTATCAGAAGAGCAAGCAAATTTATGTGAAGGTTTATTAACGGAAAGGGAGTGTTTTTATATACTCATGTCAATGAACACGAACAAAGCCCCAGGTAGCGATGGCCTGAGTGCAGAGTTTTACAGGTGCTTTTGGAATGATTTAAAAGATATGTTAATTAGTAGTTTAAATACTGGTTATGAGGAGAAAAAAATGTCATCCTCCCAAAGTCAAGCTGTTCTCACATTGTTATATAAAAAGGGTAATAAAGCTTTATTAGAAAATTGGAGACCAATATCACTCCTTAACATTGATTATAAAATAGCTGCAGGTGCATTGGCAAAAAGAATGAAACAAATTATTCCGCATATTATTTCGGATGATCAATCGGGATTTAGGAAACATAGGTCGGCATTAGAGAATGTGCGACTTGTACAAGACGTTATTGACTATTGTAAAATGAATAATCAATCAGGTGTTATCATGTACATAGATTTTCAAAAAGCTTTTGATAACGTTAGACACGATTTTCTGTTCACTGCTTTACGTAAGATGCAATTTAAAGAGTCATTTATTCATTGGATACAAACGTTTTACACAAATGCAAATGGTAATGTCTTGAACAATGGTTGGTTGTCACAAAAATTTTATTTTAATCGAGGTGTAAGACAGGGATGCCCGTTGTCGGCTCTATTGTTCTTGGTAATTTCTGAAATATTAGCTCAAAAAATTAAACAAAATCCATTGATTACAGGTATAGCTGTACCAACTAAAGAAATATCTCTAGCCCAATACGCCGATGATACTATAGTATTCGCCAATGGAACAAATTCTGTACAAAATATAATGACTGAGATTAATAGATTTGGAAATATAGCAGGGCCGAAAGTCAATTGGTCTAAATCTAAAATAATGAAGTTAGATGAAAATATAGAGTAAAATGACCTAGAATGCACGGTCGATCCAGTAAAATGTCTTGGAATATATGTTGGTAAAAACCATGTTGATGTAGAAAAAAGAAATTGGGAAGGGAGACTTGGAAAAGTCGAAAATATACTTAATTTATGGAAAATGAGAAATCTGACTTACTTTGGAAAAATATATGTTATTAAGATTTTAATAGCATCACAATTTGTTTATGTTGCTTCGGCAGTTCCTGTGCCCGATTACATTTCAAACGCATTGAATAAAAAATTATATACATTTTTATGGAATTCCAAAAAAAATAAAGTTAAGAGAAATGTATGTTTAAACAAAGAAATTGATGGTGGGTTAAACATGGTTGATATGAAAGCCAAATTTTCATCACTTCGATTAGCATGGATTTATAAATATATGGATGAAATAAAGGGAGCATGGAAAACTCTTTTTACCTATTGGACAAATAAGATTGGTGGTTTTCCATTATGTTTACATTATAATTGTAATAGTGTAGACATTGTTAATTTAGGGAAAAGGTATAATCTACCCTCCTTTTATATCGATTTTCTATATGTTTGGGCAAATTTGAGATACCAGAATTTTTTAAAAATTACTGATATTCCAAAACAAGTTTTATGGAATAACAGTAATATAAAAATACAAAATGAAACACTAAATTTTAATAAATGGAGGAAATCTGGTGTATTGATGGTAAATCATGTTATAAAAGAAGGTAAATGGAAAAACCTCAATACGGTATTTGATGATTTTGAAAACAGAAAATTATTATACAATTTTGAACTACAAAAGTTGAAGAAAGCATTTCCCAACACCTGGCTGGAAAATAGATCAAATGCACAACAAAAGGAAATAACGATAATACCTAATCTTATTGAAATATCAAATGGTGATTTAATTGATGTAAATATCTTGAAAGCTAGGCATTATTATCATTATTATTTAGAACATAACAAAACAGAAGCATCTTTCTTTATGTTTTGGCAAAATTATTTGGGACTTCAGATAGAAATTGATTGGGACAAAGTCTTGTATTTTAAACTTAGACAAATAAAAGATAACAAGGTTAGAGAATTTAATTTTAAGCTCCTGCATAAAATACTTCCGTCCCAATCAAATTTATTTAAATGGAGTTTAAAAAATGATGATAAATTTAATCTTTGTTTACTTAAGGGAACAATTATGCATATGTTGATAAAATGTGAGAATATAAAACCTCTATGGAAAATGGTAGAAGACACAATTCTTTCTGTTTCTAAAGTACATGTCTGTGTTAATGAAAATATAGTAATTTTAGGTTGGAATATACAAGAACCGAAATACTGGTTAATAAATATCATTTTGAATTTTACTCAATACACCATTTACAGAAATTATATTGAAACGAGTATGAAAAAAGGTTATTACTTTGTTAATGTAAATAGATTATGGATGAATTTGAAAATGAAACTGAGATGGTATTTAAGTTCAAAATATGTTACCAAAAATAAGAATACAAAATAAATTGACAAATTGCTGGAACTCATTTATTGATTGATTAATTTGATTACTGTATATACTTTGTGATTTGTAAACTGTATTATAGAGATGTAAATAAAGTCCCTCGAAAGAGGTTTAAAGAGAAAAAAAATACTATTTCGTTCCCACGCAATATTATTTCGTTCCCACGAAATACTATTTTGTTCCCTCGGAATACTATTTCGTTCCCTCGAAATACTATTTCGTTCCCACGCAATATTATTTCGCTCCCAAGCAATATTATTTTGTTCCCACGAAATATTATTCCCCCTCTCTCTCCGATCCGCCACCGGCCGTGTATAACACGTGCAGCATAGCAACATGCTTTGGTATGGTATGCGCAGATGATGGTGGTGATGATGGTGATGATGGTAATCTCATTTCGTCCAACGTATTCGTCTAACAACCATTTGGTCTAACAATCACTTTGTCTAATAATCAGTTCGTCTATGACCAATTTGTCTCATCACCACTTGGTTTAATACCCATTTTCTTTTCATTCATTCCGCGCACAATTAACACTTGGTCCAATTAAACCAAATGGTATACGGACCAAATGGCTATTGAACCAACTGGTTATTAGACAAAATGGTGAGTTGTCGAAATGGCAATTAGACCATGTGAATAGTGGACGAACAAATGATAGACCAAATGTAGACATTTGTGATTGGACGAATTGGCAGTAGACCAAATTAAAATAAACCGTAGGCCTATCCTTTGCATTTGGATTTTTGCACGCATGACTGAATAACCGACACACACGCGCACCGGCCCCATCCCCTACTTCACAAATCCCCCTCTCTTACACACATTTCCCACTTTCTTTATATTCATCCTATCGTCATTCACAGCAGCTCCCTGTGACTTTCTCTTATTTTTACACACAAGCAAACAGACCCTCACACATAAATTTATATCAAGAATGTCACAGAGAGAAGAAATTTTGAAATTAATTAAATTAAACAAATTGATACGAATTCATGCACGTGTATTCCTATTTATTCAAAATCTGAACAAAATATGCTAATTCTCTGTTTAACCTCTATATTCCTTCTGTTCAATCTTCTCTATCAGAAATTAACAAAATTAATGGTTTTCCAAATTATTTTCAATTTGTTTAATGCCAATTCGTCCAATAACCAACTTGTCTTGTTTAGCTAATTGGTCTAACGTAAGTAAACGTAAAGTTCAGAATTAACCAGTTCCAAGTTAACCATTAGTCGGCCGCAGGCATTAGACAGGTCCAGATTTGAGATAAAGTTAATGCCCTAGCGTAGGCTAGCAATAGCCTAGCCTAACATTTGCCTTGCCATTAATGTCAATTTGATAAGTGTTTAAGAATTGGATCTAGATATAGATCTAAGGCCTATAGGGCACCGGCAATTTGAGGGTGCTGATTCATTTATGGCATGCAACGCGAACGACCACATGCGCAGTCTTATTCCGAAGACGAAGATTATGAATATATTTATATTGATGTCCAGAACTGTTGTGGGATAAATAAAGTTGCGGGCGAGGCGGTTCTTTTCGTTCACGATTTGCTTTTGTTTTCTCCCGTTAGCAATGTCGGTTTAGTTATACATGATTGTCGGAGGTTGCACCAGCTTATTGATTTGGGACTGATTCGAAATAAACTTTAATTACAACTCTTCGTTCGAACTTGTTATTTCTTGACTCCGTCTTTCTTTGTACGTGGGCAGGCAAGACGGCCGGCGGGCAGCCAACGGCCGTCTTGCAAAGCTGTGAGTCCCACTACAAAAACGATCGGGACGAGGCACCCTATAAAAACCCCTTAATCGCAGGACTTTTTGCATTTACTACGGAGACACTATCCTTTGAGAATGCAGTTAAAATCACAATGAAGAGCTGAGAGGCTTTTGTCGAAAGTTGCTGGACTGGGATAGCAGATCATCCGAAGATTTGCACCGGACGAACAATTACAAATATGTCGTTGTCCAGAGTCAAGAGATTCCGATGCTATTCCGGTCCACCAACTTTCGACACAGGCCTCTCAGCTCTCCATTGTGATTTGGTGAATTGTGAATTGGTGCGTTGTCAAGAGTGTTGTCCGTAGTAAATGCAAAAAGTCCGGTTAAGTCGCCAGGGAAGGTTCTTTGTGAATAGCCAAAATATTAATTTGGTCATGAAAAAGCGAAAATAGTAATTTGGTCTCCAAAAAGCGAAAATTTTGAAAATTACTTTATATGAAAGAGCATCTTTGTCCCTTTTACGGACTGCTTGGAAGTTTCACTGCATGAGATTGCACAGTGATATTTCATGATTGAGTGAACTCCAGACTTCAAACCTTGTTTTCTCCATACTGGGTAAAGCTCTCGCTGAATTTCCTCTGTATTCAATCAATTAATTGTGAGGGATGGTGTTTATTAATTTTGACAAAGTGTATATCATTTTAAAGCTTCGGAGGTGCTCTTTCTAGTTCAATAAAAATGCGACCAAGATTCGATTAGTTACACTTGTACAGCTCTCTTCTTATTAGACTTTAAAAAATATCCCAAATAATATATGTATTTGTGCTAATTCTAATGATAATAGAAACTATTTCTCCATGACATATCGTGTGATACTGTCATTTTAACATATGCACATGCCCTTCCATGAAAAGAAAACATGATCCACGGATACAATTCATAAAAAAGAAACGATTTACTTAATGAGGGAGCTGTACAAGTGTGACACTACACATCCCGGCTGTGATCACAAGGTGTTCACATTGTGGAATACAGCGAAAATGTTATTCACACTGTTAGAATGCTTGAATTCAACGGTGGGAAGATATTTTCACACTTTGGATACCTCGACAGTGTGACTGTTCACAGCGTATTCACATGGCCGCTATGTGAATATGTAATTCACACTGTTTAAATGCTAAATTTAGCAGTGTGAAGGAAATTTCACATGTGAACACACTGTTGCACACACTGTGAAACATTCTGTTCTTTCCAGTAGGGAACTCTGTCGCATTGCCAATGAAAGGATGTACACGTCATTAGTACTCTCAACATTCAAATGCTTGTAAATATATTTATTTTTATGTTTTCATTTCCCCCCAAATCTTATTGAATTTTTCTCCGCTTAAAACCTGCCAACTGGTCTCAAGTATTTCTTTCTACGTTTAACTACCCTACGTTAAGTGGAACGAGCTACACTACAAAGTAGGCAGACCCGATGTATCCCGGATCCCGGATTTTATAAGTCTGAATCTTGGATGGAGATCCGTCAAGTGTAAATTCGCATTGAGATCCACCTTTGATTCTGAAGCAGAGAGAAAACATGGCAAACTCAAACTCGGGACTTGAACCGATAATTACAGATCCCAGTTCCTTTACGGCACCCTTCCACACAAAGTTTAGTCCCATCTGATCAGGCTGTGAGAAAACAAAACAAAATAGAATACAAATGAATTTGAAAACAAAATTAGGTATGAGAATGATTAATTACAGCGATATTGAAACTTAAATATTGTTAGAATATCCAGAAACCAAGGTCAGAAAGGTTCATAGAAATAAATGATAGCAGAAGACGACTGAACATGGTAAATTCAATCTAACACCGCGAGTGGATCCAGTTCGCCAATAGGGGTAGGGGCAAAACTTATTTACATCCACATTTTCCCGATCGACCACTATGAAAGCTGGAATCTTGGGGTTCTATTTTGCAAGTTCGGAAAATTAATTTCAACTGAGCTACAACACCTTTACACCTATATTATGTATAGTAGTCATGAAATGCATATTTACCCCGTCGTTAGGATTTGAGTTCAAATATAGCACCCCTCTCTCGGTATTTTTTTGTTTTGGTTAACTTATTTGAAATGGCTGTTTGAGCAATTAGTTTTTCATAATACCTCAGTCACATTTCCCCTACGGTGGCCGTACGGCTAGCAAAAAAACATTATAAAAACGTTTTAACATTTTTCGTACCAGCTACATGTACATGGTTGAATAAAAATGGATAAAAGGCTGTTTTCGACTCGCCGTACGGCCGCCATTAGGGAAATGTGACTGAACTATATGTTAGAGAGATATTAAAAAGGATCACAACTTGAAAATTTCAATCAATGCTATGCTTTAAAGCTCATTTATTTAACCAAAACAGAAACACACGTACTTTGTTTTGATTGAGCAACCGATTTTGATGTAAAATCATTTGATTTATCTAATTAAATAAAACCCGCTATGGGTATTTATTGTATTCGTGTTTCACAATTCAAAATCATATTACACAGGCAAGGGCAAGAAAATAAAAATATGACATTTATGCATTCAAATCAAATGAGACATTAAAAAAGAAAATTAAAACTTACAGCACATACATCGTACGTTTTAATAAGTTGTAATATTGCTTCTCACTATGCATATCTTCTTTTATTTTTTTGTACATATTTGATTAATATAATAAAGCACATTCTCTAGTTTTCATTACTTCACACCACAACAGTTTCGGGGCCAATGCATTAGTACAATCTAGTACTGAAACCGAATAATGACATGTTTTTTTTTTATTGGGGGGGGGGGATTTAACAAAACCAACAATAGGCCTTATTGATTTCAATTTGAAACTTTTCACGGATTTTTTTCTTTCAAATTATTGGGAAGATTGTTTCATACTTTCTGGCATATTTGGACGATTTTTTTTCCTGAAATGTTTCTAGCTTAGGTTTTGGTAAAAATACATTGAGGAAACTGACATTTCTAGTATCAAATCCATGGCGATCAAGACCATTTCATTTTTTATGGTATATAAAAAAACATACAACACGTACTAAGAACATGTAATACCTGTGTTATTATTTCCGTGGCAATACTTACGAAGTTCTCACGTACGTAACCGTAATAGTCTAACTGGTCCTCCTTTTCTTGGAAGTAAAACCGAAGCCAGTTGTGGAAACCCGATACGCTAGAACTTTTGGTCTCGCCCATGAACACGTGTTCAAATCCAGACGAATCAAAGAACGGGTCAGATTCCTTCCTACTGTAATTGCCGAACCAAACCATTTTCGCCCATTCGCGGTATTCAGTTTCATCTATGAACTGACCTATGATATAAACCACAACAAACAAAAAATGTACGAATTACATAATCAAGCGATTAACCTTCCAGTGCAAACCCCATTTTCGGCAAGGAGGGGGTTGGTACTAAGTACTGTTCGATGGCTTTCTCCCAATTTTTTGTCAGTATTAATACTGTTGACTGGTTGAAACAAAAAAATTAAAAAAATCTATGCAGCATTGTAACTTTCATTTGATTATACCTTGCTTATTGATTTGACATTTAAACTGCAAAGCTGCTTCAAGATTAGCTAACTAATTGAATATATATATATATTCTTATTTCGAGAGCTCGCTTTTCTCCTCCATGAAATAACAAAAAAATATAAATAACCAAAAATGATCATACTCTATAGTCAACCCGGGCAACCCACAATGGCCATTACGGCAGAGGTATTGACTTATCTAAGATGTGTATAAAATAACAAAACGAAATTATATGGAAAGCTTATCCAAATGCACACAAATTAAAATGGTTTAGGGATATTGTATAATCTTAAGGAATATTTAGGCCAGAATTGGAGGCAAGTATACTATTTTCTAAAAGGTAAGCATATCATAAAGCTATAGGTGGCGTTGCTTCCCCGAATTATTCCTTTCGAAGCGTTACAGCACATTTTATTCACTTGACAGGCTTGTTATAGTTCAGAAAGTGCCTGTTATTTGCAAGATTGGGGTCCTGCATTTGCAGGTTAATATTAAAAATCATTAAGCATTAAATTAAAATAATTTGTCAAAGAGCAGCAAGCTGAGGGTCGCAGGAATAATTAAATGCGATAGAAAAATAGGGGAAAATAATTTTTTTTTAATGTATTTTTTATAGCAAAGAAGAAATATGCACTGTAAAGTAATTATCTCGAGGCGGCTTCAAATTTGCATGCATGAAGGCGGCTTCGAAGCCGGCATCGGTGGCGGCTGTAAACCCGTCTATTGGGGGCCTAAGTTGATCGTGCTGGGTGGGGGGGGGGGGGAGTGTCAGAAGCACATCCACGAGATATCGCTTCCAATGGTCATGGGGCGTAGGCTGGAAGCCGGAATAGGTACGTCTGATGAGAAATCGTGAAGCGAACATACAACATGTACAACGCAGTAATTGCAATGCCATATGGACGTGCCACTGGCTTGTTACGCCATGTAACCCATGTAACGTGCCACGACTCTTTATCAAGCCAATAAATGATCAGGTGATATCTTTGATTTGCTTGTGTGTTTGACGTTAGAAGTTGCTCAAACTTAGAATTTCAAATTGTGTGCCACACTGATATTATACAAATGGTATACACCAGGACATAGATATTCCCAGTATGGGTTTACACGCAGTTTTAAACGTATGGTGTGACCCAGACGTAAGGTCTGCTGTCTATGATAATCTCATTGGAAATTATAAATTCATTTTATATCACCTTTGTCTATGAAGAAATCTGTAGTTGCAGTCATGACGTCAGATTCGAAAACGGCATCGAGAAACTCTTCGATTTCCTCTAGTTCTTCCAATGTGTAGACCTCCTCCTGTCTTGTTTCAGAGATGTAGTTGTCCATTAGAGCAATAAATGCTTGATAGGTCCGACTAGATAGAGCAGACTCATTCAGGCTGGTGAAAAATCTACGGAGGGTATAATACGTAAGACCATTAAGTTTGTACTACATCTGTATTTTTAATGTAGAATTTTTTGAATAACTAAGTAACGTTAAGAAATACTTGTGGGGGGTGTCATATCGGCACTTTCAAGAATTGGTAAAGTTTCATAGCCACTGCTAAGTTATGTCAGCCATGTCAGCGTCGACACAACCCTACGCTGTGCCTACGTCGGACTTCGTAACTGTACGTCAAAACTGGGAGCCTGCCTAACTTCGTGACACATTATGGCAATGTTTTTAAAGGAATTTTCGATCTGTAAGTTTATTTGCGGACAGTTACGTACGTTTTTCATAATTGCCTGATTTTTGTTCACATCATACAAATGAAGTTAATGGAGTAAAACAGCAGCGACATATAGGGCATGCACATTCACCAGCTGGCTGCCACCTACCATGGAAAGCGATATTATTTTGGGCGAATCCATGTTGCCACGAGCAGTTGCTATTTCAGGCAACGTTGTGTTCCGGTGTGTTTAGTTTCTCACATTGAGTTACTGCGCTAACTTTGTGCATCGTTACACAATCCATGTTGCCACGAACAGTTGCTATGTTATGCAACTTTAGTTGTGTTCCGTCATGTTCAGTTTCTCGCATTGATTTTGTGCAGCGTTACCAGATAATCGTGACACATTAAGCAGTCCATACGAAACGTGAAAAGCCCCTATTTTAAACCATAATGTACATACATGTACCATAATTCATTGGACTTATGTGAACGAAAATAATACATCCATGCCGCATCTCGCAGTAGCCACTTTCTAAACTGTTATGTTAGCTATAGCGGTTTACGTCCGAAAGAGGCTAGAACGAACACTTAAGATTTTTCCCCTTTTTTACTGTAATCTAAAGTAGATATGGACTGATTGCAGACGACCTTACAGTTAAGATCATGGAGGTTTACGATTTATGGCAATAGCCTTCTAGATGAGAGACTTTACGACAGTGAAATGATTCGTTAGCAGTGCCCGACACTCAAAAATATGTCTATCCAAGAAGACACAAGGTACATTAAGGTCTCCGTCCATTCATCATATACCATTTCACTGTCGTACATACAAAGAAATATATCTGGGATCTATGATTATCGAAACTCACGGATCTGCTGACTGGTCGACGTTGTTTCCATCATCGACTAAAGCTTGTTTATTAATGACGTAATCGTTAGGGGTCAGCCTGTTGACATCGAGTGTCCACAAAAGTTCGGCCAGTTGTGTGATTTCTGATTGGTTGATGGGTTTGGGTGCAGTTCCTGTCAATGAAAGTGTTGGACATGTCTTTAATGAATATTCTGAAACAACGGCGAACCCTTGACATGAGACGTAATTACTTTTCCCAGCCCCCAGTCCCAATGTACAATGAAGTGGTATTTGATGGACACTCTTTTAATACTAGACTATCAAAAACGTTCCATGTTCTTTTACATAAAGAACTGTTTTAAGTATACTGATGGCGTGGATTGGGATAACTTGCCCTTTAATATTCAAATTTCGAAATTTCTTGATATTTTCAAAACGAATATGTAAGTGCCAATATTTTAATTATGTTTGATTATTCCTTCCCCATTCTCTCTCTCTCTCCCTCTCTCGTTCTCTCTCCTCCATTTTATTCTACCCCCCTCTCTTTCGTCGTTCTTCTTTTCTCTTTGTTTTCTCTTGCTTCTCATTCTTGTTCAGATCATGTTGTATTTTTTTATTTTTAAATTGCTCTATAATTATTTGCAATTTCTTTATAATGATACAATTGTTTATAATTCTACATGATAATATGTTAATGTTAATATTGATGTCCTGACTATGATGTAAACAGACACTGGCTGATCAATATTATTTTCAACCTGATTGAATATGTTCTGATGATAAAAACGTAATGATAACCTAGCAGCTGGTCATAAAAAGACAACCTGATCTACATTACAAACGGATAATTCGTAGCAAACCATGTCGGTGACAATTAACTAACAATTGGTCTAAGGCTTACAGTAAATCCTTGGTTTAACCCAATTCAACAAGTTGGTCAACAGGTCAGTGGCATGCTCAGATTTAATCATAATGAAAGTGAATATAATAATTCACTTTTTTCCTGTGAAGCCCATATCACTTTACCATGTTATGTTTCTATGCGCTTTCACTTTGGATATTATTACCCATGCTTTAGCCATGTAAGCCCTCTACAACGCACAAGCATTTTGAGGAATCTATTCCTACATCTTCTATATCTTCCGGAGATGTGATATGACCCTGTGGATAAGTCTCCGGACTTTGAACCACATGGTTCAGGCTGCGAATCCCACTGCAGCACTCGCGTTCTTTCGCAAGATGTTTAGCTACATTTGCCACTATCTACCCAGGTGTAGTAAATAGGTACCCGGTAGGAAGAAACACATTGCATGCTCAAGCATCTGATCAGGGTAGCCATACTAAAGCCGGGGGTAATAGTATGCAGAGCTTAGAAATAATTGTATTTCAAATCGCTATATGTTTCATATTTGTATTATTATCCTGTGAGGGAGGAGGCTATAACATCATGACCTCACAAGCATTAGGTCTATACTCACTTCAAGTTTACATTATTTATGTCATATATAATCAATATGTAGTCATACCGTTGAGGCAGATTTCATTGTAATCGAGGCAGCAATCGCCATGTGTAATACAAGCACTGTTACACTGACAAGGCTGGTCTCCATCAAACGGGTTATCACATCTCCCATCACATGATCCTGTTATAACAAAAAACATGAAATCATAAACATATAAATGATCATGGTTGCAAATAATATACTACTGTTGATTAAACATGATAGTATAATGTAATATTAACATTTATAAAGTTGTCACTGATACCGATACTGGTAGCAATGCAGTGGCGGATCCAGGGGGGTGGCGCAGGGGGCGCGCGCCCCCCCTAATATTTGAGCGGCGCCGAAGGCGCCGCTCAAAAAAAATAAAAGAAAAGTAAAAGAAAGAAAAGGCGCTGCTTGAAAAAATAAAAATAAAGGAAAGAAAAGAAAAGGCGCCGCTTAAAAAAATTATACACTGATATAATATTAGCAACAGTAAGGAAAGACTATCCCCCAGCAAAGCACAATCATATCATCTTCCTTATCTTTTCTTTTAACTACCCTTTTCCCAACAACTTCGCCGGTTAAAAACAATCAGCAGTGCGCTGCCTGCATAAAACTGGCGCCAATCAAGAATAATCAGCTCCACCTAAATCTAAATCGGCGCCGGGCAAGAATAAACGGCGCCATCTGGTTATAAATCAGCGCCGGTAAAGAAAAATCGGCGCTGCCTGAGTTCGTAACCGGCGCCGATCAAGGATAATCAGCGCCACCTATAGGCCTATCTAAATCGGGGCTGGTCAAGAATAATCAGCGCCATCTGGTTATAAATCGGCGCTGCCAGAGTCTTAACCGGCGCCGATCAAGAATAATCAGCTCCACCTAAATCTAAATCGGCGCCGGGCAAGAATAAACGGCGCCATCTGGTTATAAATCGGCGCCGGTAAAGAAAAATCGGCGCTGCCTGAGTTCGTAACCGGCGCCGATCAAGGATAATCAGCGCCACCTATATCTAAATCGGGACTGGTCAAGAATAATCAGCGCCATCTGGTTATAAATCGGCGCTGCCTGAGTCTTAACCGGCGCCGATCAAGAATAATCAGCTCCACCTAAATCTAAATCGGCACCGGACAAGAATAATCAGCACCACCTGGTTAAAAATCGGCGCCAGTCAAGAATAATCGGCGCCTCCTGGTTCTAAATCGGCGCCAGTCAATTATGAATTGCCGCTGCCTGAATCTTACGTGACGTCGGTAAAAATAATCAGCACTACTTGTTCTAAATCGGCGCCGGTCAAGAATAATCAGCGTCCCCTAGTTCCAATAAATAGGCGCCGGTAGAATAATGAAGAAGGGCCTATTGCCAACCAAATCTAGATCGGCGCCGGTCAAGAATGATCAGCGGCACCTGGTTATACATTTTATTGTTGAATGGTCATAACAAAGCTTATCGCATGCCCTTACAGAGTGGACTGGGGCGGGGCAGTTGCCCACAGAATGAAAGATGTCATGAAATCTTATTTTTTTTTAAAAATCCCAGAATCATACAAAAGCGTAGAGCAAATCTTTTAATTTTGATCTTATTTTCCAAAGCTTTAATAAAAAGAAGGTCAGTCACTTTTCTTCTTTACACATTCTACATTGTGCCACCTCTATGGCCTTTAGTTTAAGACAGCTACTATAGTGTTTTATGAAGATGATTCGATATTTTAGCCCAAAACTTTGCTAAAACCCGTTGCTAGTACCGGGAGTGTATATTACGCAACCAGTCGTATATTGAGATTGAGCTACACAACTCGTTCTTTATTTAAAATCGTGCTTAAATTATCCGCTTCTCAGATTGGTATATAAAAATTTTCAGCTCGCGCTTCGCGCTCGCATCATTTCTGAAGCAAAACCCCATACTTTTCATGATTAAATAGGTGAATAGAATGTCCCTTTTCAGGACTAAACGTCAAAAGGACTCCCGCTCCGATTTGCAATAATCTTTTGCTGGATATAATCTTGTTCTTTATTACAAACGTCCATTAAACTGTCGTTTTTTTTCAGATCGAAATATCAAAATTTTAAGCTCGCGCTTCGCGCTCGCATCTATTGTTTTTTTAGATACCCATCTTAATCATTGGTACCAAAAATGCATAGAATATCAAGCTTTCTGGTCAGAATATAAAGAAATTTCAGCTCGCCCTCGGAACTCGCATTGTCTGTGTAGTGAGATATGTATCCTCCTCATGAGTTACTACAAACAGTCCTAAACAGGCACCTTTTTCCTGTTTTCAGGTCAGTATACTAAAAAATTTCAGCTCGCGCTTCGCGCTCGCATTAATTTGTTGGTGAGATATGTGTTTCTATCTCATGAGTCATATAAATATATATATATGCATATGTGTGTGTGTGTTTGTGTGAGTTTGTTTGTTTTGTGTGATATCGAGCGCCTTTGGAAAGTTGATTCATGATGTTGCCCCCCAAATCTTAAAAAAATGATCGACGGCCCTGTATATATATATATATACATATAGTAAAAAAAACTTGTATCTCTATTAATATACAAAAGTATTGGCCTCATCGCAATAAAAGGGTTAATACACGAGATTTTGAAATCGCACATAACATGCATAATTTGTGTTACTTTTTGCTTGTTTCTTTCTTTAATAAGTTTTTCAATCTCTCTCTATATATGTTTTAGAAAGATTATATGTTTAAATTGATGTATATTTCTGTTATAATGAGATATGTTTAAGTGGACTTCAGGGAATGGTCGTACGCAGCAAGGGGGAAGGGGGGGGGGCACATTCGCGATCTGCTGTTGTGAAAAACTTTTTTTTTCCATAACATTTCATGAAAACTATGAAAAATGTGCAAATGTGAGATGTGCACCAAATTTTCGAGTCTTGCCCCCCCCCCCGGAAATATTATCTGCGTGTGGTCATGCAAAATGGCATGACTGGAAATCCTACATTTTGAAAAGAGCATTTGACAGGGTCAGACTTTACCCCTTTTTCAACATTTTCTTTTATGGCGCCGATGAAGTGCAAAAATATGTGCGCCGCTCGGCAGTGCGCCCCCCCTTTCGCCAAAAGCTGGATCCGCCTATGCAATGATATAAATAATGAAAATAATGGTCTAAATGATAATGGCAATATTCATCACAATACAAAAAAATGAAAATACTACTACTACTACTACTACTACTACTACTACTACTACTACTACTACCACTACTACTACTACAAATACTACTACTACTACTACTACTACTGCTGCTACTGCTACTACTACTTCTACTACTATTATTACTACTAACGATACTATTAATACTAATAATAATCATACTAAAAATACAAATTATGATAGTAATAATTGTTATAAAAGTAATACAATTGAGCTGAAATATAGCTACATAAATAGTAATGGGGGTTAGAGATTTCAGCACCCAGAGGGTTCACCTCCTAATGTCAGATCCAGGGACGGAATGCAAGGGGCAAGGGGAGGGGGTAGGAGGTACAATTTTATATTTGCTTGTCAGATCTTACGGACAGCAATGGCGGGATTTTGCCTTTCCATTCAGCATGATTTAAATGTTTGAAAAGCTGTAACGAACGACTAATGACACTTGCTTGTGCTCAATGATACATTCCTATGTAACTGACATTGCACACAATAGCATAGGCGGATCCAGCTTTTGGCGAAAGGGGGGGGGGGGGCGCACTGCCGAGCGGCGCACATATTTTTGCACTTCATCGGCGCCATAAAAGAAAATGTTGAAAAAGGGGTAAAGTCTGACCCTGTCAAATGCTCTTTTCAAAATGTAGGATTTCCAGTCATGCCATTTTGCATGACCACACGCAGATAATATTTCCGGGGGGGGGGGGGGGGCAAGACTCGAAAATTTGGTGCACATCTCACATTTGCACATTTTTCATAGTTTTCATGAAATGTTATGGAAAAAAAAAGTTTTTCACAACAGCAGATCGCGAATGTGCCCCCCCCCTTCCCCCTTGCTGCGTACGACCATTCCCTGAAGTCCACTTAAACATATCTCATTATAACAGAAATATACATCAATTTAAACATATAATCTTTCTAAAACATATATAGAGAGAGATTGAAAAACTTATTAAAGAAAGAAACAAGCAAAAAGTAACACAAATTATGCATGTTATGTGCGATTTCAAAATCTCGTGTATTAACCCTTTTATTGCGATGAGGCCAATACTTTTGTATATTAATAGAGATACAAGTTTTTTTTACTATATGTATATATATATATATACAGGGGCGTCGATCATTTTTTTAAGATTTGGGGGGCAACATCATGAATCAACTTTCCAAAGGCGCTCGATATCACACAAAACAAACAAACTCACACAAACACACACACACACATATGCATATATATATATTTATATGACTCATGAGATAGAAACACATATCTCACCAACAAATTAATGCGAGCGCGAAGCGCGAGCTGAAATTTTTTAGTATACTGACCTGAAAACAGGAAAAAGGTGCCTGTTTAGGACTGTTTGTAGTAACTCATGAGGAGGATACATATCTCACTACACAGACAATGCGAGTTCCGAGGGCGAGCTGAAATTTCTTTATATTCTGACCAGAAAGCTTGATATTCTATGCATTTTTGGTACCAATGATTAAGATGGGTATCTAAAAAAACAATAGATGCGAGCGCGAAGCGCGAGCTTAAAATTTTGATATTTCGATCTGAAAAAAAACGACAGTTTAATGGACGTTTGTAATAAAGAACAAGATTATATCCAGCAAAAGATTATTGCAAATCGAAGCGGGAGTCCTTTTGACGTTTAGTCCTGAAAAGGGACATTCTATTCACCTATTTAATCATGAAAGGTATGGGGTTTTGCTTCAGAAATGATGCGAGCGCGAAGCGCGAGCTGAAAATTTTTATATACCAATCTGAGAAGCGGATAATTTAAGCACGATTTTAAATAAAGAACGAGTTGTGTAGCTCAATCTCAATATACGACTGGTTGCGTAATATACACTCCCGGTACTAGCAACGGGTTTTAGCAAAGTTTTGGGCTAAAATATCGAATCATCTTCATAAAACACTATAGTAGCTGTCTTAAACTAAAGGCCATAGAGGTGGCACAATGTAGAATGTGTAAAGAAGAAAAGTGACTGACCTTCTTTTTATTAAAGCTTTGGAAAATAAGATCAAAATTAAAAGATTTGCTCTACGCTTTTGTATGATTCTGGGATTTAAAAAAAAAAAAAAAGATTTCATGACATCTTTCATTCTGTGGGCAACTGCCCCGCCCCAGTCCACTCTGTAAGGGCATGCGATAAGCTTTGTTATGACCATTCAACAATAAAATGTATAACCAGGTGCCGCTGATCATTCTTGACCGGCGCCGATCTAGATTTGGTTGGCAATAGGCCCTTCTTCATTATTCTACCGGCGCCTATTTATTGGAACTAGGGGACGCTGATTATTCTTGACCGGCGCCGATTTAGAACAAGTAGTGCTGATTATTTTTACCGACGTCACGTAAGATTCAGGCAGCGGCAATTCATAATTGACTGGCGCCGATTTAGAACCAGGAGGCGCCGATTATTCTTGACTGGCGCCGATTTTTAACCAGGTGGTGCTGATTATTCTTGTCCGGTGCCGATTTAGATTTAGGTGGAGCTGATTATTCTTGATCGGCGCCGGTTAAGACTCAGGCAGCGCCGATTTATAACCAGATGGCGCTGATTATTCTTGACCAGTCCCGATTTAGATATAGGTGGCGCTGATTATCCTTGATCGGCGCCGGTTACGAACTCAGGCAGCGCCGATTTTTCTTTACCGGCGCCGATTTATAACCAGATGGCGCCGTTTATTCTTGCCCGGCGCCGATTTAGATTTAGGTGGAGCTGATTATTCTTGATCGGCGCCGGTTAAGACTCTGGCAGCGCCGATTTATAACCAGATGGCGCTGATTATTCTTGACCAGCCCCGATTTAGATAGGCCTATAGGTGGCGCTGATTATCCTTGATCGGCGCCGGTTACGAACTCAGGCAGCGCCGATTTTTCTTTACCGGCGCTGATTTATAACCAGATGGCGCCGTTTATTCTTGCCCGGCGCCGATTTAGATTTAGGTGGAGCTGATTATTCTTGATTGGCGCCAGTTTTATGCAGGCAGCGCACTGCTGATTGTTTTTAACCGGCGAAGTTGTTGGGAAAAGGGTAGTTAAAAGAAAAGATAAGGAAGATGATATGATTGTGCTTTGCTGGGGGATAGTCTTTCCTTACTGTTGCTAATATTATATCAGTGTATAATTTTTTTAAGCGGCGCCTTTTCTTTTCTTTCCTTTATTTTTATTTTTTCAAGCAGCGCCTTTTCTTTCTTTTACTTTTCTTTTATTTTTTTTGAGCGGCGCCTTCGGCGCCGCTCAAATATTAGGGGAGGCGCGCGCCCCCTGCGCCACCCCCTGGATCCGCCACTGCAATAGTACGTTCCAGTTGTTTGTAAAGTCGTGTGTAACTTCATGAGCAGCTTCATTAAATATTCACATGAGATGCATAGTTGTAGGGTGTACTAACCTGAGCATTCCGTTACGTAATCTGGACAGCAATTGAAATACGTGGGACATTGGTCGTTGCACTGGCATGGTAGAGATGAATCATAGTCCACACCACACCGTCCCTTACACAAATTTAAGTCTTATCATTTCGGAATGAGAGAAAGAAAAAGAGAGAGAGAGAGCGATGAATACATACTATGAGTTAAGATAATTTTTCCATTCATGCTTTTCGCTTTTTTTGGCAAGGCAGTGTAGCGAGAAAAAGGTGATTTTAAAATTCAGATTCAGATTCAGATTTATTTCCAACAGAAATAACATGAATATTGATACAAATTTTTTTCATACATTTATAACAAATATTTACGATACAAATCATTGTCAGAATAATTATATTAAAAAACATCAATGATAATTAACATATAAAGATATATACAAAATATGGTGCATTTTGAAGACAAATTATGATATATATTAATTTAAATAGAAATCTGTGGAAATGGGAGTTTCACTCATAGTTATTCCTAAGAAAAACGACATGCCCCAGATTAAGATAACAAATAATGAAAATTATAATATTCAGACATAACCCTCTCCTCATTAATATATAAAGAAGATGAAATACACTGTCGTACCATTGTACATCCAGTGGGGATCTACGGAAAGGGGCAGGGGTTTAATTTAAACACCCCTTGGGATGACAAGTCAAAAAAAAAAAAAAATAATAATGACCTACATTTTGAGGCGAACCCCAAATCACCTTCGTTTTGTAATGAACCTCTTGTTTTCCCTTGCTTACTTTTATTGAACCCCTTTTTTTGTCTATTTCCTCAGTACAACAACGACCTATATTTTATAGTAAAGATCCCTTTTTTGGCAGGTCATTTTTTTTCGCTGACACTCCCTTCTTGAAAAAGATAGATTGGCTCCCTGACATGTCATACGGGGTTGGCAGGACGAAATTGTGAGTCAGGGTTAGCCGAACTACAATGTGAATAAATTTGTTAATATATTAATGAAATCCAAACGCATTAATGTTAAAAAGACAACGGAAATAAGTTGCAATAGTTGGATATAGTGTAAATAAATATTTCGAAAAGTATACATACTATACCTGCAATGTCATGCACATGTAATACAGTATACAGATACGCTCTGTGAATAATGGACCGAACGTATAAAAAAAATGAAATATTACCTTCTTCAACACATTGATCTTCATAATCATCACAGCAGCTGCCGGAATTTCCACATTGATCATCACATTGACAAGGAAGGTCAGGATCGTATGCAATATCGCATCGCCCGTCACACGTCAACAGTGGAGCTACACCAAATCAAATATCAAAATAATAATAAAAAAGGCTGTCAAGTAATATCAGCCCAGGGTCAATGACCACATCTAATATGAACTATAGAGGGTGATGTTGACGATTGTAATCACACACACTATTAAGTGTCCATCAGCGTGTTTTCTTTATCGGGGAAGTAGCACTTTGCTGCCTCTAAGAGACTTTTGAACTAAATTTCAAATAATTAATACATGTTCAACAAACACCAGCGATGAGTAATAGACATAGCTGGCTACAAGAGGTATGTTCGATATATCAATACCCTTTTTTCGGGAGGGGGGGGTTTATGATAAAATATGGCTAATTTCTTTAAATTTGCAGGACATTTAGATGAAATTAAAATCTTTGTAGAACAGCCTATATATATATATATATATATATGTGTGTGTGTGTATGTGTGTGTGGAGGGGGTGTATGTGTGTGCGTGTGTGCATGAATTTATAAGTATTAAAATCATGTAGGTGTTGGATCATACAGAAGAGACAAACGGTACATCTTGACGAGTAAATGCATCACGTCTCGCCTCAGCCACTACTTGACCAGTACAGGAAAATACATACAGCAACATGAAGAGACCTTGTCAAAAGGATATGATCATTGAAGCGTAACCCTTGCTACTCAACACCGCTTGAATCTGAATAAGTCAATTCAAGGTATCTTGGATATAGTTTGATTTGGTTTATAGTAGGATTACAGAAAAAAGGAGGGAGGTGATACAAAGGAACTCAACCGTGTATACTGGGATAAATACAGAAACTCATATATAATCTTGGGATTATTTAATTACCAATGCACTTGTCGTTGTAATCGTCACAACAATTATTGTACGTCTCGCATAGATCGTTACATTGGCATGCTAGGTCTGGATCATACCCATCATCACATCTTCCTTCGCATGTCGAGCCCGGGTCAACACCTATAGATACAGGATTACGACTTTAGGTTTAAAAACACAAATAATAAGAAACAAAAGCACAAATATTCCATAGGTATATAGAATACCTTATTTGATTTGAGACCAAATACTTAGTGAATCGTTCACGCAATGCGTTGGGAGTAAAAACAGTAGATACTGACTTTTTCAGAAACAATTTGTGCACAAACGTACACGTGAATCTGATTCCACTCTCATTTTCTGATAAATGAAAGAAAATAAAACAATACGAGATTTTTTATATTTTGGAGTAGCATGAAATTCAGAGTTCTGATTGGCTGGATAAGGTTTCAAACCAACTGGCGCGGGTAATTTGAGGAGATTATCACAAGGGGAATGTGATGTGAAGCATGTGAACCGTTAACATTTGGATGCGTGTGTGGTCTGTTTGACCAATCATAGTGTAGTATTCTTGTTTTAAAGATGCTTAAAGGGGTGGTCCAGGCCAGCTCCAAAAAATATTTAGCCCGTAGTAAATAATTACAGGAGCCATTTCAAAAAGTATTATCTCCTTACTCGACTTTGGAGACTTTTAAGAGCATTTCTTGTAACGGTTATTTGGGGCAAAAAGAATTAAATTTCGCGCACATGTAGCGAGATCGGTCACGTGACTGTGACGTACCATCTCCACTTTGGTTTCGCAACAATCCAGCGCGCGACGTCTCACAGCTGCAATATGCCGGTATGTGTCAGGCATACGGCTGCTCGGTTCGGCCGGGAGAAAATAACCATAAAAGTGCGTTTTCTATACCAAATCCGATCCGAGATCGAGAGAGATGTGCCCAGTGGCTTCACAATATTGGGACTGACAAGTCTGACATAAAAACATACAAATATAACGCGAGTAGAGTCGTTTGCGAGGACCAAATGCTCTCTCTGGCCGTCGGCATCACCGGCCAGTTCCCGCACCGACACCAGTCATTTCTCCCCACTCGATCGGCCGCTGGCTGCGGTACGATATCGGATCTTCCTCCACCTCTTCTTCTTCTATTCTTCGACGGTTCTCCAACTCTTCCGCATTCCACCTTGGTTGGAATGCATATCCCGCAGGACCCGACATATTAATTGTTCAAATTATGAAATAAACGGCGAGAAACAAACAAATTGTGAATTACAGGGTCGACGGTGGCCGCAATCAATGCAAGTCGAAAACTACATGTAGCTAATACCGTACGTATGCGGCTGGCGCTGATGATATATACGCATATCATACGTGCGAGCGATAGCTAGCTCGCTCGCGCTCGTAGCAGCAGCCAGCGAAGCCAAAGTGGAGATGCTACGTCACAGAAAAAGCTGCGCATTGCATTCTGGGATCGTACAGACTCGTGCCAGAATATGATTTTGGCAAAATTGAAAATTCAATAAAAAATAACCGTGCCTCTTATTTCTTAAAAAAAATATAGTATAGGAAAGAGAAGGTTTTTGTCTATCTAGTGGATATAAATTAAACCTGGCCTGGACCACCCCTTTAAAGGGATAGTCCGGGCTGAAAGTATGTATAGCTTAATAAATAGAGTAGAATTCACTAAGCAAAATGCCGAAAATTTCATCAAAATCGGATAACAAATAATAAAGTTATTAAATTTTAAAGTTTAGCAATATTTTGTGAAAACAGTCGTCATGAATATTCATTAGGTGGGCTGATGATGTCACATCTCCACTTGTTCTTTTGTATTTTATTATATGAAATTAGGTTTATTCAATTTTTTTCCTCCAAGAACTAGAAAAATTGGATTGGCAACTGATAATGCATTATATATTTATTGCTGCAACTTATTTCATTATAAGGAGACATATTATTCACACAAGTATGAAATGATGAAAAAATTATGATTTTATGTAATAACATAAGAAAACGGAAAGTGGAGATGTGACATCATCAGCCCACCTAATGAATATTCATGACGACTGTTTTCACAAAATATTGCTAAACTTTAAACATCAATAACTTTATTATTTGTTATCCGATTTTGATGAAATTTTCGGCATATTGCTCAGTGAATTCTACTCTATGTATTAAGATATAAATATTTTCAGCCCGGACCATCCCTTTAATGTACTTGGCCAATGAAAAGTTTGATCTTGACCAGATCAAATCAATTCTTATTTCGAAACCCATATCATTTTTAAAAAACATACATCTTCAGCTTTATCCAGGCGCGGTTCTAGACTATAAGTTTTTTTTTAATTATTTTTTACTATCATTATTATTGTTATCATGCGAGGGAGCCTATCGACCAAGCGAAAAAAAATGTTTGAGAATTTGTCATCTATAACATGCCTTTGGGGCCTGATGGGTGTATGTGGATGAGGCCATTGGAGGGGTAAGGCTGGTTATCAGGAAAGCGGTGTTAATCTCTCCAGGCGTTAATTCTCAAAATTAAGAGACTTTGAAGTAATAGAACACGGGAAGAGATGGGGTTTTAATGCCAATGATACCCCTTGAAAATATTACGAGGGAATGTGTTGACCAGGAAGAAAATGTTTGAACTGAAACCTTGCATGTGGAGCACTTAATGAACTTTATGTGTGAAAAATCTGAAAACGCTATAAAACCATCAAACTTGACATAAAAATACCATTAGAGATATATTTTTCATGCGCGCCACACGTGCAAAATTCTGCTTTTGCGCGCAGAGCGCGCCGAAAATTTGGGGTAATGTCTTACCCCCTCTCGCCTCTCAAAACATGGAGAGACATTACTGATTAGTAAAGCCTTAATGGGGGAGTATATAGCGACAGAGCCACTTAAAACAATGTATATCCTAAATAATTTGGAGCGCTTTTGACAAAACGCGGATATGTTTAGATTTAAAAATTCAATTTTCTGGGATTAGTATTGTTATATTCGTGGTGGGTATAGTATGTAGGGAGGTTAACCTGAACAAAAATGCAGGGCAGTACTATATTGCAGGAGATCACAGACTTCGTAGACTCGCACTTTGAAAGAGCATTAATGTATTATGCATTTAGATGCTATTTTGCTAAGGAGCGAGAAAATTTTCGAATTTGAGTAGTAAAAACTTTGATTTTAGAGCACTTGACAACATAAATGGAATGCTGCATTAATAAATACATTTATACGCATATAAGATCTACATGTATATATATATTTTTTTTTCTTTGTAGTCGGAAATTGGGGGGCTTGAGCGATTTTTTTTAAGGGGGGGGGGGGGGGGGCTTCAGTTCCCAAAGCCCCCCCCAAAAAAAAAAAAATAAAATAAAATAAAATAAAAAAAAAATCGCCCTAAATCCGCGCCTGGCTTTATCAATATCAAAAATATGATTTGGGCTTAAACAAAAATAAAATGTAAAATCAACAACTTTTGTAAGATGAAAATATTTATTTTATAGCATGTTTTAGATCAAGAGTTTCACCTGCATTACAACATTTTAAAATAAATTCAAACACATGACGTGAACGAATGATTCTTAATTTTTTACATTGATACCAAAATCATGATATAATTTAGAGCAGCAATGTCCGAAAAAAGAGGTCTTTTGGGCCGCACATAGCTCATTGAATATGCAAAACCTTTCTAGTCATGAATATCACTTGGATAAAAGAAACTACTTTTTAAGGACCTGCCTATAGTTATACTGACTGTAAAAGCGCATAATAGTGTGGCGATGTCGTCGAAAACAAACCTCAAAACCTTGTAATAATTTCTTATTTAACCTTAGTAGTTAGTAGACTGATGACAAAATGGATATATTTTGTTAAATAATACAAACAAATGCATACCCATACGCGACATGTGCGTCGGTGCAGAGGACTATTCTCTGTTCAGGGGGGGGGGGGGCATTTGTTGTTGCGTCCCCTTAACACAATAAAAATAATCCTGTACTCTGACGCACTTGATACGCGTACACGTAAACGCACACGTATATGTACATATACCTACATACACCCACACCCACCAACCCACCCTCCCTCACACACATAAATGAACTCATATAGACATAATATATTGTGGTTAGTTACCAATACATTTGTCAATGTAATCGTCACAACAATTATTGAACGTCTCGCATTGATCGTTACATTGGCATTCCAGATCTGGATTGTACCCATCATCACATCTTCCTTCACATGTCGAGCCCGGATCGATGCCTTTGAATAACAATATCATGATTGTGGAATAAAATGAATCACAAAGACAAAAACAAAGAACAAAAACATGAGTTAGGATAATGATTAATGGACAAATCGATTGTACGTAAGGCAGTGGTTATGTAATCTAAGAAGCAAATTTTTTTTATTCTTGTTAATAGCAAATTATGATAGTCCGAATATTCCCGACAGCACTCAATAAACGAACATGGAATACGATACCCTTACTTCTGCGCATGCGCAACTATTAGTACTGCTCCCTCTCTCTGATTCGTTGATATATACAGAGAGAGAGAGAGAGAGAGGGGGGGGGGAAGGGGTAACTCTCGACAATTTTTTTTTCTTTGAAATAATTATTACGATTTCAAAATTTAAACATGGGATAAATTCGCATTGAACCAACAAAGTGCCGAGTCAGGTAGTTCAGGTGAGCAAGTCTTAGTAGACGATAGTGGCATGAGTGTGCACTAATATTTATTTGTTCTTTACGAGGAATACTAATATTGATATCCCCGATTTGCATTATAAACTTGAAATTCTGTCTCGCCTGCATAGTACAACGGGACTATTATGCGCCGCTTTTCCGACGGAAGCGGCGTGACAAAATAATTATCTAAACCAAAGGTACGTTTTAGAACTGCTATCGTAACTTTGGAAATAATGTTTGTATCTTATGAACTTTAGACACGAGGACAATCAAGTATCACAGATAATTTTTTATTAGTTTCGGATCACATGCCGACGGTCAAATGGCAGTCAGGGTCAAATTAACTCTAAAAGTGTTGGGTGTCACCTGTCAACATTGACATCTGTCACGGTTTGGTGTTTGAAATGCCATCTTAACTTTGAAATTACTAGTTCTATTTCATGAACTGTGTGATCAAGTAGCATTTAACAATCTGACATGAGTTGCGCTAATGGACAAATTTATTTTTTGGCAGGCCAATGCCATGGTATTCAAGGATAATAGACTTAGGACTCTATCATCAAATGAATGGGTTTTTCCCCTCTCTTTTGGAAAGAAAATAAACATTGATCGTACTTGTCATGCTGCCTTATTAAAATGCGAAACTACCAGAGGCGTTCGACGTGTTTAAGGATAAGATTTCAAATGTTTAGGACACAAATTATTACTCGTTAAAAATTGAGTGCTCTCTTCCTGAACATATCAATATAATACAAGGCATAAGCGATTTTGTGTCTCGTGATTTGCGAGGGCAGCAACATAATTGTATACAGAATCCATTGTGAAATATCTCGGACGGAATAACATTTGTCATAAGAGAGTCTTGGAAGTAAACTTTAACGTTGACCTGAAAATGACCTTTGACCTTACCATGTGACCTCCGACTGCAGCATAACATGCAGGTCCCCTAAATACATCTACCATCCAAGTTCGTTTGAAAAGTAACTTACGGTTGCGGAGTTATGTGTCATTAGGGAGTCTTGCATGTAAACTTTAATGTTGACCTGAAAATGACATTTGACCTTAACATGTGACCTCTGACTGCAGCATAACATGCACGTCCCCTTAGTACATCTCCCATCCAAGTTTAATTGAAAAGTGACCTACGGTTGCGGAGTTATGTTTCATAATGTTTGTGACGGACGGACGACTGACGAACGACGGACAGACGAGGGACGGATGGACATTTGGATCCCTAAGTCTCGCCTTCACCTTTGCTGGGCGAGACAAAATGGATGGGCGAACGTATTCAGAATTTTAGACCCCCATTTTATCGGTCTTCTTGTCATTGTTAAGCAAACAACGCTTACAAAAGATGTAATGAAATATAAAATGTTTCGTATCATCAATTTTGATAGAGTAGATATCACCACCATTCAATGCTTTATTTTTTAAGGACCGACCACGCTACCGATGTATATGATGACATTATTATTATGCAAGTGAAAAATAAAAGGGAAAATATGTAGGGAAAACACATAAAAGCCAGATGGAAGGCACATGGTTGACAAAATAGTTTATACCAAAATGTCGTTATAAATTAGTAGAATTATAATTATCAAACACCACAGTATATCATTGAAAGACACAATCCTGATTTATGTGCATGCTCTATGTGTATGCGTGAGAGGTGCTGTATCCGCATGTGTTTGTTAGCAAGGTTAGTGTCACAGTGGGATGTGTGGGTGCTTGATAAAGGTCCATGTTAGGAGGGAGATTGGTTCAAAAGCATATGGCAAAAGTACAAAGGAATCAAGGAAGTAATGGCCCCAATGGCTAGCTCCCTTCAAACGTCACTGCATGCATGGACACGATGGGTGAGGGCATGCGCGGGGTGTCCGATGTGCCAACAATGTGAGTAACATTGCATGATTTAATGGGTGTGAGAGGTTTGTCTGAGAGGGAACTCTTTGCTTACCACCATCACAGAATTGAGAGTAGTCATCGCAGCAGTCTCCATAGCTGACACACCCACTATTGCACTGACAAGGTTTCCCCGATAAGAACAAGCCACACAGGCCCTCACATGAATCCTCAGCTACTGGTGGATCTGTAGGCGTTAACGGGCATAAGGTATTTCCAGTTAATTTAGATAACGTAGATATATCAAGGATGTTGAAATATAATTCAATATTACCGAATTCCAGCTTAGCGACCGAAATATCAAACGCGATATAATACGCGTTTGCGCGCGTCACTTCAGCGTGATTCTGACAAATGTGGCGACGCGTTATGCACCATACGCTAGGAGAAATGTCAAAAACGACTTTTTGTCAGACTTTTCTGTAATCTTTGTGTAATGCCCCATTGTTATACATGTGCATCTGCGAAAAAGATCCAAGAATCATAACTTTTTCGTCGGTATGGCGTGTTACAACCGATATGTTGTCGCAGAGAGAAGCATGCGTTTGTGTAACATTTTGCGTTATTGTGCGACATTACCGGTTATAACAGTGCCTTCCACGGAACTCCACGTCACCATCAAAGCGATATTCTTCTTAAAAGTTATTTCTTTTTTTATATTCAATCCCTTTCTTCAATCTTGCGTTTATTTTATCGATTTAATTAGCCAAATAAAATGACAACATTCATGAAAGTAACTGGTAACGGTAAAATGAGAATCTGATATGGTAAGTTGAAAGATTCTCTTGATAGAAAATTTGGTACATTTGGTTTGTCCATGATAGCGAGTTTTTGCAACCGCGACGGGGACGGGGAAACTCGCAATGAACAGCTAAAACGTCTTGGTCGAAAGTCGGTGAACAGGGACAGCAGACCAACGTAAGATTCTGAGCTGACGAAAAATTGCAAAAATGAAGAGCTTCATTCCAAAAGGGGACTAAATCCGCTTTTGACTAAAATTGATTTTTCGATACAATATTATTCAGTTTCGCATAAGAATATTGCAATATGGGAGAATAAAAAAAAATGATTTTCTCGGAGTGGACCTAACCCCTATTGCAACAAAAACTCTTCTGAAGAACTCATTTGTCAAAAGGGGTAAGGTCTTTTTTTTTAAAAATTTTATTGTTTTATGTCTCTAAACCTCTAAGTTTTTAGTCACTCTGATGATACCAAAGAAAATTTGAAATTGAAATGAAAACGTGAATGAAAGTGGCAAAGAAAAATCACTTTTTTAATCAAAAGAGATTGGATTCATTTCAGTTTACTTGCAAAAGGGGTTAGGTCCACAATGTTAATCTTTTTAAAAAAATATATATAAAAAATTTAAGACAGGTAGATTTCTTTTATACCCAATTTTATGTTCACATGATAGGGTATTACATCATGACAATTTAGTTTCTCATAAGAATATTGCAATAAGTGAGAATAAAAAACATGGTTTTTCTCGGAATAGTCCAAAGTGGATCTAACCCCTTTTGCAACTAAACTCTTCATATGTATCTCGTTAGACGCATGAATTAAATGCACCATATTGCATTGCAAAAAAAAAAAATCATAAAGATTGATTGCAAATGAAATTTATTCCAAATGAAGCTAAATCCACTCTGTGGTAAATAGAAATTGGTTAATTTTATTACTTAACATAAAGTCATATTTTAACATTCTAGGTACATATACTGGATACAATTTCTAACCATCAGTGCAGATTTTGATACTTTGATAAAATAACATAATTTTACTATTTTTTTAATAATATTTCTGGGTAAAGTTCTTCTAGGAATTATCGTAAAGTCACCGTCCTTAGAAAAAAGCCGAAATATATATTTTTTCTTTTTGAATTTGTATGGTAAAACATTAGAAAAGATTCAAAATGTACTATGCTAGCAATATTTATGTGATAATGCTTATTCAACAATAATAAACATGTTAAAATAAGGAAAAAATTGACGTTCGACCTAGGTCTATTACAAAAGGAGCTAGATCCATGAAAAATAAAATTAAAAAATGTTGACAATTTATATTGAATGCTAGTTTTTTTTTACATGATTCAATTGATCTAAGATGATTGAACTATCATATATATCAGGTAAAATAGCAGTGGATAAGGGAAAGTGGTAAATAAAAAAAAAACTATTTGCAGAAAAACGCTAAAAGTGGATTAAGCCCCTTTTGCTATTTTGGAATAAAACTCTTCATATGTCGTTTGTCCCGAGTCCAGGGCGAAACTGCTGTTTTTTCACCGATTTTAGTCGAAGATTGCTTTCTCATAAAGGGCTTTTGACAATATATATTCTATGTTGCAGAATTAGTCCCCGTTGCCATTGCTAAAACTCCATTTTGTTGGTTTGAAGCTGTTTTATTATACTGTCATGGATTGTCAACACATATCATCAATAAATTCTTGCCAATCGGAATGGTATTTAAGTTATAAATGACAATGTCACTAAAAGATTTTTAGAAATAATCAGAGTGCCAATCATTGTCAATGCAAAATATCCATATTTGGGTTTCCCTGAATTTATATTATTTTGTAACCAGGGTGAAATGACTGACATTTGAACAAGGGAGTTAACGCCATGCCAAAATAACTAAATTGTCACTTACCAACGCAGTTAAAGTAGAAATCCAAACAACAATCCCCAAATAATTCGCAGTTATCCGTGCACTGGCATATGTTCGTCAAGTTGTAGTGATCAAGGCATCTGTCTTGGCATGTGTGTGTTCCTTTCATGAACAAAAATGAGAATATGATAATCAGACAAGTTCATAATGTATGTGGTGCAGTCAAGCTCCTTTCGGGATTGAGGGTGCGACTGCCTGCAACCGTTGGGATAATGGCATCGTATTGTGACCAAACAATCCCACGAGCAATTGTAAAAACCCTCGGCTGGGTCTCCGAATCTACATGGAATAGTGTATAACTTAAAACTATAGATGAGAGTTTAGCTACCATGATTTTAACTCGTTCGATGTAGCATCTCCCGGATATGGCTACAAGTACTATAAACATGATAAAGGCTAAAGCTAAACCGTTCGGAGGTGTAGAGACCTTCCTCAGGGGCTGCGGGGGGGGGGGGGTCTTTGGTCCCCATTTTTTTCATAAACCGTGTACAAAAACGTAAGAATGACCATATGATTGTGATTTTTTGCATGGTCAGCCCCCCACCCCACTTTGAAAACAGTTCCGTGGCCCCTGTTCCCTACATACAATATGTGTTAAAGATAAGAGGTTATGCCTAGTTAAGAACATGCGCGTCTTATCATGGTTATAGGAGTTTTCGCCCTGTGCCATTGCTTGCCCCAATAATCTTTAAGAATTTGAAAGAAAAGATTCTCTTCAAATCCTTGACTCATTACACTATACAGTATTAATACATGAACGTTTTATACTTTTCTGCACACATCCGCCCGACTTGTTTTACTCGTCGCAAAAAAAACTATTTCTGAGATTTAAATCTTTAATGCAACGCATTCTTAGTATAATGACGAACATCGCGGCTACAGGGACCAGGGTTCCTGCTCCAGGACGCCGTTTCATAAACCTGTTCGTAAATTAAGAGCGACTTTAAGAAAGACTGGTTATCCTTTCTTATGCGCTAACCCATCGCCAATGAACATACCATTTACCACAAAAAAGGATCACCAGTCGTTCTTAAAGTTGCTCTTAAAGGTCAAGTCCACCCCAGAGAAATGTTGACTAGAATAAAAAGAAAAAAATAAAACAAGCATCATGCTGAAAATTTGATCAAAATCGGATGTAAAATAAGAAAGTTATGACATTTCAAAGTTTCACTTATTTTTCACAAAACAGTTATATGCACAACTCAGTAACACGCAAATGAGAGAGTCGATGATGTCCATCACTCACTATTTCTTTTGTTTTTTTTATTATTTGATTTATATACAATATTTCAATTTTTAACAATTTGACATCATGGACCAACTTAACTGAACCATAAAATGTTATAACAATGGTAATGCCACAAGTACAGTGAGAAAAACTTTGTTTCACAGGACAATGAGGAGAAAATTTGAATATTTCATATTTCATATAATAAAATACAAAAGAAATAGTAAGTGATGTCATCAGCCCCCTCATTTGCATACCGAGCAAGATGTGCTTATAACTGTTTTGTGAAATTAAGCGAAACTTTAAAATGCCATACCTTTCTTATTTTACATCCGATTTAGATAAATTTTTCAGTGTAATGCTTGTTGTATTTTTTTCTTTTTATTCAAATCAACTTTTCTGGGGGGTGGACTTTGTCCTTTAACTTACAAACAGCTTGATAAAACACCTACCAGGAGGAAATGGCGTTGATGTTTTTTTTTTTCCAGGAAAAGGCAGCGAGGCACCGTTCACATGGTTCCCCTGCCCTTGGTCCATAGTTACCTCTTTTTTTACAGCCTGATGGCCTTTCATGCAAGATGATTGTCCTTATAAAAACGAAACATGTTATTTATTTGAACATCAAATCCAGAATATCTCTTTTGGAAAGATTACAGTGGCACACTGTGTGATCACAGTTTGTTCATACAGTGTACTACGTGAAATCATTACGCATTTAAAATGTCTGGAATTCGACATTGTGAACATATTAACGTGACTGTTCACAGCGTGTTCACATTGGGTCGACTACGTGAATTATGTGAATCACGCTGTTGAAATGCTTAAACCTTACAGTGTGAAGGGGATTTCACACTGTTTTCCACACTTTGAACGCACTTTGGCACAAACTATGGGACACTGTGTACTTATACTGTTGCTTCTGTCGAATCACATAGGGAACTCACCTGGTGTAAATGTTATACCAAAGACGGTTGGAAGAAAACACAGGATATACAATGAGTATTTCATTCTGTATTGAGCTCCAAACCATGGCATAATAGAGAATGTTTCCTACAAAGAGATGCAAGCAGATAAACACACGAATAAATAAAGAAAGGAAAGATGAAGTGTTTGACCATGATATCGAAAATTATGTCTAAATGAACAAAAGAGTAAACGAAAAACAATAAGTTGCATCTCCTGAAATAAATTAATTAAAGAGGTTCGCAAAAATATTATTAAATATAATAAGTATGCATTTACGATGAAAAGGCATGTCGTCGGAAATGATGTTTTAATGATCAAAATGAGCTATATGATTCAGAATGCACTTCAATTAGTTAAATGTACAAGTAAATGTTTATGATAATGCCTACAGGTTAATCAAAATTTGATTTAATTATATATGAATAATGAAAACATTAGATTTGACGATCCGTTGTCACACCAGAACAAGTCATAAAGGAACAAAGTTAAACTTATTCATCAGGTTCATGGTATTTTTCAAATTATAACATATTAAACACACTCATGTACATTATTTAACTTTATCAATATTATGAACATGCAAAATAAAATATAGTATAGATGGACCCTTGAAACACAGGCGATACAAATGAACTTCGTTCTGTTTGTATATTCGTACTGAACAACAAATCAACATTCCCGTCAAAGCCTTGGTTACTGATAATATAAGAGCGTAGATTAAAATACGGAGGTATATTTTTCTTTCGGTCATTAATTAACGACAGCTCCCCCAAAGACTTTATCTATGAAAGATATAACATTACCAGGGATATGCAAAATATCTACATGCCCATAGAGGAAATGTTGAACATGCACATGTCGTAAATGTACATGTACGCTAAAATAGTTGTGGCATTGATGCATTATTTGCCAATAAATGCTTTACTGGACTAAATTTTTCGACAGTCGAACATTCGAGTTCAATAAAGCGTTTATTGGCAAAAAACATCAGTTGTCACTACTATTCTGTTGTTTTATTCGACCCAATACCTAAAAGTGCAATAATAATAATAATAATAAATATATATATATATATACCGTATGAAAAACAGGTCAACCCATATAAATTCAATAAAATACGTTCTATGTGAAATTTTTCGAAAATCGGCCCGGATTCTCACTAATTAAAAGTTATTCCAATCGATATTTGAAAGAAGGCGTGATACATGACTTAGCTATTTCAAAACGATCATACATTGATATTACCATCCATTAATTATGGCATTTTTCGCGTGGGGTTGTGCAATCCAAACACAATTGCAAAAAATATTGTTGCTGCAGAAGAAGGCCCTTAGAATAATTTTTCAAACTCATTTCAGATCACACACAGATGTCCTTATTTCCAAAATAATATTCTCTATGTGAATGATTTATATATTTTACAACTCGCCCAATTTATGTATAAACTAAGTAAAGATGATCTCCCCACATTTTTTTAATATGTTCTACCCAAACCCGTACATATATTAGCAAAAAAACTCTTTCGCCTTTTTTGAACCAGTGTATTGAAATTCACTGCCCAATGACTTTAAAGAATCACAAAGTATTACTATTTTCAAGCGGAAACTTAAAAAGAATACCACACCAACAAATCAAGCTAACATATAACTGTAACTAAACGTATTTAAATCCAATCTTTAACTATCAATAAATTAGTCAAATATTATTTATTCTAAATAATGTCACTACAGTGCCTAATGACCTATGTATATACCTGCAATGTTCCTCCTTTCATTTTCAGTTCTATTTTCACCATCCCTTTCTCCCTCCCTCTTTCCTTTGCCTCCCTTTTGTCCTCTTATAATTTCTACTTTGCTTTAATTTGAAATTTCTACTTTGCTTTAATTTCTACTTTTTTGCTTGGATATATTGTACTCTGTTTTGTTTTACTTTTACTTATAGATATCATATATTGTACATGCCTCAATGTATTTCGTCTGTATAAGTTCATTGTAATTATTTCGACCACATTACTTTGTTCTGTTGAAAATTAAACATAATAAATTGAAATTGAAATTACTTTAAATTCGTCATTATTATCGTTATCATTACAATTATCTAAATTACTTTCCATTTTTCGCTGTCGCTTATTCGCTCTGTTTTTGGTATTTTGTAGATTACTTATTTTAAGCTCGTTTTCCGTCCGTCTCTTGTATATAGGTTATGTTAATTAGTATTGGAACTAAGTTTAGGGACTTGCCTTTTTTACAAGCTCTGCTTTTCTTGGCAAGTCCCACGGCTCAGTTATTTTAGCTTCAATATTTGTTATGAAATGTCTTTGAACTTTATGTATTATTTTGAACATGTACTTGTACTGTTACTCCGATTATATTATTTTGTTGAACGGAAATAGATAAATCTAAATCTAAATTATCACTAATATATGGTTAAACAATTTTAGTCTTGAATAATGTCTTGCTGGAATGTCAAATAACTCGTATGCTGTATCGACATTTACATCTTGATAATAAATTTTAAATTTAAAGATTTTAATGTGCAAATTAGTAAGAACCAGGTCAGTGTCACAATGACGATTCTGATAAGAGATTTGCAAATAATTTCACCCTAACTCTAAAGCCTAAAGTACAATGGTAGTTTAGTGCATGGTTTTGCCAATGCATAGACCTACTTAATCAGGCTGGCAATCTCGAGATGTCTATATACTTTATAGCCATCAGTAATGATAAATATTCTCGAAGAAGCGCAACATGTGATTGTTTCTATTGGGATTATCACCTAATGACCATTATAAGGTCTAGGTTCGTGGTCTATGCAAATATCTCTTTTCTTTCTGGGTCAAACTTCAAATAAATCAGTTCAAAACAAACAACTGTGTTTGCATTGGTTATAAAAGATCAGTGCACTTAGAGTTGATAAAATAAATAAAGCATTGTAAAATTTGATATACTGTCCTGATATTAGCACAATATGATCGCACAAAAGGACTGAAAAGTGTAGTTGGTTTGTGTTCATGAAAATTTGATAATTTTCATCCACGGGAATTATTTCATTGCATGTATATATTAATGTAAAAAATTTAGAATTTCTGAAAAGAACAGAGGTTTATAGAAAGACTATGTAGTGGATACCAACATATTAAAAAAGAGCTAAATGTGTATTGGAAAGTTTCATAATACTTGTGCTTTCCACGATGAATTTAAAGGTATAAGAAAACAAAATATATCCGTCTAGTATTTAAATAATTATATGTTGTTCAATGTCGTATTTATATTTTTACATTTTCTTGTATGTTCTCGATCGGATTGGTTTACGTGAAATTAATATTTATATTTTGATTGCGTTGATCGGTTCAATTGCTAAGGCTGCAGGTGATGGGGTGGCCGGGCGGGAGGGCGTTGCTCTTGATATTAGCTGTACGGAGTGTCTATATCTGCATGGATTGAAATACTATTGCATTGGTCTAAAAACACCGAGGGCAAGGATCATTTACCTTATATAAATAATCAAACAGAACAAAACAACATAATGAAAACAGAGGACGGGGGGACGTGATGACATGTGTTACAATATCACCCACGACTCTACTAATATAAGGCACATTTTACAACGCTATCTGAATAACTTACAGCAACAGCCACAACACCATCAACAACAACAAAAACGATAGTGATAATAATAACAGTAATAATGATGACAATGACAATGATATTACAGTAATTACACATTGTAATTATATAGAAATATATCTGAATATATTATATATGATTAAACAGCATCAGCCATCGATAAAATATTGAATCAGAAATAAATAAAACAAATAAGATTGAAAGCAAAATTATTAAGGGAAGTCCCTCCTCCCTCTTCCTTCCCTTTACAATATTATGTTAAAACACATGATCACTTAATAGCAAGTGAATGTTTGCTCTGTTCATATTTCAAAATATTGACAAAAGCTACGAAGTTATTGTAATTAATCTAAATTTAATCATTTTTTTAAATTACAACGTTAGCTTGAAAAACTGTGTGTCATTATTACGGTTGTCAAGTCTGTAGCGTGCCAAAATAAAATTACAAAGTTAGTATTCAAATACTTACTTCAATAAAATATCCCACTCTGAGACGAAATAAAAAATGCCGAGATTTACCATGTACCACAGTTGTTTCCTTCGACATGGACCTGGTTTAAAATGAATGCTATATGTGCAGATCTTCAGATTGTCTCAAAGGTTTATTTACCTGTTTAGGGGCGTCCGTATTGCATTATAAACTTATGGGGGTATTGATTTACTTAGGAGTTACAGGGAATTCACATGTTCGTAGCATTAGACACAGAATTTTGTCACGGATTTTCGGGATGTGGTGACCACTAAATATCATTTTACTAAGAAAACGTCCATTACAAGATAAAAATAGGGAATTTCCTCATAAAACTGGTTAAAAAGATGGCAAATATTCTAAGGATATTCCCTGCGTAATGCGTTTCCGCTTGTTTATTTATGTATTTGTTTTCATGTTTATTCATATGTATATTTATGCTAAAGTGTCCTTGTTCATGAAACATCGTATTGTCAAAAAAAAAACTATCGCGCGTGAGCTTGTGGGCGAAACTTTTGTCAAACAGATCTTATCGAACGGAATGAAAGTAGACTTCTTGACATGGAGATCGAAGAGAGGAAAGAACGCGAGTTTAGTTATCTTCATAAAAGCATCAACAGATAATTTGAGAATTCGAAGAAAGTAGAAGACCCCATCAACCCACCAGATCAATACTCCACTCGCTGCTGTCTACGGATCTTCGGAATAGATGAATCATCTACAGAAAACACGGATAATGTTGTTTGCAATCTGGCAGATTGGAAGCTGCATGGATGCTCCACTCCTTTAAAACGACATCAATAGGTTCCATCGCACCAACAAGAGGAATCTGACGGAAAAGCATTCACGACCAATTATTTTGTAAGTTGTGCAACTACAAAAATAGAGCACAAGCTATAAAATCGCTAAGGAAGGTGAAAATTATGAAATCAACATCCAAGAAGACTTGACGACAAGGACCAGGAGATCTATAGAATAGCCTACAGGAGTGAGAAAGTGATATCTGCTTGGACAAGAGATGGTCGTATGTTTGCCCTATTCAAAACCGCTGGCAAGGATGGAAAGAATATTATAAAGCGGATCACAAGCGTCCATGTATTGGAAATTATATGAAATTGCTTGTTATTTTAATCAGTGTCTAGTTAAGAGGAAATATTAATTTAAAAGTCGGTGAATAGTAAGTTCACACGCTGGTGAAAAGAAAGTTCAGAAGCTGATGATGACATGTACTCAAAACCGCTGACAAGGAAGGAATGGAAGGTCATCACAAGCGTCCATGATTTCGATATTGAAATTGCTGGTAATACTGGAATTTAATTGTGTTTTTTCATTTTTTTCATGGTTTTTATACATTGTTGACAATTCAATTTATCACTGATATGCAGTGTTATAATTGTGTCATAATGTGTGAAAGAAATTAATGTTTGTAAGTCGTGCAGTCACCAATATGTAGTACAAAATGAAGGTCAAATACCAGTTATTACGAATTGTGCAGATTGTAAACCTAATAGAAAAACATTATGTATATAGTCCTAGTCTTTCCAATTATATTATAGATAATATAGGATTCCAGCCCTCACAGAAGAAAGAATTACGTAATACAAATGGTCTTTCATTAATAGATATAAATCTAAATAAGTTCCTTTGTACAAATTATGAACTGCTTTGTTGGATCACCTATATATAAACAAAACACAAATCAAAGCAAACTGATTCGAAAATTTATAGATGTTCACGGATATTACTCAGGATATTCGCATTTGTAAATAGAAGCGGTCACAAGTTAACATAAAAATAAAAACATATAAAAAATAATAGAAATTAAATATAATTTAATACATAATGTGCTGTAGAGGAGCAATAAGCATGATAAGAGAGTACAAGTATTTTAAATACCATCCTCTGAGCAAAATAAAATTGTCAATGTATTATGTGTAAATGCCTGTCTCGTTGAAGCCTGCAAACGTTATACAAATTTACTTCGACGAAAGAAAAGACAATAATTAAAAGTTATTTGCACAGCCTGCCTACGTTCCTTGAAACAAATTATCCCAAAGCATGTTTATAACACGTTAGCTTCCGGTGAAATCAAGAAATTTTCTGCCAACAAATTTTCATGATATGACTTTGCCAATCGTTTTAGCGCTTTAGGTGCTAGTCAAACAACACAACAGACAGTGGAAGCGGATTCTGCTTTAAAAAATGATTTAAATGGACCGATTCTCCTGAAGACAACAAAAACACACTTGTCGAAATATCGAGTTTGGGTGGTCCTTTTAAGGACCAACGCTTGCCCAAGAAAGATGGTGTACGGTGAAACCTTCTACACTAGTGCACCGATCATAATGAAACAGGTAGAAGCTATTTGGTTTTCCCTCGCAATTACCGAGTAATGGCTAGTTTTCCTCTTTAGAAATTATGCCTGCTATGCCAGAATATTTACAAAATACAGATACAAATTCTAGAATGTAAAAAAAAGTTACAATAAGGTTCACAAGATATTGCTATGATCAGTGGATGATGAAATGAAAGAATTTATTTCTAATGAATAACCGTGGGTTAGCGCTAAAAACAATCCGGAAGACTCCAGTTGGTTTTTCAGAATAACCAAACATAGACGACCAGGACAAACCTTGAATTTTGCCAACTAATTTCCCTCATACATTTACCGCAACATCTGGCACTTTGCAACTCATGTCGTGTTGCAAACAACAAATGAAAAATAAATTATTCCCATGACCATGATGCCATTGTTTTAACATTATGCATCATCTATTCTTTTGCGATTGTTTTTTTTTTTACGCGATATATTTCATAAATGCATTAAGGATTCACCCTCTTTAAAAGGGAATGAGGCCAGAATCAGTAGCAAGTTCAGTTAAATCTGTTGAAGCAATATCGAATAGAAAGCGAAAAGACACGAAAACGTGATAATTGAATAACGGTAAAGTGAAGGTGGAGCTCCTTATATTCCGTGTATGTTTACACACATATTCATTTTTCAGAATTATCCTCACCTTTTCAGTAATTCAGTAAAACAGAGACTGCTGAAATGGTTTCGTTAAAAGCTGTTACAATAAGTCTCTTTGGATGCTGACCCTTCATCATAAATCTGATTACAAATTTATTGTCCTTTTTCCTTTTTTTTTATAATAATATAGTGCGTATGTAGAGGCCTTGTTGTGATCATTCCATGGAATTCGTACTCGCATTTGAAGGGATCTTTCTTTCCCTCTCTCTCTTTTTCCTTTTTCGCCTTTCCCCCGTTTTTTTTTTTATTTTACCGGTGAAATCCGCCAGAGGGGGGGGGGGGGGCAGCTTGTCCCACTGCCCCCCCCCCTCGCCTGTTACACCATTATTTGTACCAGCTTGGGTTTGTTTGATCACCCTGTTGCACCCACAAATGTAATAACGCCCACAAATGTAATAACACTTTACCCACAAATGTAATAAATTTTTACCGACAAATGTAATAAATTCACCCACAAATGCAATAATGCACTTTACCCACAAATGTAATAATTTTTGATCGCCCACAAATGTAATAATGACTTTACCCACAAATGTAATAAATTTGAAGGGATTTTTTGCGAATCCGTTCTAAACTAAAATCCTATAGTAATGCGTTCATATAGCACTAAGGTGCACAGTCTTTTTTCCAGACCCAGTTAATTCAACATTATAGTACAAGTCCAAGGTCTTTTTCCAGACCCGGTTGTTTCAAAATTATAATATACGTCCAAAGTCTTTTTTCCAGACCCGGTTAAAAAAAATATATAATATACGTCCAAAGTCTTTTTTCCAGACCCGGTTGTTTCAAAAATTGTAATATAAATCCAAATTCTTTTTTCCAGACCTGGTTGTTTAAAAGAATTATAATATAAGTCCAAAGTCTTTTTTTCAGACCCGGATAATTAAGCAATTACAAAGTCCAAAGTCTTTTTTCCCGAACCGGTTGTTTCAAAAATTTTAATATGAGTCCAAAGTCTTTTTCCAGACCCGGTTGTTTCAAAACTATAATATACGTCCAAAGTCTTTTTTCCAGACCCGGTTTTTAAAAAAATATAATATACGTCCAAAGTCTTTTTTCCAGACCCGGTTGTTTCCAAAATTGTTATATAAATCCAAATTCTTTTTTCCAGACCTGGTTGTTTAAAAAAATTATAATATAAGTCCAAAGTCTTTTTTTCAGACCCGGATAATTAAACAATTACAAAGTCCAAAGACTTTTTTCCCGAACCGGTTGTTTCAAAAATGTTAATATGAGTCCAAAGTCTTTTTCCAGACCCGGTTATTTCAAAAAAATTTACGATAATGATATTCCAGGGAAAAAAAGAGAATCGAGCTTAGTCTTTTCTCCAGACCCAGTTAATTAAAACTGGCGGAATTAATGTCTTTGTTGTTGTTTCAACTTATACGGCATATATTGTGAATAAATGTGCTAAGAGTAAATTGAGAATCAAGCATAGTCTTTTCTCCAGACCTGGTTACTTAAAACTAAAAACTAAACCCTATAGCAATGCGTTCATAAAGCACAAAAGTGCAAAGTCTTATTTCCAGACCCGGATAATTAAACAATTACAAAGTCCAAAGTCTTTTTTCCAGACCCGGTTGTTAAAAAAATTATGATATAAGTCCAAAGTCTTTTTTCCAGACCCGGTTGTTTCAAAAAATTTAATATAAGTCCAAAGTCTTTTTCCAGACCCGGTTATTTCAAAAATTATAATATAATATATATATATAAGTACAAACTAAGTTACAACCGGGTCTGGAAAAAAGACTATGGACTTGCATTATAATTTTTGAATTAACCGGGTCTGGAAAAAAGACTTTGGATGTATATTATAATTTTTGAAACAACCGGGTCTGGAAAAAAGACTTTGGACTTATATTTTGATATTTTAAACGACCGGGTCTGAAAAAAAGACTTTGGACTTGCATTATAATTTTGTGATTAACCGGGTGTGTAAAAAAGACTTTGGACTTGCAGTATAATTTTTGAAACAACGGGGTCTGGAAAAAAGACTTTGGACGTATATTATAATTTTTGAAACAACCGGGTCTGGAAAAAAGACTTTGGACTTATATTATAATGCTTGAAACAACCGGGTCTGAAAAAGAGACTTTGGACTTGCATTATAATTTTTGAAACAACCGGGTCTGGAAAAAGACTTTGGACGTATATTATAATTTTTTAAAACAACCGGGTCTGGAAAAAAGACTTTGGACTTGCATTATAATTTTTTGATTAACCGGGTCTGTAAAAAAGACTTTAGACTTGCATTATAATTTTTTGATTAACCGGGTCTGGAAAAAAGACTTTGGACTTGCATTATAATTTTTGAATTAACCGGGTCGGGAAAAAAGACTTTGGACGTATATTATAATTTTGAAACAACCGGGTCTGGAAAAAGACTTTGGAATTGTACCATAATGTTTTATTAACCGGGTCTGGAAAAAAAGACTTTGCACTTTTGTGCTATATGAACGCATTACTATAGGATTTTAGTTTAGAACAGATTCGCCAAAAATCCCTTCAAATTTATTACATTTGTGGGTAAAGTCATTATTACATTTGTGGGCGATCAAAAATTATTACATTTGTGGGTAAAGTGCATTATTACATTTGTGGGTAAAGTGCATTATTACATTTGTGGGTAAAGTGTTATTACATTTGTGGGCGTTATAATATTTGTGGGTAAAGTGTTATTACATTTGTGGGCGTTATTACATTTGTGGGCGACTATTACATGTGTGGGTGTAACACACCCCCTCCCCTTAAAAAATGCTAGCTAAGGACAGTTTTAAAAAATGCATGAGTAAATGGAAATGTTTGTACTCACAAAGCACATGTTCAATAATCTGAAATCATTATCAACAGGTTCAACAATAAAACTCGCGCTGATTCGAACAATCACATAGTGTGTATGAAATATAGTTTCCACCACGAACAATTACTCATCGGTAATCATACTGATTCTAGGCTAGCAAAAGGTTAAAACGCAAATCGCTCTTCCTTTGTTTATTATTCACCAGGCACTATTTCGTGCAGAGCACGATCTTATTTCGTATATGAACTTCAGTATGGACGCTTTGTCACTAATGCTTTTTCACTTTATTGAGAATGCACCACTATCAACGGATTAAAAGAGAAATCTACTCATCATTTTTTTTCTTCAGATTTTAAGGAATATCATAAACTGTAAAAGATATAAGAAATAAAAGAACGAGTGAAATAGTGAAATATGGTATCCATATTCATATCCATATAAGAAAAAGGGTCAATGACGCTGCAAAACTTTTTTTCTTCTCAGAAACACACAAAAAATCAATTCCGGTTAGGCAGGCGGGAGAACTGTTAAAAATATTTGATTTTTATTGCACTTTCCGAGGGGAACATTATGCAATTTAAAATAGTTAAACTCTTGCAAGATATTTGATTCACCATGACGTTACCGATTGCCTGATATCATAACCACGATAACAGCGGAGAAAGTGATGAAATTCGATTTGGATTTGAATGGAGTTGGCAAGAATAAAAATCGATTTTTAGGCCCATGAACTAGGCAAAGTAAATCCAATCAATAAACGTTTTTAAAATATCAAGAAATAATTTTATTTCTTTGAGTTTTTCTTCAGTGAGTCGATTCCTTAAGTGTATAATTATTTGACTGTCAGTGAAAAGAATAGGAAAAAAAACTGGCGCAGTGGAAAATCTAATATACTGCTTATTTGAAGAGCTCACTTGCAAATGGGGTTAGGTCAATTTTTCATCAAATTTGATTTTTTGGTCTCAATGTATAGATCTTTAGTACCTCTATAAGATGATACCAAAGAAAAGTTGAAATTCTCATTAAAAAGTGATCTAAAATGGCAAAGAAAAATCACTTTTTTTTTCGAAAGGGGTTAGGTCCATTTCAGTTTGGTTGCAAAAGGGGTTAGGTCCACACAGTATTTTTTTTTTAAAAGAATATTTAAAAAATATGAAGACAGGTACAATTTATGTTCTAATGGTAGGGTATCATGAAAATTTAGTTTTGCATAAAAATATTGATATATGGGATAATAAAAAAAATATTTTCTTGGAGTGGACCTAACCCCTTTTGAAAACAAACTATTCTGAAGAGCTAAGGGGTTAGGTCCATTGTTCATAACTTTTTATTGTTTTCTGTCTCAAAACCTCTAAATGTTTAGTCATTCTGATGAAAACAATGAAAATTTGAAATTCACATGAAAACGTGAATAAAAGTGGCCCCCCCCCAAAAAAAAAATCGCCTTTTTAATCAAAATAGATTGGATTCATTTCAGATTAGTTGCAAAAAGGGGTTAGGTCCACGATGATAATATTTAAAAGAATATATAGAAAAAAATTGAAGACAGGTAGATTTCTTTTATACCCAATATTATGTTCACATGATATGGTAGTACATCATGACAATTTAGTAATGCAGTAAGTGAGAATAAAAAACATGGTTTTTCTCGGAATGGTAAAAAGTGGACCTAACCCCTTTTGCAACTTAATTCTTCATTTTTATCAATGTATTTAAAAAAAAAAAATTCTGGATTTGGACCGCATAAACATGAATTGAAATTACCACCCCCCCCCAAAAAAAAAAAAAATATATATATATATATATCTATAGAGAGAGAGAGAGAGAGAGAGAGATAAATACAAAATATGACGTGTGATGAGCGAACAGCATCACAAACTTACTAACACAATTAATATTTCTTGGACTATATGGCAAGTCTTTAAACCACAAGAAAAAAGGAGTAAGAAAACATTAAGAAGAATTATATAAAATAAATAAATTGTTTAATTTAGTCAACTTTTGATCGCACACGGACTGTAACTTTTGTCTGCTTGGTCATAAAATATAAACTTGTAAAACTCGGCAGGTATGAAAAGCAGGAAATAAGATACATAGGGAATCAGAGAAAGTGGAGGAGAGAGTAAATGTGGGGGGGGGGGGGTATGTAGATAGGTAAAGATAAAGCGAAACAAAAATGGAGAGAATGCACTGTAAAAACTGTGGTGTTAAAACTGACACCAATTGGTGTTAATAGAGGACCACACCCTGAGGTGTTAAAATTACACCCTAGAGATTAAACATAACACCAAAGAGTGTAAATGTAACAACAAAAGGTGTAAAACTAACACCACCAATTTAACACAGGTGTAAAATAACTGGTGTGGTCCTCTATGTACACCGGTTAACACCACAGTTTTAGCTGTGTGGGAGACAGAGATAGAGAAAGAGAGAACCGAAGTTCTAATAAACATAACTCTTAAGGAAAAGTGAAAATAAAAATATACCGCGGGAGTGACGATATGAAAATATGTAATAAAGTTAATAACAGGTACTTTATGAAATACGTATATTATTGATTTTGTTTATCCTTGATATTTCGATTAAAATGCGAAAATAACGGGATAGCCTAATGATTTGTGATTGATTAAAATAATAAGTTATATTTGATATTCATCCTGATCATTAGTATGTTGATGCCACTATAAATATAGCTGAGTGGGTGAAGGCATACTAAGAGTATAATGATACAGCCTGTTTTCTTTATCATTGAAAAACATCTCATCTATGAATTTAAATAAGATGATCAGAAAGTCAAAAGGGGCCTAAGCTTTCGATCCTAGCAGAATCTTCGTCGGAGGCAAAATGACAAACATATTAAGTGGAACAACCATAATATAGACCACAGACAAGCTACAGCAACGCTAGAAACAAGGAGACAAAAGGGGCATTAGTGAGTAGAGAAGACCAATCAGGTTAGTGAAGGGGATGAAAGAAAAGGAGTAGGCAGACACAATGGGAAGTTAGTGTAAGGCCAATGAAAGACCTCAAGCCAAGATGGATTAAGATAAAGAGGCAGGCAACATCAAACAGGATCTGGAACAAAACAGTGATAGAGGGTATAAGAAAGAGATGAATAACAAGATAATTAGTGAGAGGTGGGTCAAACAGGTTGCAAAGAAAGGCATAATAAAAATTACTGGTGCAAAAGAGTGGAGGGAAAAAAGGAAAAGAATGGAGAACAACTGATAATGTGCAAAAGACATTTAAGTATATGTGATAAAGCATTAAACAAATTAAGAGAAGGTAAGTGTAAATATGCATCTATAAGTAATATGTATATAAATATATCCAAAAAAGAAATGTATATGAAAAAATATGAATATACATATGGTGTAACTGATATAAGATAAATAAGATGATCAGTTGGACAAACAAAATATAATGTAAAAAGAAGGGGAAAACGTGACAATATAAATATATTGTTGTTTGCTCTACCATACAAGGCCAATAAATAAAGCGGTTATTTGATAAAGAATGAATGAGACATAACATGGCGAAAATCAGAACGGTTGTAAAAAGTCAAAATCTTATTTCCTTGGAAATAGATGAATGGACATGAAAAATAGTTATGTAACCTTCTTCGACCTTTTTACGTTTTTCCCCCCTTTTTATTAAAGTAGTGATGTATTGATTTCTGTAGTGAATAACCGAAAAAAAAAAAGAAGAAAGAAAAAGCGAGTGCGTAAAGGTCTCGTGTTCAAGATTATATCTCCGTTCGTGTCATCAAGACATCTCATTGAGCAATTGAGTTACTAGAGACACAAGACGAAGCCATTCGAAGTTATTGCAAAAGCAACGTATTTCAGGTTTCAGGTCATGTCTTGAGAGCAAAAATTTGATTATTGCAAACTGGTGAATAAACTGTTCTGTAAGGCAATTTCTTTGAACAACTACCCTTTGCTCTGATAAATATCAGTGCAGAAGCAGGTGAAAGATGGGAAAAATTATTTGCTCTATTCTGCTCCTCTTTTTAAAGAGCTACGTTGGAAAAACTTTTTCTGACAGTGACGTTGGGCAGGAATGGATAGATTGGATGCATAACAGTTCTATGAATACTTATACTGCGATTTGGACAGAGCAAACCATCGAAGGATCGGTTCAAGATTCAACGAATGACTCTCAGGATTATTCTCTTATTGAATCCACGGAAGAGAATGGGGATAAGAATGTCGCATCGCCTACTTCGATGTCCTGGCTTTGGCAACCGATAACCTGGTCCTGGTGGGTCATTTTACAGATGACAACTGCACTTTTTGGTATCGTTGGCAACTCTCTTGTCATCATAATCATTTTCCAAAGACGAAAGAAGAGTAGATCCACGGACACACTGGTTGGTGCCCTGGCAGTTGCCGATCTTATCACGTCGATCTTTATGGTGCCACTGCCACCAACAAATCGAGTACCTTCAACTGCACTCGGCAAGTTTTACTGCAAGGTAGTGTACACATCAATGTTCATGTGGGTTTCGGTTACTGCATCTATTTTTACACTCACCTTCATACCCATTGAACGCTATATTGCCGTGGTGTACCCATTCCGTTTCAAAGAACTTCTAGCTCCAAGACGAATCTCAATTGCCATAATCTGCCTCTGGTTCACCGCTTTCATGTTAAATTCGTTCCTGTTTTTCATCTCGACTGTTGACCCATCTGCGGCGCAGTGCAGAGTGATTTATCCCAGAAGGTTCCAGATTGCCATGGGTGTGTTCCTCAACCTGATTGGGTTCTTCTTTCCAGCAATCCTGACAATAACCTTTCAAGTCCTTACAGCACATGCATTGCATCGCCAGGCACGACTTCAACTAGGTGAAGCGAAACAGCTTGACAGATCCAATCCTTCAACCCGACATCTCATCGCCAAGAATCGCGTCCTGCATACACTATTCATCGTAGTTTTGATCTTTCTGATCTGTTGGGGGCCTGCTCATATAGTCTACCTTGCTTTTAACCTAGGATTCATTCCAGATTCATACCCTTATAGCCCGTTTAACCACGCTCTTGCAACCCTAGGGTTCTGCAACTCATGCGCCAACCCTATCATCTATACTGTTCGCTACCCTGAATTCCGTACTGCTGTGCGAGAGCTTTTCACCAGAGCTCAGCTCGCAGAGGCTCCACTATTTGGAGATAGGGAAACCAAGTAACACTTTGAATGAAGCAATTCATTGCCTTTATTATGTTTCGCTTTTTAGGCTGGCACGTACGTGCCAGTGATGATTAATGATAAATATATGCAATAGTAAATATTTCACTTTGTCAAGGAAATGACACTGTTTATTTCAATTTAATTTCGTTACAGCGTACTAAAATGTATACTGTTAAATGAATGGGGTGTCTGTAAATTAAGTGGAAGATATTGTCAAGTGGTGAGACTATACGAATGGCAGTGGGGCACGTATCTCTCCTCCCCCTAACCCGTCCACTGGCAAAAAAAAAACAGGGGAAAGAGGGGGAAAGAAAGAGAAACGTGATGGGACAATAATAACTTTCTGTGTACTATATTATATCATATATAAATTATATATATATACAGTGCGTATAAAAAAAACGGGACATATTTGAAAAGTCTATAAAAATTTTGTTTCAAATAGTGATGTCTATATTTTGGTGTTAATAGATGCTCTAAGGTCTTATCTTTGAAATGCAATTAAACAAGATAAATTTTGTTCATGCTTGAGCGAACACGGGACGTTTTTGTTTGGGGTTCAACAAGAGGCTTGCGCCAGAATTGCAGAATATGAGTAATATGATGATCAGACTTCTTGCTAATCGGGAGACTTCCTCTTGACCTTTTCATTATCTATGCCACAATTTTCGAATTATGCTGTCAAATTTCATTTACAAATTTATTTATTTAATTGATATTTTGTTTTTTTCATTTAAACTTCTCTTACCTTTTAATTTTCCTTCATAAGTAACTGAGAAAAGAAGATTTTTTGTCAACCCAAGCAAAAAGATTTGAATTATTAATTGGGAAAACTTGTGATTATTCAAATCCTTTTATTATGTGAAACAAATTATGTTATGTACCTTTAAAAGACATGAATCTTTTTTTTCTAGGGGTCATTAATTCCTTGACTTAGTTTATTTGCTTGACAGTAAACACAGGAAGGGATTCATGTCTTTCAATGACAATTGTGTATTGAGTCAATTTTGAAGGAGCTAGATATGGCAGATCGGGTAAAATGTATTAAAAAGTTGTGAGCGAGCGAAGTGAGAACGCAAAAATTCCCACTTTTTTATTACAATATTAAATTTTGTGATAGATTTTGACATAATATTCAGAAAATAACACATTTTACTTTCTTTCTTTCCTTTTATTTCCTGTCCACTCTTTTTCTTGGTCATGATTTTTTTTTTATTGAGGGGGGGGGGGAGCATCCCGAGCGCCCGCCCATCTGTGTGGCACTGTTCAAAAGGCACCATAACCTTTGTAGCACTCAATGAAAGGATTTGAATAAAAAAATCCATGCTTTCCCATGATTCGGCTGAAACAAAATTGTTTTAGCTTGAAGAAGGAATATTCAAAGCTAACAGAGAGCATATTAAAAAGAAACATAATAATTCAAGCAAATAAATAGATCTGAAAATGGATTTTGACCGCATGATTTGAAAATCATGGCAAAGATAATGAAAAGGTTAAGAGGAAGTCTGCTAATTAGCAAGAAGTCCGATCATCATATTTATAATTTTATGCCATTTTGGCGCAAGCCTCCTGTTTAACCCCAGACAAAAACATTCCGTGTTTGCCCAAGCATGAACGAAACTAAATTGTTTCAATAGCATTTGAAAGATAAGACCTTAGAGCACCTATTAACACCAAAATATAGACACCATAATTTGAAATTTTTTTTTTAGACTTTTCAAATCGGTTTTTTTTATACGCACTGTATATACATTGTTTAATAACTTCATGAACCATAATTCGCTTAGGGCTTATGTGTTCATCACTCCTGGTGCTCACAATATCTGTTTAATGTAATTAATAATCTTGTTCAAGGGGATTAAACGGCACACGCCATATTCAAGTCAAATTACACCAAATATATTTCCTCACACTTTAAGTTTTTAATCATTCTATGTAGTGACAAATGTTTCTTTTCATGACTACTTTAAAAAGTGATTACCCCTTTTAAGGTCTGAATATAAAAAAATTCCAGTCCGTGCTTACGTTCGCCTTAGTAGACTGGTGAAATATATCTGCTCTTCATGAATTCCTTAAAAAGTCCTAAAATGTCCCCTTTTCCTTTCAAAAAAAAAAAATTACAGCTTGCGCTTCGCGCTCGCAACATTAAGTTAGTGCAATACGTATGGGCTTAACAAGTTTCATCATCCAACAAACAAGTCTTTGAATGTCCCCTGCAGGTCTGAATGTTAACATTTTTAGCTCACGTATTGCGCTCACATTATTTGATACGTATCATGTTCATGATTACAATGACTGCAAAAAGTGATTCATGTCTTTAGGTGGAATTCTAAAAAAAAAAATCAGCCTGCGCTTTGCGCCCGCATTAATTTACTCTGGTTAGATATGTATGCTCTTCATGAAGTCCTCAAAAATGTCCTTAACATTTCCCTGTTTAGGCCAATAAAAACAAAAACCCCTGCTCGCGCTTCGCGCTTGCATTGTTTGTTTAGTGAGAAAGGTACGTATCATGATTACAAATATTTGCTTGTAATGTCCCTTTTTAAGGTCTGAATATAAAAAAAAATTAGCTCGCGCTTCGTGTTTGCGTTTAATTTTTTTGATCGGTGATATACATATCCGTTTAATGGCACAGTCCTTTAAATCCTTTTTTTTTAAGTTCAGTATACGTGGCAATTGAGCGCACTTCGCGCGCCCACTAAATGACTCAAACTTTTTGCTGTCCCCCCCCCCCCCCCCACCCCGATGCCGTGACCCACGGTACGCCACTGGTCAGTGAAGTTCATTGACAAAATCTAGCTCCAAGAGATGGACAATTTTTACCTTACAGTTAATTTTCATCAATGAAGGTTACTTATCCTTTTATGTTACCTTGCCTGCATTTAACCATCAAGAGAGTGACCTGGAAAGCTACGCCGTATAATAATTTATAAAAAAGGGAACAAGAAGAAGTTTATTTTGTGAACTGTTTAATCATGAGGCTTCGTTTACGTACAGCGGAGTGACAGTTCTGGAAATAGCATATACAGCAAATACAACTGATAAATGAGCGAGAGCAACGTTTTATTTGTCTGTTGTATAATTATTGGCGTTCGATAAATCAAGTGAGGTCTAAAATGAAACGTGGGTCTACTGTGAATACCAACTAGTCTCGCGGCCCTGATAATCGGTCAGATGCATAAAAAGTTGTAATTGTTGGAAAGCAATTGCTTCAAGCACAATCAATTGCTAGCTAAGCAAAATATCATAGAAATGGCTTTATTTCGTATGCATAACCCATTGTTTGTGCTTAAACACGTTTCTTGACTTCAAAAAAGGAATGGCAAGCGGGTTGAACAATAGCGCCATCACACGACTCACAAAACCAAGGATGGATTCAAATGCAGTGGTGAGGTAGTGGAAAATTCCGCTTCTTTCATGTAACAAGTTTTTCTTAGCTGTGATGTCAAATTATTCATTTAATTGTTAATTTGTTTTGAATTGATACATTTATGTGATTTACATCAGGTCTGCACTTACTAGGAGGAAAATATATTCATGTAGGTTTATGTACACCTTGGAGTTCTCTCTCAGGTGCATAGACGTGATTATGAAACGCGAACGCCCTAATCAAGCAAACGCTCAAGCTGCTCTGACAGAGCTTGACAAAAGCCAAAGAAAAGCTGAAACGCACAAGCAAAATGTTTGCTTTATGCAGAGGCTTTAAAGCAATAGCTTAATCGTCAAGCAATTGCTATCAGGCAGTTAGCAATTGCTTGAGCTTACTAGAAAAAGCATTTGCTCGCTCATTTGTATGTATACAATGTACGGAATGAAAGCAAAGGCCAGGCAAATACCTAGCAAAAGCGAATGCTAGTTTTTATGTATCTGACCCAGTGGCGTAATTTTGCTCACAGACGTAGAGGGGTTTTATTTTTTATGTATCTGACCCAGTGGCGTAATTTTGCTCACAGATGTAGAGGGGTTTTATTTTTTATGTATCTGACCCAGTGGCGTAATTTTGCTCACAGACGTAGAGGGGCTTTAGCGACATGAGTGGGTTTTGGAAGCAACGTCCGATGGGCTCGATGAAAAAAAAAACTGTGGTAACGATCACAAAATGAGTTCGAACAAATCCAATAAAATGATAACCCAAGTTTTGTGTGTATGAACAGGGGCGGATCCAGCTTTCGCCAATGGGGGGGGGGGGCGAAAAATATTTTCATCAACATTTTTCTCGATTTGCCGCTATAATCTGATTTATTGTTGGTTTTCAGGGGGTAGTCCTAACTAAAGACTGAATTTTTAAGAATATGTTAGTTTTTATTGTTATAAACAAAATAAGGTATCTCATGTGGTCTTAATATATAATGCGAGCGCGAAGCGCGAGCTCAAATTATTTGATATTTTATTTCCTTAGACCTGAAGATTCTGAGGAGATTTTATAATCATGAAAAAGATAAGTACCCAACTAAACAATGCGAACGCGAAGCGCGAGTCGAAATTTTATTATAGTAACGTGAAAAGGGACTCAATTAGGACTGCTCTTTAGTGATTAATGAAGAGGGTACAAGTATCACCCATTAAATAATGAGAGTGCGAAGCGCGAGCTCAAAATTTTTGATATTCCGACCTGAAAATTTGACAATCTAAGCGCGTTTTTATTTAAATAAAGAACAAGTTGTGCGTTCACAAACAATTACATGCGAGTGCGAAACACAAGCTTAATTTGTTGATATACTGACATGATAAAGGGGCATTTTGACAAATTTTGGTAAGAATTTTCAAAGAGGATGGGTAACTCACAAATCAAACAATGCGAGCGCGCAGCGCGAGCCGAAAATCTTGATAAACAATTTGTTTAAATCAAACAAAATAATGAAAGCTTGATGTGCGAGCTAAAATATTGTGTGTAAATTGATTTCAGAACTGGATATATAAGTGTCATTGATCCTCTTGAATGGGATTTATTACACAAGCAATGCGAGCGCGAAGCGCGAGCGAATTTTAATTCGCCAAGATGCACTGATACGAAGTAGTAGTAGCTGTCGGATAAAACCATTTCATAAAACGCTCCCTAGCGTAAAATATCGGCAATTTCGCTGTTTAGGGCGCGCACGATCCCAATGGCCGGAGGACGCAAAACCTATGCATAAAGGATACAGAGTACAAGCAAAATTTCGGGGGTACTTCAATCCGTTTTCATCCGCTCCAGAAAATCGGCAACAACGGTAAAGAATTAACTCACAGTCGACGGATGCTCGATGGATATACAGTGCGTATCAAAAAAAGTTTACCCTTGGAAAAAATCCTGTAAAGTTATACATTTGTAATATCCTGAATTTTTTTTTACGTTTTAACATTGGAAGAGATCCATTTAAGCAAATGACGATATAACTGTCGAAAAATATTTCCGCTTGAGTGAGCACCACTTAATTTTGAAAAGTTAGTGAAAAATGATTTGCGCAGAGCTTTGAAATAGGAGAATAAAGAATAAGAGAAAGAGAATGATAAAATAAGATCAAGCTTGCTAAATGCTAATTTACTTTATCTTAACCTTGCCATCGACGTATAATGCGTATTGTGTCTCGATTGAATTGTTTGGCACTAGTGGGTTATAACCCATGTTAGTGGTGATGAATATCCGTCAGGTCTCGGAAAAGAAGATTCCACCATGATGACCGATAGATGGCTCTGGGTACCTATAAAATGGAACTGGTGAACAATCGTACAAATGGCTACGGCAGTCGTAGGGATTCTTGGCAACCTTCTCGTAATCGTTCTGCTTTTCCAGCGCCGTAAGCAAAGCATGGCCACAGACACACTTATAGGAGACCTGGCTACCGCAGATTTCGTCACATCGCTCTTCATGATACCACTTCCAACTGCTGCACGTGTACCAGTGACGGCGAAATATACTGCAGGCTGATTTTTAGCAAATTCCTCTTTTCTTCAACTGTTGCATCTATCATGGCACTTACGAGTATTGCTATTGAAAGATACATCGCAGTTCTCTCCCTGAGGAGAATCCGAACAGCCATTGTCTTGACATGGGTTCTTGGCGCAACGTTGCATTCGCCTTTCTTATACACCAACTTTCTATATCCTAAACATAAATGTGATTGGGAATTTCCGTCGAAAGAAGTACAAGTTCTAATAGGCGTCGTCCACTTCACAGTTTTTCATCCCCATGATTGTGAGTCTCACTATGCATGGGCTAACAGCACGTACCTTGCACCGTAAAGCAAATCTTTACCTCGGTGAGAACAAAACTCCTGATGCAAAATCCATCCCTCCGTCATGTCCTCGCCAAGAAGCGCGTTCTCCAAACGCTATTCTTAGTGATAATGTTCTTCAACATATGTTGGGGGTCTATCCAAGTTGGTTTTTATTCTGTTTGATCTCGGAATTATATCAATGACCTTCGACGGTAGTACTATACAGCATATTTCATCATATTGGCGTTGTGGAACTCATGTGCGAACCCATTCATTCACGCAATTCGCTATCCAGAATTCCGAAAAGTTATACGGGAGCTCTTCAATCCGAATCGGAACGATCTTTGTTCGGTGACAGAGGCGTAAGCTCATCACCGTTCACAACAAATGTGTTGTAGATAAATGTACTTTCAAACGTTATTTCTTAATCACACATGGACTTTTGCTAATACGTTTGATTTTAAGATATTGTCTTTGCCACGATGAATCGAATTGATCAGAGGGCGCTATGCCAGTTTATGTTGATCACGGAATCTTTGTATACAAAACAATACAGCTGCTGTCCCTGGATATCAAATCTCTTTCACGAGTTAAATGCTACTGTGTTTCCTCTAAAATGTCCCTGGATATTAAATCCCTTTTCACATGTTAGATGCTCTGTGTTTCCTCTAAAATGTTGAGAACGTGTAAACACATTTTGTGCTAATGGAAATGTAAACGTGAATGTTCCGAAGGTAATTAACTATTCCCGGTGGCTTCCGACATTCTTTCGAGGCCATAATCCCCGCCTCTTCTCCTTGGATCTAAATTTCGCTCATTGGTTAAGGCTAAAGAGCGTGTTGTCATTTTGACAGTGCGCGGCTCCCCTGGTTTTTAGAATAGGAGCTCTGATCGGACACTCTCTATGTTCTCTGATTGGGTATATGTAACTGACTGTGTGATTGGTAATTTAAAGGGATAAATAGAGTAAAATTCACAAAGCAAAATGCTAAAAATTTGATCAAAATCGGATAACAAATACAGAGATTATGGAATCTTAAAGATTTACATTATTCCGGTGAAACAGTTCTGGGCATGTATTTATGAATATTCATTGTGTTTGCTTATGATATCATATCACCACTTGTTCTTTTTTATTTTAGTATCTCAAATTAGGTTTATTCATTTTTTTTTATACCAAGAACTAAAACAATTCGATTGATTACTGATTAAGTGCACTAGTTATTTACTGCCGCAACTTATTTCATCATGATGGAGACACATCATTTAAACATGTATGAACAATGAAACATTTATGATTTCATGTAATAACGTAAGAAAAAGAAAAGTGGGGATGTTACATCACTAGCCCATCTAATGTATATTCATGATGATGTGCAAAATATTGATAAAATTCAAAATTCAATAACTTCGTTATTTGTTATCCGATTTTGATGAAATTTTAAGCATTTTGCTCTGTGAATTGTAATAGCCAATGTACTTTGAGAATGTCGGAGAGGACGGCCATTTAGCGCAAAGGATGAAGTCATTGTTCAAATTTCGATCGCAATTTTATCATTGTCAAATCTTATTGTCTTGCACATAGGCATGTTTATTGTATTGTGCTACTGCAATCTATACAAGCACTAAAAAGATTTAGCGCATGTGCAATAATGAGGATGATACGATGATTTTGATAGTGAAATTTTCTGAAATATACTAGTATTCTGACAGTCACACAATTACATCTTTGGTGATAAAATGACTTGAACTCCTTTGTTTAACTGTGGAGCAAATATTTCCGTTACCTCTTAGTTGGCAATCATAGCACGGACAGTATAATTTAATTACAATTTGCTCTTGACAGGTCAACAATAACCACAAGTTTAGAATACTTAGTATTGTTTACCTTTGATTCATAAAGGTTACATGTCACAACACTGTCTAATATTTAATTAATTTGGAGAAATGATAAATGAGATCCATGTACGTGATAGAAATAATCGACTGTACAATTGTAAATATTTGATTTAATACAAAGATTCCATTTTCACAGATGAGTATGGCATAATGATTAGTTTGTGCTTCAAAGACCAGGTAAAAACTTATAAAGGCGTTTTCAATTGAGTGTTTCGTAATTATCACTTCAGTGGCGTTTGTTTAATGCTGAGGTCAAGTCTAGTCTCTGAAATATTCGCATGGAGACGAAGATCAAGCATGTTAAGAGGCTGATTTACTCCGACTTTAATTCGTAATCGACGTACGAATTGTGTATTGATTGGGTATTTGGGAAACAGTGGTGATAAGCAATGTTACCTGGAGATCAACATATATCAAGTCTTGGGGAAGAAGAATTCTCAAATGATTCCGCAATGGTGACCGATAGATGGCTCTGGGAACCTATACAATGGAACTGGTGGACAATCGTACAAGTGGCTACTGCAGTCGTTGGGATTATTGGCAACCTACTTGTAATCGTTCTGCTTTACCAGCGTCGCAAGCAAAGCAGGGCCACAGACACGCTCATAGGAGCATTGGCGATCGCAGATTTTGTCACATCGATCTTCATAATACCACTTCCAACAGCTTCGCGAGTACCATTGACGATGCTTGGCGACGTTTACTGTAGGCTAATCACTAGCAGGTTCCTCTTGTGGTCTTCGACATCAGGATCAATCATGGCACTTACGAGTATTGCTGTCGAAAGATACATCGCAGTTGTACACCCACTGCGTTGCAAGGAGCTTCTCTCTAGGAGGAGAATCCGTACAGCCATTGTCCTGAGCTGGGTTCTTGGCATGACACTACACACGCCTCTTCTATACACCAACTTCCGTAATCCTCAACAGGAATGTGAATGGGGGTTTCCGTCCAGAGAAATACAAATTCTGATAGGCGGTGGCCTCTTCTCAACTCAGTTTTTCATCCCCATGATTGTGAGTCTCACTGTGCATGGGCTAACGGCACGTACCTTGCACCGTAAAGCAAATCTTTACCTCGGTGAGAACAAAAATCCTGATGCAGAAATCCATCCCTCCGACATGTCCTCGCCAAGAAGCGCGTTCTCCAAACGCTATTCTTAGTGATATTGTTCTTCATCCTATGTTGGGGGCCTATCCAAGTTGGCTTTATTCTGTTTAATGTCGGAATCATACCAATGACCTTCGAGGGTAGTACTATACAGCGTATTTTCATCATATTGGCGCTATGGAACTCCTGTGCAAACCCATTCATCTACGCAATTCGCTTTCCAGAATTCCGCAAAGCTATAAGGGAGCTCTTCAATCCGAATCGGAACGACGCCCCTTTGTTCGATGACAGATGCCTAAAGACTGCACCGTTGCGTACAAAAGTTGTATAGAAAAACGTGCATTCATAACGTTTCTTCTTATACACAGATATGCTTTTCACACTGCATTTCCTTAACCCCATACTATCCTTAACCCCGGACTATCCTTAACCCCATACTATCTTTTTTCGATTCACAATGTCTTTCTTAACCCCATACTATCTGCTCAGCCAGGGTTAATGCCTTAACCCCGGACTATCCCTCAGCTCATGAATATTGAATTTTTGTCAATTTGTTTTCCTACGGAAAATTTGCCCCCCACCCCTTTGGAAAACCCTTGATCCGCCCCTGATGTTTATGATAGCAACATAAAGGAGTTAGGTTTTGAGATTTTAAACAGTCCAATGAGTTTTATTTCTTTTTAATGACATAAGTGAATGTTATGTCTTATGCAAATTACAAAAAAATTGGTAGTGAATATGACAAGGCATTTATCAATAATCAGAAGTTATTAAAAATGACTAATTTTCATATATCTGTAATCGACATGCTCCTGTAAAGGAAGTAAGGGTTAAGAGCAGATACAATCCTAGGATGACTAAATTATATTTTTGAATTACTCATCAACCTGACTACACTTAAGATGAAGTCTGATGGTGATGAAGAATCAAAAGATGAACACCGTTAAAAAGTAAAAAATAAAAACATCTGTTCTGTTCGTTACGCAAAAAATAAATATTTCATTGATATTTTAACCAGGTTGAAATTACCCTAAACGCGTTGAAAAGAGCTAAATATGGCTACCGTCAGTATGAAGTATTCGGATTCTGTTCACAATGACCTTAACACCTGATAACCCAAGTAATCAGCTTGCTAATGTTATACGAAATATTACTAATTCTCTTCATCATTGCAAACAATCGAATTTGGGAAAACCATAAAATGTGTATATTCCTTTGAATATGAAAGTTATATCCGAGAGTGAGGTTTTCAAGCTTTTATCTAATCTTTGATGGAAGAGAAGCTTAAAAAATTTAGATTTTGATAGTAAAATCCTTACTAACCATCATCTCTCTTACTTAGATCGATGACTTGTATGCTCAATTATTCTTTAAAAAGTATCATAGTATCTGATGACTGGAAGAATTCAAAAGTAACATTTACTTTTAAAGGAAGGGGGCGAAATGATTCATGTTCAAATGATGGACTGATTTCAGTTGTATGCCATCTTGCCAAAGTATGGAGAAATTAAATTTGTCTTTATTCTTATTTTACTGAAAATTATTTTATAACATCTTGTCAATCTGCAAAAAAAAAAATCCCTCTGCATAACTTGTCTCAATCGTGTTATAGATGACTGGTATGATGCACTTAGTAAGCACGAAACCAGGCGCTTGTTTTTTTTTAAAGACATATTAAAGTGCTTTGACACAATCATGAAATGTTATTATTTGAATAATAAAAGTTTTATGGTTCACGACTTACTTGACAAACCAGAAGCAATCAGTAAGATGTCATGGAAATTAATTAAACCCTATTGATTAAAACGTTGTTGTTCCACAGGGGGAGTATTAGGCCCGGATTTATGTTAATATTCATAAATGATTATTGTGCAAAGCGTTTCGACTGATGTTTGTGGTATTATTGCTGATGATGTTATTGTGTACATTTCCGACTCTACGTTACGTAAAATTCAACGTGATTGACAGGTATGTATGTTCACATGAAATTAAGCGGTATAGTGATAATTGTCTAAAGATTAACATCACTTAAACACATGTTATGCTTATTTCAACAGGTTATTCGAAAACCAAAGGAAAACTGGTTGTAAAACTTAATGGCGAGCAACAAGTTAATTCTGTAAGATATTTAGACGTTGAAGATGATAATAATCTCATATGGAATATACATGTAAAACATTTTTGTAGATCGATATCATTTAAGTTACATGCTCTTTAGTCATTTAAATGAAATCCAGAATACCCCAGCTCTGAAAAAAAAAATTGAATACTTTATATAAAACAACTATTTAGCCATGAACAGATTATGATTGTTGGGTATGGGGAAATTATCATGAGATTGCAAAGACGAGCGGCACGTACAGTGATGAAGGAATATTGTTATTTTTTATGTAAATGTTGTACATGCAGATTTAATGAAGAACTTAACTTGCTATCTTTTGATACAAGGAGGGATCATTTCTTATGTATTTTAGCTTATCAGTGTATATATGGCCTTGCACCTATTATACTTTGTAATAATATTTAATTATTTATTGTATATAGAATGAAGAACACAAAATGCCGATTCACGTAATGCTGTATTACCTATTGTTTCAAGCAAGGCATGGATCTCCTTGCCAAATGAACTCCCGAATACTCCAAACCTCCTACCCTTCAAGCAGACTTACAAAAATAAGTATTTGTTTAAATTGACAGTAGATATTTTATCCATATCTTATTGTATAAATTCCGTTTATTTTGTAATATGTGGTTGCACTCCATTCTTTTCTAAATCTCTATCTCTCTTTCTTCCTATTCCCATATCTATCCTCCTGCTCTTCTATTTTATCGTAACTTATATTGTAAATTCAGTATATATATTCGTGTGTCATTATTATATTTGTTCATTAGTCAGTATTGTTTTTTTAACCGTTAAGTTATTGTATGCATTTTTAGTAATGCAACATGACCGTATTTAAACATAGTGCATTTTATGTGAACATATTATCATGTATAAAGATGTTTGAAAAACTACACTTTTGTTTACATTGATTTGTTTCGGGTTTTTTTTTCCTCGGATCCAGTTGGCACAAACAATTAAACAGTTTTGTAAACTAAGGAATAAAATTTTCTCTTGGGTTATAAGATATAAAATTGCATCTGTTTTATTTCCACTGATACAAAATGCGAAAGTAATATGAGCGATTTAGCGGCGCGGTCAGTTCAGTTTTTCATGTTATCTTTCCCTTTTTGGCACAGCATGAAAACTATTTTAGTAAATGAGAAAGAATAAGCCCTCACACAGAATGGTGACATGTTTTAAAGTCGATGAATCTAGGAATCTTCCACAAGATGTGGATATGATAATTACAATATTATGCCTCACTCGAGATGACAGTGTGAACATGTTGGCTTTGTATATTCCCAAAACGGTAGTTTTAGTGGAAAGAGGGACGCGTTAACCATTAAGTCCACCCCAGAAAAATGTTGATTTGAATGATTATAGAAAAATCAAACTAACATAACACTGAAAATTTCATTAAAATCGGATGTAAAACAAGAAAGACATTTTAAAGTTTCCCTTATTTTTCACAAAACAATTATATGCACAACTCAGTGATGTGTAAATGATACAGTCGAAGATGTTCCTCACTCACTTTTTATTTTGTTTTGTTTTTATTGTTTGAATTATACAGTGTTTCATTTTTTACAGATTTGACAATAAGGACCAACTCGACTAAGCCATATAGTATAAAACGATACTAATTACAAATGTTCAGGGAGGAATTAATTATTGTGTCATTTGACAATGATGACAAAATTCGAATATTTCATATTTCGCATAATAAAATACAAAAGAAATAGCGAGTGTATGACGTCATCAGTCTGCTCTTTATCATACCGACCAGGGTGTGCATATAATTGTTTTGTGAAATTAAGTAAAATTTTAAAATGTCATAACTTTCGTATTTTACATCCGATTTTGATGAAATTTCCAATGTTATGCTTGTTGGATTTTCTCTCTTTTCATTCAAATAAACTTTTTGTTGGGGTGGACTTGTCCTTTACGCTTAATATGTGGTATGGTTGCAGCCGGTGGAGAGAAGATAAAAAAGCTGTGAAATCAGTTTTGCTTCTCTTCAGCTCAGGATAGTTAAATGCCATCCGCATGTTTATTTCAGAAAACAAAGTGGGGTTTTCTCAAATGTTTCATTGACATTTTCAAGAGAGTGAGTGTGAAAGTAATGGTCGGATATCCTCGGCAAAGCAAATATACTGTCGACCACATTACATATAATATTAAGCACGGTGTCTTGATAGTTTTCATCTTTCAAAATACTAGTGTTCATTTTCCTATAACCAGCCGGTCTAATATCTGAGTTTATTACTCTAGGCTGTACATTTTTGTTTACAAGCCACTAATCTAGTCTTAATGTGATTCATAGAGATAGGTTTCTCTATGTAAATTATTTGCATAATGGGTTCATTTTTCTCCAGATATTACAAAGGGAATATCGTTTGAACGGTTTACAAAAATTTCGTGTTTTTTAAAATTAGATTTACTGCAGGTACCTTGATCATCACGAGCATTTAATACACAATTCCAGTCTCCAAATAAGATGAGATTAGAGTCTGAATAATTCACACCATTCCTACTAAGAAAAGGTTGTAAATTAAAAAACATCTCTCCTTATTGTTTTTATGTATGTCCATATATATTAAAAAGAGAATAATGCATAATATCAATAACAATTTTCAGAAGCAACTTTCTCCCATAATTATTCTGTTTTTACAGATATAACATCAACACCAAACTTTTGATTAAAAAAGAACTGCAATTGCTGATGAATGATTCGATCCATGTGAAAAGTAACATGGTCCATGCCATATATTTCTGATTAATTTCTCTATATCAGTTGTCCAATATGTAAAAGGATTTTATCAGTTTTTTGTCGTTGGAACCATCGAAATATATGTCTTCTCTTTTCTTTATTTCTAAGTCCGTGGACATTAAGACCAATCAGATGACAGACTGACATCGGAAAAACGGATATATATGTATAAAATCGTATTCAAATATGCTCATTTCTTATTTGATTGTCTTTTGATTCCTTTCTGATTCTTTTTTTTTTTTTTTACTATAGACGCTTCCGGATCTTAAACGAGGTCGAACAAACTCTGGTGACTCAGCTGAGACATCAGAGAAACGAGAAAATCAGCATGACTATTAGCGTGATGTTGACTTTGCACTGGAGTATCGCTGTAAGAAACTCCAGAAGCTTGGTCTTGTAGAAGAGGCGAGCTGTTGCTGAAAAGATCTTGTTGCGGGTTGCATGTAGCGGAGACGAAACGTGTTATCTTCGATTGTGATGTTGTGTCGCTTGACGCTCAATCGCAATTACGGGTGGGCCTTGATGGTTCGCTCTCGTCATCCCCGTCGTTGCTAGAATCGTCGTTCGAAGATTGCACCTCGAAGGTGGGAACCACATTTTCCGTGACCATGCTAACTGCTTCCCGTTCTTTCTGCAAGAATGTCGTGATCATGCTTTGTTGTGCTACATTGGAAGGTTTATCTCGCTTGTTAGATGGTGATGAGGCATCCTGTATTCCGGGTTGAACAGTGTCGTCACGTGAAGCAGGGGAAATGCCTGGGTCTGTAGTAGTGCAGTCTCTCTGATAGTGGCCAGTTTTGCGACAAAAGCGGCAGATTACTTCATTCTTGCAATTGGAACGGTGATTGCCCCTTTCCAGATTTTTCAAACAAACCATGGTCGTATTGTTGTCGGTGATCTGATTTGGATTGAACACTTTCGCTTTGAAGGCGCCAAAATTGACAAAGCTTGGCAGGGATTGGGGGGGGGGGGGTTTTCGATGTAGAACACCCTGTCCCCGGCTAGACATTCTGCCAGATTACTATCGACTCGAAGTCTTTGCAGTATGATCTTTCCGACTATTTTCGATTTCCTAGCTTGGAATTCATTCAAGATAACATCATCATGAACATGTAATGGCAACTCTTTGATCAGTACTCTGGTTAGGTTGCCCTGGCTAGCAGGTAGGTCCCGAGGTAAGTATGGGTTTAGCTCAAGAGAGTGACACATGAGTTTCGTAAGTCTAGACCTTTTGTTATGAGGTCAATTCGGAATGCCACGCAATTTCGTGAAGGAAAGTGTTCTAGTTGTTACGGCATTGTCGTTGGACAAAGGTATATCACTGTGCTTGATGAAAACACGCTTACCTTCCGTGTTCATAGCGTGACGTTCATGCTCCTGTGTACCTGCTTTCGTGGCGCTATCGTAGGATGAACCTCGGGAAAACCCACTAGCCGCCATCTTACCACCCAATTGGCTGTAGAAAAGTTCAAAGATTTAGGCAATCTAAAGTCCAAATTCTCCAAAACGACGAGATCACAGGTCGACAAAGTGTTTCTGAAAATTATGCAGCAGTGTTGTAGTGCCTAGATGCTCGGCCTTGGCCTTAAGTCGCCTTAAGGCCTATTTTTTCAAAGCCTTGGCCTTGAACATTCAAGCCTTGGCCTTGGCCTTGAGGATTTTTAGCCTTGAAATTTCAAGGCATTTTCAAGGCATTTTCAAGGCTTTTTAAAGGCATTTTGTATTTTGTACTTTCATTTGTTTTATATAAGTAATTATACATGTTTCAATTGTTCTGTATATCTAATGACACTAATGGTCAAAACTACCAGTAGAAGCAGCAGTAAGTGTTCTAGCAGTGTCATCAATTGTAATTATTAAATCATCATTATTAAGAATAATCATCACATATGTAACAAAGAAAACAGCAGTGATGAAAAATAACTCTATTATTGGTAATGTGCTGTAATCATGAATAATGTTGATAATGACAATATTAATGATAATGATAATAATGACAGTAATAATGATTATGATCAAGATTATAGTGCTTTGATGACAGGAATAATTCTGACAGATCTGACTGCAATTTGGACAACAACATTCATACTTTAAACATAGCTAAGTCTAAAAAACGATTTATAACAAGGTTGATTTCTGTTCCATTAGGATTTTCCTTGTATTATTTTCTTTAGCCAAAAAATAATGCTTTAAGTCTTAATGATATTCTGAAAAGATTTGGAAAACTTGAACACAGTCTTCAATTTTGTTATATCCAAATGAGCTATGTCAATGGCATGATGAGCCAACAATTTTGAGGGGCCAAGCATGGCATAGCCTATAGAACAAAATTTCTGCCAAAAAAGTTGGAAGCGATTGAAGCGAGCGGGCGAACAAAATTTGTCACCCTCTTGCTATAAGAAAAGCGATTTTTTTTTTGATAGATAGTGACAATATGTTTAGAAAATAATATCAAATTTACTCCACCTTTTCCTTTATCCCCCTATTCTAAGTTTATTCTTGGTGGTGGAACTTCTTCTCTCTCTCTCAATTTTTTTTTTTTTTTTGGGGGGGGTTCTGATATATTTTCAAACAGACGAGAAAGAGGAATGGGAAGAGAGAGAGAGAGAGGAAAATGGAGAGAAACATGTAAGGGCTTAAGAAAGATGGGGGTGGCTGGTTAAGCAGAAAATACTGCAAATTAGTTAATAATGATAGGCAGTACATCTTTTCTAAATTGTAAAAAAAAGAAATCCCTGTAGGGAAAAAAAATGCCTCTTTTTCCAGAGTTGAAAATGCCTTCTTTTTTCAGAATGAATTATGCCCCTTTTCAAAAAGAAATACCTTCTTTAATAGAAAACATAATTTTAGGTACGAAAATCACAAATTTTGAATCGTGCTTACATCAATTATTGTTTAGTACAGAGTAAAATAACTGATGCGAGTGCAGAAAGCGAGCCACTAATTTGTGATATTCTAACCAGAAAACACAATTCTATACATTTGTGTAACCATTAACAGGAGTAGTACTGTACTGTACAGTACTACTCCTGTTCATGGTTACACAAATGTATAGAATTGTGTTTTCTGGTTAGAATATCACAAATTAGTGGCTCGCTTTCTGCACTCGCATCAGTTATTTTACTCATTCTATTCCTGTTTACACACAAAAAATGCTTAGAATGTCCAATTTTCAGGTTGGAATATCACAATTTTTTTTAGCTCGTGCCTTGCGCTCGCATTACTTTGATTGGTGAGTTATGTATCCTATTAAAAATGCAGTCCTTAACTGCTTCCTTTTCTGATCTGTATATTATCTCGCGTTATTTCTTTGGTTAGATACACATCTTTTTCATGATTACAAAAACAGCTCAGAATATTTAATTTTCATGTTTTATTACAAATGTCCACTGTCCAGAAGTTCGAGCTCGTGGTTCGCACTGGCAACATCACGCAACAGTGATTTAGCGATTTCACAGTCATTAGCCCCATAATTGACAAAAAATTGAGTTTCACAACTTCAGAATTGATTTTTTTTTTCAAAACCGCTTGCTCACTACGCTTTCTCGCTGAGAAGTAAAACCTAAATCAAAATATTTATCTTATCAATTAGAAATCAATTTAAAAAGGCTTTGCTCAACTTAATTTCTACAAAACACACACCTATTTCACGCAGTTGATAATCTCATTTTGGAAATACATGTATCTGTTTGCACCAAAATGCCCATTTCGGTATATAAGTGCCTTTTTGGCTTTGAACCCCCCCCCCCCCCCCCCGCCCAAATAAAAATAGGTTCTGACGCCCCTGTCTCAGGGAGTGAAGAAAATCATACCGGTACATTGAAGATGCCAGGATCAGATGACCATGGTAATAATAATTATTGCAATGTAAATCGCATAGAAAAATTATGTATTAAATGTACAAAGGTAACTATATTATTATTATTGTAATATTATGTCTAAATAAATCATGAAATTTTTATTTTTTTTAAATGTACAAGGGTTAAATTCTTTTTTTGCTCAGTCCGCTCGCTCAGGTACATTTTTGCCATGTGTGATGTCTGCCACCTAAGCATTGTTAGCTCATTGTTCTGTATATCGTAAGTCTGAAATGCCTTGGCCTTGGCCTTGAGGTTTTCAGGCCTTGGCCTTGGCCTTGGGTTTCCATGCCGTGGCCTTGGCCTTTGGTATTGAAGCCTTGGCCTTGGGTATTAAAGCCTTGGTCTTGGCCTTAGAGGTTTGAGCCTTGACTACAACACTGTTATGCAGTCCTTATAAAGAGTATTCGTAGTCCGATTGATGAGATATCGAGGGATTTTTTTCTCCGGTTTTTGAAGTCGTGACTATCAATATACCGTGAAAGGGCGCCCTCCGCCAATACTGTTGAGCTTCAGCATATTTACTCCAGTAGGCCAAGAGTTGAGTCAAAATGTTCATATCTAATGCAAAGATCATAATTAGTTCCATTGTAAATCCAAGAATGAAATCAATTTCCCCTTCTGTAACTGGTTACGACACAGATAATTAATTTATGATAGACGATAACATAGTGGTGTTGCGCCAATACTTGATGCAACACATGCTTATACCCTATTATACACATGTATACGTCTCTTTTGAAACTATCATGCATAATATCCTGTTATATTTTAAATTACAATTAGCACCGTTTTTGTCACAAAGACTATTTTCATTTCATTTTCGGATTAAACCTTATTTCGTTTTTGGACTAGCGAAGCTTCGGATTAACGAATCTTATTTCATTTTTGGAGTAACGAACATTCGGAATGACGAACCTTCGGAATAATGAATCTTTGGAATAACAAACCTTCGGAATTACGAATGTCACACATACAATACAACTTCTCATGCTTACTACACCCCGAACTTCAATCCTTTTCTCCTTATCTTTTGAAGCTGTCGCTGAACTTATTTTTAATTCAAACAGGCTTGTGACTATTATTGTTGATCTTTTTTTTTATTTTATTTATATATCATTTTAAAACTTAGGATGAGGTATTCTAAGCTCAACGAAGCTCTCAAAATTCATTTTGGTTTTGCGGTGGCTGGCCACAAATGTGCTTAAAAATAAAAATCAATATCACCATTTTCCCCTAGGTATTTTACTTTAAATAATTATAATGCAGTTCTTTGTTTTTTATTTTAGTTTTTTATGTCTTTTTTTAGAAATTGTTGGTGACTTTATTCTGACCATAAAAATCACATAAAATGAATTGAGTTTAAGCAGTAAAGGAAGAAATAATGATAGATTTATGAAATTTGGCTGCAAACACAAATTTACATTTGAATTTTACACGAATTCCCGTTTTGGAACAATTTTTTGGTCTGACATGGCTTCAGAAAATGTGCTAATTCGAAACCGCGTACTCGGGGTGGCAAATCTGCTCTCAAAAAATTTGCGAGAGTAAAAAGTAAAAAGCCAGCGAGCAGTGTGGTCTAAAATTTCGCGTTGAGGATTTAGAGCGAAAAATGTTTAACTGTGGAACGAACATTTCTTTTACATCTAAAAGTAAATTGGCTATCATAGCACGGGCAGTATACGCCAAGTGTAATTTGCTCTTGACAGGCCATCAATAGACACTATTTTAAAATATTCATATTGTTCACGTTCGATTGCACCAAACAATTGCTCAAGGCTCCATATCATAACGTTGGAGAGACGATAAATGAGATACATGTACGTGGAAGGAATAATCGACTGTAAATACCTGCTTTGAATAGGTAGCTGTCATTTCCAAGAATGCGTATGCCATACTGAACAGTTCGCGCGCTTTCATTTGATCGTATTGTAATATCACTTCAGTGGCATTTTTTTTTTGCTAAGTTGATTTCCTCCTCATCGGTCAAATTTACGCCTAGTCTATGAAATATGATGATCTACAGCATTTATATTGCGCCATATATGTATTAAAAACATTCATTGGCGCAGGCTCATCCAATGTGTTAGTCACTTAACATCTGCCGAAATAAGTGAGTTTTGAGAGACGGTTTAAAGAGTTCCATACCATCAATTACACGGAGTGAAGAAGGGAGGGAGTTCCAAAGGCGTGGAGCAATAGTAGAAAAGGCATGGTTTCCAAATCTCTTCAGGTGTGTGATGGGTGCATGAAGAGTGGCACCAGTACCAGATGAGCGCAAGCCAGGAGGTACACGGCGTTGTTCTATAAAGGAGGTCACGCATCCTGGAGCTAAACCATGCACAGCCCTGAAAGTAAGGAGGAGGATTTTGAATTCGATCTTGTACTAAATTTGGTAGCCTAATGCATTTCTGTAAGAATAGGGGTAATGTGGTCATATTCCTTTGTACCAGTTAGCAGACGAGCAGCAGTATTCTGTACGCCTTAATGTCTGTCCAGCATAGTGGAAGGAAGACCAGCCAGCAGACTGTTACAGAAGTCAATCCTGGAGGTAATTAAGGAATGAATATTCGCATGGAGAAAAGAGATCAATCACGTTAAGAGGCAATTTACTTTAGCTTAACTTCACCAACGACGTATGATAGTTGGGAACTAGTGGGAATAACCCATATTACCTGGTGATCAACATCTGTCTGGTCTTGGGAAGGAGGTTTAACAAATGATTTCACCATGGTAACCGACAGGTGGCTCTGGAAACCCATACAATGGAACTGGTGGACAAACGTACAAGTGGCTACGGCTGTCGTAGGGATTCTTGGCAACCTTCTCGTAATCGTTCTGCTTTTCCAGCGTCGTAAGAAAAGCAGGACCACAGACAAGCTCATAGGAGCATTGGCTACTGCAGATCTCTTCACATCGATCTTCATGATACCACTTCCAACTGCTGCACGTGTACCAATGACGATACTAGGCGAAATCTACTGCAGGCTGATTTCTAGCAAGTTCATATTGTGGTCTTCGGCAGCAGCATCTATAATGGCACTTACGAGTATTGCTATCGAAAGATACATCGCGGTTGTACACCCACTGCGCTGCAAGGAGCTCCTCTCCAAGAGGAGAATCCGAACAACCATTGTCTTGAGCTGGGTTCTTGGCGTGACACTACATTCGCCGTTTCTCTACACCAACTTCCTAAATACTCAGCATGAATGCGATTGGGAATTTCCGTCTAAAACAAATTCAAATTCTAATAGGCGCTGTCCTTTTTGTATTTCAGTTTCTCATCCCCATGATTATGAGTCTCACTGTGCATGGGCTAACAGCACGTTCCTTGCACCGCCAAGCAAATCTTTACCTCGGTGCGAACCAAACTTCTGATGCAAATCCATGCATCAGACATGTCCTCGCCAAGAAGCGCGTTCTACAAACATTATTCTAAGTGATATTGCTCTTCATCATATGCTGGGGGCCTATCCAAAATGGTTTTATTCTGCTCGACATCGGAATCATACCAGTGACTTTCGTGGGAAGTACTACACAGCATGTTTTCATCATATTAGCGTTGTGGAACTCATGTGCGAACCCGTTCATCTACGCAATTCGCTTTCCAGAATTCCGCAGAGCTATAAGGGAACTCTTCAATCCAAATCGGAACGACGCATCTTTGTTCGATGACAGATGCCTAAAGTCCGCACCGTTGAGAACAAAAGTGGTATAGATTAACGTACATTCATAACGTTTCTTCTAATACAGAGAGCGTACCCCCCCCCAAAAAAAAAAAAAAAAAAAAAAAAAAAAAAAAGGTTTACAACTTTTTAATGATGAATTGATCCCATATAATCGTATACTAATAATACCCCTGATTTTTTTATGCCAATTCAAATGAATACCAAAAATGCACAGATTGTGTTTTTGCACATACATGTACTCTGACAGGTTCGACCCCTTTTCGGGTAGTTATAATTCGAGAAATGTGTAAAAATGGGTTTAGCTATGGCGGTTATCATAATAGTTTAGAACTCAATATGGCGGTCCATTATGTCATACACATGTAAATTGACATGATAAGCATCATTTCCATATTTCGTTAAACAAAAACAGAATTTGAACGAAAATCAGTGTCTATGATCTGAACTAATGGTCAAAATCTTTTTTTTTTGTGCAGGGGAGCATTTTGAATGTGAAAATTACCGCCTAAGATGTCGTAAAAAAAGAAAAGTGAATGTAAAGTTTTTTTTTTTTTTCAGCACCTGCGATTTTAAAAAATTGGCCAAAGAGATTCATTTTTACACAAAAAAATATATTTGGACCCAATATGTTGACTTAGCAGACTGTAGGCAACTGATCCGGATATCTTAATGGTCCCGTAACACAAAGGTCAGCAATTAATCGTACGCTTTATTTTTACGATTGATTGCACTGTACATTGTAATCAATGGAATCAAAATGTTCTACGATCATTGCTAAGCTTTGTGTTACGGGCCCCATGAGATTTCGGTTGCCCTCATATTTCATCGGTGTGCAGCATGAAGAACCCGTTAAATAACATATTTTAATACCCCACCAAGGAGTTAACTCCTTGCCTCCACTAAGTGAATTATCACCATTGTAATAGGTATGCTATTATTCATAATGTTTGTTAACCTAAGTTTTTTTCTGTCGTAATTGAATCTTTTTACTGTTATTATCGCTTTTTCGTGTTGAATATCACTTGCCAAAAAATTACTCTCGCGGGCAAAGTAAACATTCCTATAAATAATATTAATAATAATAAAAATAATTCATTGGCCCAACACAGCGGGCGCAAGCTAATATAGTTTTGTCACAATCGTTTGATTTTTTTCATCAATATTTTTGAGAAGGTGAAAATATTAAAGGCTTGTGCAAGTGCACTACATTGTTTAGGAATAATTATTCTCAGAGCTCTTGCACATGACACTACTGCCAAAGATATTCAAAATGAATGAGTATCTAAACTATGCTTTGTTTCTTCTCATAAATCAAAACGGACTGACAAAAATATAGGAAGGTTGTTATTGTTAAAAAAATCGATATGAATTTGGCTAAATTGCACTTGCTAATATGTTTGTTTAAGTTGTTCAAGAAATTATAAATGTCTACAAGCCCTTCGTGTTTATTTTGGGGTACTTAGTGGTGCTCAAATGTGTAAAGCAACCATGCTATCCTTTAGGATTATGTTACACTTGCACAATCCACTAAAAACCACTGAAAACCAAGTTAGTGCCCATACATTCGCCATTTGTATCCCTAGAAACGCCTGTTTCGCCTGCAAATTGAATTTGATAGGACTGACCACTACCTTTTAAATGTTGCATGTTTATTTTACCCATTGCAGATGTATTTTTTATACACGGGTTGACGTGAGTATACTATAAAGCAAAACACACAGAAAATATTTTGAATGCAGGCGTAGCAAGGTGCTTCTTATCGGAGAGATAAAATCACTTGACCACGTTGATTGCTACACGTATCTCGAATTTTATTCATCGTTTCAAACATTGTGCTTAACGTTACTTAAGCACGATAAAATATATGTACATCCTTATTTTGTTGTTTATTATATAGTGGGTTCCAACATGACATCACCATAGAGGACATCACATAACAATAGGATACCTGAGCAACATTCCATAAAAACAATGATTGATAACACATTTTTTATTGTTCTTACTCCAACATGTCCAAAATGACTGCTTGCGGGAACTACCTAAAGGCCTGGTCACACCGCCCGAGCGTTGTTGGAGCGGTCGTGGAGCGGTAGGGAGAGAATGTCGAATTTCGACAACGCTCGTCACCGCACACAAAATTGGGGAAAAAATCGAAAACATGGGCGTTGCCTTAGCGGTTCACCGCTGAAGCCAGCGTAGCTTTAGCGTTGGTTTAACGGTGGCGAGCGGTCGCGAGCGTTGATAGAGCGGAGTTCTGCGCATTCGGGCGTCGCACAGTGGGCCAGAATGAGTTGAAAGTGCGCCAAAATTGGTTACACTTCGTAATTCCAAAGGTACTTTATTCCGAAGGTTCTTAATTCCGAAACACGTAAATTGCCTTTACCTCGATGTTCGTTAATCCGAAAACGTAAAAGGGTTCGTTAATCCGAAAACGTAATAAGGTTCGTTGTTCCGAAGGTTCGTTAATCCGAAAACGAAATAAGGTTCGTTAATCATTTCGTTTTCGGACTAACGAACCTTCAGAATTACGAACCTCACTTCGTTTTCGGACTAACGAACCTTCGGAATTACGAACCTCATTTCGTTTTCGGAATTACGAACCTTCGGAAATACGAACCTTCGGAATAACGAACCTTCGGAATATCCGAACGTTTGGAATAACGAAGCTTCGGAATTACGAATGTATGCGCCAAAATTATTTTCCGTGTTATATTTTTACTTTAACATGTAGATTAAGGGTAATTTTGGGCGTAGAATCGACTGAACATAATTTAAAGCCCATATGACGTCACTTTGATACCTGCTTTAAAACCTATCTGTGAAAAGAAAAATTACGCTAAATAATGTGAAGTATATAAACTTTGTGTTATGTGTTACTTTAAGATTGATCAGATTGAATGTTGGTTTATGCTTCTCACATGCCTAGAAGTGTGTATGAGATCCTGAAAATAATTTTATGGCATCAAAATGATCATCACCGCAATGGATCGCTACTTTAACGCCCAGCACCGTTCCAGCAATCCCGTGTCCGCTCGGAATACGCTTACAACCGCTCCACCAAAGTTTGTGAACTGTTAAGTCACCGGCCGGGCAACGCTGGCGAAGCAGCGGTTGTCCAGCGTTCAATATTTCTGCGTTGGCCTAGCGGACCCAAGCGTTCACGAACTTTCGTCTAGCGGTGTCAAACTTTGACTGGGCGCTGTTATAGCGGTAGTCAATTTTGCTGGAGCGGAAAATTGCCCGCTCCTCACCGCTCGCAATATTTTGAGCAGCTCAAAACTTTCGGAGCGGTAGGAGGGACCATCAGCTGTGGCCGAGCGTATTCGGCGTTGAATTAACGGAGGCCAACTTTGGTTCAGCGGTAGCGAGCGGTGATGATTTTATTCTCCGCTCCACGTCGCTCCAACAACGCTCGGGCGATGTGACCAGGCCTTTAAGCAAAGGAAGCACTCGTGTGTCACACCGTCTGTTTGTTTTTATTTTTCTGCGGATGTACATATTAGCAAGTTTCAAGATAAATGCTGAGGTTGTAAGTCTGTATTACATAAAATTCGAGTCAATGATTAACAGAATGCATTTATGACTGAATTATTCATCTTCATCTCAGCACTGCTCAATAATACCCTCGTTCAGACCTGGGTTTCTAGTTCGAATAAAATTCCATTATAAAAAAATTGAAATTCATTTATATTATCACAACCAAGACGTAGGCTGTTTTGATGGGAGGAAAGGCCGGAGTAGTGCTCGTCTGGACAGAGTTACTCCGACTTATCTCTGACCACGATACTCCTGCGTGGTTGGAGGTAGAAGCCCTCGTCTGAACGATGCTTATTGATTCCCATAATGCAGGCGAGACTGCCATATGCGTTAAGAGAATGACATGTAGACCAATATGCAGAAACTCGCACCGCAATTAATACTAAGCCTTTGGAAATTTTATATTCTGACATTTAACAAAAGGCAACCGTAACAAAGGCCTCTACAAGATTTCGATGTTTAGATATATCAACCTGATATCAAATCTGTTTTCAGTTAATTCGTGCAATTAATCCAAACGAATTAATTAAATCCAATTAATCCGTGAAAAATGTGGAGTCAATGGTAAAGAAAAAGAATCATAAATACCAGCAAAATGAAACATCTTAAATACCATAACATCCATAACATATTAGAGCACAATCAATTCTTTAAAATACCTGAATAGCATTGCCTCAACTAAATTATATCTACTATACATTTATGTTTACTCATTATAGGTTTGCTTGTTTCAAACTATATACAGAATTAAGTTTTGTTCTCATTACAACTATAAGAATGCATGTATAAATCAAAAACAATTCTTAATATATCATATACATTAGTCTTCGGACTTTGAAACAGAGGGTCGTGGGTTCGAATCCCAGCCATGGCGTAATTTCCTTCAGCAAGAAATTTATCCACACTGTGCTGCACTCAACCCAGGTGAGATGAATGGGTACCCGGTAGGAAGAAATTCCTTGAATGCTTTGAGCGCCTAGGCAGCCCAGCTAAAGCCGGGGTAATAATAATAGCAGGGCCCGCTGAGAGAACAGTTTTCGGAACTGAAGCGGCTTCCCTGGGTAAATATACCTGTATTATTATTATTATTATATAATAAATGTGCTACAAAAATGTACCTACATTTAATAACTACCAGTCTTATTTGATTACAAAAGGGTGCAGCTTCATCCTATAGCTTGTACATACATGCTGTACATACTACATACACATTTTTCTTTATGAACTAACAAAAAGATCTCTAAAATTTCACTTTATGTTTAGACCGGAGCATAGCATAGCATCAACTAATTCTTCTGTGCCAGGATGTCTCTGGTTTTTAAGGGTCCTGGGGAGCGTTTCATGAAAGGACTTGTCGGACGTTTTATCCGACAAGTCCTATTTTATCCGACAGTTACTATAGTAACAGTGCTTCTTAACCAATCAGAATCCAGGAAAGTTGTCAGATCTGACGACTTGTCGGACGAAAATATTGATGAAACGCCCCCCTGGTTCCTCACACACAACCCAATGTCTAAAATCGAATGCGCTGTCATGGTGCTATGTCTGTATACTCATTGATTAAGGGAGTGCTAGATACAAATGTGGTAATCGTGTAGTGCAAAAGTGGAAGTAAGAAAAAAGTGCTAAATCACTTTAAATTTGCGCTAATTTTGGTGAGCTATTTTATGAATTTAAATGTACTTTCATTACATTAAATGTATCTCATAAATTCAAACGGACTGAGAACCGTATTCAAAATTATAGCACACGCTAATTATATATGTATTGATAAAATTGTAGGTTAGTCATCGTGTTGGTTGTCATTTTTGTTATATGAATACCAAGTAGTACGTTAGTATTACAACCAAACAAATTGAAGTTCCTCGTTTGTTTGGACAGCAAGTTGAAAAGTGTTGTAAGAATGGCTGATTTTTCTAGCATGGAATCGCCCAATATTAGGTTTTGCAAGATGTGAATTATCAATATCCACTCATCCCGTATGAACCGTTGTGTCTACTTGCTCAGTCGGGTATCTGCATAAGGCACAGTCTCCTTCCCTTGCGAGATCATTTCAACATTAATGAATTAATGACAACGACTTGTGACAAGTAAATTTGACGAACTCAAATAAAGAATTTGCCTGAAAATGAGAAAAAAAGCTTGCGAGATCATTTCATTATTAATGAATTAATGACGACTTATGACGAGTAAATTTGACGAACCCTTCAATTTTAAGAATTTGCCTGAAAAAAAATGAGAAAAAGAATAAAAAAAAAATTTTCAGGACAGCCGCCCCCCAAAAAAAAAATACAGAAAGGAAAGAGAGGAATGATGAATTAATAGCTGCCTTTAATGATTTTATTAATGATATTTTTCGCTATTTAACTGACGCATGGTCTAAGAGTTACGATTCATCAACAAATATTAAATATGAACAACTATTATTTTTAGGTTGTAGGTTTTAGTTGTAATAAATAATTATAAAATATAATAGGCACATCTTATGTCATGTATCACTACATGCTTTAGATCTTTACCCTGTAGATTTCCAAAAATAAGTCTGCCAATGCATACATAATTTATTGACATGAATAATTGATGTAGAAACCGGGGGAATTCATGAGATTAAAAACTGTATTATTTATAGGCACGGTAGTCTGGAATTAGTAAACCCATCAAATCAACCGCGAGCGGTTGATTGTGTTCGAATTATTATATGGTTGAAGAATTTTTCTGAAAAAAAGAACAAGAAGAACTATTTATTTATTTTCATCTAGTCATTTATTTTATTGATTTATTACTCTTGCATTTTTTTATTATTGGTTTTGTATTCATATTCATAATTTATTTATTCATTTATTCTTTATTTATTTTCATTTATTTATTTAGTTAGTTATTTTTTTAGGGGGTGGGGGCTTTTTTTCAACCCGACCTCTGAAATTAATTAGCTCTGAATTTATGCAAACCATTGCGTATGTTAGTTGGAACACTCATTGACCGTGCATACAAATGGGACACGTCTTTTTTATTCCGTAGTAAATATATGTACGACAGTTGGGGCGATCAACGTGATGCTCGTCTATTGAACAGAAGCTCATTACATCGGTATTGTTAACATTGTAATTAATTTTTGGCGAGCTTATTCGTTATAGCCCTTGATATTCATGCATCATTTGCCCCTGAAAGCAGTGCCTAAGTTAGTTATAACATTTCATCCCAGGATATGTAATACTAACGAATCCCGTTAAACAAGTCAGCTATTCAAATTCTCTTTGAAATATCAAGGTGGTATTCCGTGTATACTATTTTCATCACTCATGCAACAATTACAACTCATTACTGCATACATTAATATGATTTATAACAACCAAAATGTTCATGCCAACGTCTGTTAACCAGTTCGTATCAACACATTACTTCATTCGTCAACGCAGCTGTGCGAGAAGCCAAAAAGGTAGTGAAACATAGCAAATGTAGAAAAATATTTGTAAAAACCACGAGCGAGTGAAACGAAGGAGACTAATTTTTACCTAAAAATGTTTGGGCTTAGACTTTCCGGAAAGAAAACAGCTTCGTATCATCCTATCGCTATGCCGAATGAATATTGCACGATCCAGAGCATAAAAGGTGATAATTCAAAGTCATAAGCATGAAAAATTGAATTCAATTTATCTGCTACACTATACAATATCCTGAACTACATAATGTTGCAAATGGGTAGAACAATTGCAGTACCTTATTCAAAGAAGCCTTCTTTAATGCCCAAGTGCCCATCGTGAATTTTACCCAAAATAATATTTAACTGAAATATCAATACTGATACCCCAGTTATTACAGAACATGCTATACTATGCTATGATATCATGAACATCAAAGTGATTTGATTTGCTATCGCCAGAATACTTTATAATTGTGATCCTAAATTTTATAGAGCCCCCCCCCCCCTCCATAAAGTCCAAAGGAAACAAGGAATTAAACGAATGAGAAACAAACAAATATAAGGGGAAAGTATAAAGCCTACATGCATACATTCCTTTCTCCACAAATAACCTTGAAACTATATCCACCTCCTTTACTGATCAATTAATTAATCATTTAAAATAATTAGCACCATCAAAATTATAATAAAATGCGTCCATTAATAAATTACATTATCAAATTGGCATTGAGTAGTCCTGATGTATTTAGTAGAAGGTTAGAGGCAAGTAGGTGATGCATATTATCATAACTATCAGTGCATGTATATCACTTTCAGATAGAGTAGTATGGCGACCGTTGTTATAATAGTAATATCACTAGAGTTTTATTAGTTTGGAATCATCAGATCATTCACTTCCTAATTCATTCGAACTCTTTCAAATCCCTCCCACTTATCCTATCGATCCCATTTGTTTTTTCAAAGAAATATATTCAATTTATGTCATAGATTTTGGCATAATCCTTGTAAAATAACATCGCATTTATTGGTTTCCTCTTTTCTTGTCTTAATTTTCTCTTCTTTTTCTAAGTCATGAAACATTCGGGAGATCCATCGCCTCCCCCCCCCCTCCTCTGCACGCCAGTGATATTTGTCTTTTTTAAAAGGTTTTAAAAACTAATACTTGTCAGAATTAGTTCAGCTCTGTCCGTATTCATCACTCATGACTCTTTTGATTTTTATTTTTCACACGGCATGTTGAATAAAATAGTTTTTACATGTTTTATGCGAACTGCTATGGATTCAAACATTGAAAATGAAGTAACTGAAAATCAATGTCGGCCTTTACAATGGTCCGAGGTATACATGTAGAAAAGAACGAAAGGGACGGGAAAGGGGGTGATATATGTTATAGTTTCTCATTAAATATTATTTCAAAACTTATCAAGGAAATAGATTTTTCATTTTAGAGTGGACACATTTTCGTGTGATCTTTGCTTCCTCTCGACTTATTAGGAATGCTGCCAGTTACGCAATATTGTACCCCCTTCAAAGTGGCTTGTCTATTACGCCACTGAATACTATGTATCTCAGTAAAAATAAATGCAGATTTGATGTTGGAGTGGTAAGCCAGTGGCGTATTTAACCCAACAAATTTGAGGGGGCTAGATATGGCGTATGAGCGTAAAATTAGTTTAAAATAATTCGACATTTTTTTCACAAAAATCCAATATAAGATAGATTTTGACATAATAATGAGAAAATGATTTCATGTTTCACCCTTCTATTTGTCCTTTTCTTAATTTCTTTCCTTGTCTCTTTTTTTTCTTGGTCGTGACTTTTTATTTTTTATTTATTATATATATATATATTTATATATATATATATATTTTTTTTTTTGGGGGGGGGGAGCGTCCCCAATCTCTATGTCATTGTGGTAAATCCCCTTTAAACGTGTTAAATTCAGATGCTACTTTCGATTTATTGGCCATCTCCACTTGTCTAAGTTTCCGTCTATAATTGTTCTTTCTCAGTCTCTACCAATTTACCAAAGGCATAATAACAAAGCTCACTTCCTGATATCTACTCTGTCCAAATGTGCTTTGTGGTAAATCAAATCTATCAAAATCTTCCACCTCCGATTTCAACTTCATATTTTTCTTTAAAAAAAAACATCAGCAGGTGGGATTGCAGTAATATTGATTAACCTAAATATGGTAAGACTCCGGAGATTCGTCGGTGTTTTGACAATTTTTCTCCAAGCTTGGTTTGTTTTGGTCATGCTGGTAAGGGCTGTGGAAGGAAGAGGCTCTGGTAAGTACTGAGTAAAGCATTTATTGTTATTCAACTGTTTAATTTTCATCTATTTCTTCAATAATATCTTTATTGGTTGATTCTTAAGAAGACTTAAACTAGCCGGAAAATGTTAAAAAAGTTAATACGTGTGGTTCTTTTTTATTCACACGCCGATGATATTCTCAGGTTTTTTTCTCAACAATATCGGATTATTGTGCTGCGGCAAATTTAAAACGAATTTGGACAGTTTAGAATCATGATTTTATTAATATTCATATAATCATTAATGAGTGTAAAGATTGTTTTACCATAGAACAAAATTAAATGTTGAACAAGCTTGAAATAGACTAAAACATGATGAACATATAGTCCGGCAGCCCAGGAGGTTTATTCAACCGAAAGCCGGACAAGCAAATGACCCCATAGCTGGATGGCATGGACCCTGAAGTTTACAAAAATGCATTGCTGCCGGGTTCTATCCGTGGTCTTCTATCCGAAATGACGTAATATATGACGTCACTACAAAATTGCCCTATTTCACAATTTTTCAGACATTCTACACATAGCATGAAGTCAAGGGATAATATCTCAGCCAAACCATGCTTGTTTTGTATGAAACTTTCAAAATATATTGTTCAAATAGTGCACAAAAGATATACAAAATTTCACGAACAGATTTTATTGTTTACATATGCAAATTACGTAATGAAATTTGCATATCATTAGTTGGGGAGATTTCTTGCTTCAATAATTGTCGAAAATCGATTCAGAAATTTATTTTCTTTTTTAGTGTACTTTATTTGATATATTTCCTCACAAGCATAATATCATTCTCTTTATCTATATCTCTACTTCAAGAAAATATATGCCAGTAATTGGAAATGACATTATAGACTGTGATTTCAGCCCCCTTTTCAATATGGTGCGCACATAGAAATAGTGCGTTTTTTGCCTATTTTCACCATATAGCTGAGGTGTGCGAACGATATGCCTACTTCATTGATGTTTCCTGCATTTTGCATGATATTAAATCTGCCAAACAACATATTTTCATCTTCATTGTTTCTCTGCTGATAAATAAATGATTTCAGCAAGGATTGATTGCTCACTGGGCTACGTTTTCAGCCTAGTTTTCAACAACGAACCTATACCATGTATGACTGCATCGTTGTAGTTGAGTCGGATAAGGGTGTTCCTGTGTACCATCAAAATATTTTCATTCAACGCTTTTGTATTTGCCTGAAGTGTCTAGTTAATGAATCTTGATGTTCCCTTTTCAAAATCGTGTCCAACGGGGTTCAAATAGATATCTTTGGCGGCCCTCTTGGACTTTTTTAATGAAAATCAATTATTTTCATATTTTATTGCACAGAGTCTGACAATTGGACAATCTTAAAGGTAAATTAGATTTAGATTAGATTTATTGATTTATTTCATTTCTTTTCTTTCCATTTTTCACATACAAGTCAAAATACATATTAAATACAAATACATAAATACAATTACAAAAATGAACAAAAGTAACGACCTTACATTTGCAAAGATTGGGTAATTATACGAACAAAATACGATACTTATATCCTCATTTTATAAAACTTAACATTCTTAAAAGCATGAGTATTCGTGTGTATGTTAAATGCTAGTTTTGGTAACGATATCAAAATGAGTTCGTACAGAATCCAATGAAATGACCACCAAAGTGTTTGTTTGTATAAATAAAACATATGTGCCAAACGATTTTGGAAGAAATTGTGTAATTGCTGAGAAATCAGCAAATAAGCACAGGATTTCGGGTAGAGCGTCGGGCCCGACATTTGAAGCAATAATTATACACTGTCCCACGTGCGCTTATCTGTGTTATGATATCGTGCTTTTCGGAGCCCCCAATGTGGCAAAATTTTGTTTTGGGTATGTATTTTTTCATTTAAATCACTTAGAGACAAAAGAGTAGGCTTTTCTCTATCAGCTACATATAAAGAAGTTAGGGCATAGCAAAGCCTACCCCTCAGGTGGCTGCCAAAGTCACCCAATCCTTTTTTCGTATTTTGCCAATTTCTCGGAAAATTCGTCATTTTGGAGAACCATTGAGGCAAAAGGTGTTTCTGCCTTGCAGTAAAGCCCTTGTTTTTGTTTTGTAAGCACATAAAGATGACAAAGTAGGATCTTCTTGATCAGTTACATATAAAGATGTGGTAGCACACTGAAGGCTCCCCCTTCAGGGGGCTACCTCTTCCAACTTTTAAGTCTATTTTCCCTCTTTATTGAAAAAATTGCAGTGTTTGAGCCCCCATTCAGGCAAAAGGGCATTTCTGCTATATAGTAAAGCTAGTTATGATTTTGGAAACCACTTGGAAATAAACGAATAGGCTTTTTTCTATCAGCTACATGTAAAAAAGGGCTGGCACATCGACTTCTACCTTCTTCAGAGGCTCCAAGATTGGCAGATTTTCCCATATATTGGAAAAAATATGGAAAAGGGGTGGGTGACTTTATGAAAACCTAGAGGGATAGGCTTTGCTGTGCAACCACTTATTAGCAGCAGATAGAAGAAAGTCTACTCATTTAATTCCACGTAGTTTCAAAAGAATAAAATTGGCTTTACTATATAGCAGAAACACTTTTTGCCTCAATGGGGGCTCGAGAATAGCATATTTTCCCATAAAAAGGTAAAATATGGAAAAGGGGTGGGGGATTTGTATTCTTTTTTACCCATGTAATTTTGGATTATATCCATGGGGGGGGGGGTATACTCCTATATGCCAACACTTCTTGATATGTAGCAGATAGAGGAAACTCGACTCTTTCGTATCCACATAGTTTAAAAGCAATAAAAGTTGCTTTATTCCATATCAGAAACATTTTTTGCCTTAATTGGGGCTCCAAATTAGCATATTTTCCCATAAATGGGTAAAATACGTAAAAGGGATAGGTGATTTCGACGCCCTCTTAAGGGGGTATGCTTCAATATGCTAGCAGGTTTTTATATGTAGCAGATAGAGGAAACTCTACTCTTTTATCTCCATGTAGTTTCAAAAGAATGAAAATGGCTTTATTCCATATCAGAAACGTATTTTGCCTTAATTGGGGCTCCAAATTAGCATATTTTCCCATAAATGGGTAAAATACGTAAAAGGGGTGGGTAACTTTGGCAGTCCCGAGAGGGAATAGGCTTTGCTGTACCAGCACTTCTTTATATGTAGCAGATAGAGAAAACTCTACTCTTTTATCCCTAAGTGGTTAAACAACAATAAAAGTGACTTTACTGCAAAGCAGAAACGTCTTTTCCCTTCAATTGGGCTCCAAAAATGTCGAATTTTCCAAGAAATTGGCAAAATACGAAAGAAGGATGGGGGACTCCGGCGGTCCCATAAGGGGGGGGGGGGGCTAGGCTTTGCTACGCCCTCATTTCTTTATAATGTAGCTGATAGAGAAAAATATAATGTTACAGAGGTCGCTTTTTGGTGTCATTTTATCGCAATATCGAGTAATATATGGTATTTGCCCTTTAACTAAGCAAATTAAGACATACATACTGTCATGAAGCGTTTCAGTATTATCGGTATATAATATCCTCTTTCGTGTCGAATGCTGATATTTTGCAGTAGTTGCTTATGTTAATGATTGAACAGATAGATATCAATGCACATGAAAATTTTTGACCACATTCATTGCAATTTCGTGGTAAATTTTATTTCAAAATATGTTAGCTTTCCAGAAAACGAATTCAATCGATTTCTACTATCCGAATCATAGTGAAATGCGTATTCATTTAAGATTGTTCCATTGTCACACTCTGTGCAAAAAACATGAAAATAATTACTTTTCATTAAAAAAATCCAAGAGGGCCGCCAAAGATATCAATTTTGAACCCCGTTGGACACGATTTTGCGAAGTGAACATCAAGATTCATTAACTAGACACTTCAGGCAAATACAAAAACGTTGAGTGAAAAATATATTATGATGGTGCAAAGGAACTCCCATTTCCGACTCTAAAACAATAATGCAGTCATACATGGTATAGGTTAATTGTTGAAAACTAGGCTGAAAACGTAGCCTATAGACTGCCCAGTAGGCAATCAACTTTGCTGAAATCATTTATTCATCAGCAGAGACATAATGCAGATGAAAATATGTTGTTTGGAAGATTTAATATCATGCAAAATGCAGGAAACATCAATAAAGTAGGCATATCGTTCGCACACCTCAGCTATATGGTGAAAATAGGCCAAAAACGCACGATTTCTAGGTGCGCACCATATTTAAAAGGGGGCTGAAATCACAGTCTATAATGTCATTTCCAATTACTGACATATATTTTCTTGAAGTAGAGATATAGATGAAGAGAATGATATTATGCTTGAGAGGAAATATATCAAATAAAGTACACTAAAAAAGAAAATAAATTTCTGAATCGATTTTCGACAATTTTTGAAGCAAGAAATCTCCCAAACTAATGATATGCAAATTTCATTACGTAATTTGCATATGTAAACAATAAAATCTGTTCGTGAAATTTTGCATATCTTTTGTGCACTATTTGAACAATATATTTTGAAAGTTTCATACAAAACAAGCATGGTTTGGCTGAGATATTATCCCTTGACTTCATGCTATGTGTAGAATGTCTGAAAAATTGTGAAATAGGGCCATTGTGTAATGACGTCATATATTACGTCATTTCGGAGAGAAGACCACGGATATAACCCGGCAGCAATGCATGTTTGTATACGTCAGGGTCCATGCCATCTAGCTATGGGGTCATTTGCTTGTCCGGCTTTCGGTTGAATAAACATCCTGGGCTGCCGGACTAATACTTGATACAAAAGGGTCATGGTTTACAACGTATGCAAAGAAATAAGGGTTCCACTGGTTACAAAAGGAACACATACAGAGTATGAACAGTTTCAGAATACGACTAGTTTCTTGCACGTTTCATGATAACATAAACAATCAAAATTGGGTATGATTACAATCGACATACACGTCACAATATTAAATGACTCAAAGAAACACATTAAAATTACTATAATATTCAGGACGATGCCATATGCATAAATAATAAAATATATTGGTAATTAGCACCGGACAAGGTGCTAAGATATAGCGCCCGCCCATGAACGGGAGGTCGCGGGTTCGACCTCAGGCCGAGTCCTACAAAAGGTTTATAGATAAATGCGACCTTGCACCTTCTTAACAGAAGGTAGAAGGCCAGTGACAACATTATGCAGCATCCACTGGCCAGGAGAACAGTTCTTAAGAGCTGTAGTTGCTACATCAATAAATAATGATAACTATTATTATTCTCTTTTTATTACTATTATTATTATCATTACTATTTATATTATTACTTTAATTAATATCACCACTTCTATTATCGTTGTTGTTGTTAGTGTGATTGCGTGGTGATTGATGATAGCAGTTATTGTGATTGTTTTTGCATGCTGGAAAATGGTGCAGATCAAAAAACTGATTCTGAAAACACAATCATGTTCCTCCCTTTTTCTTTCTGTCATTTTGGTAACACTTTAAAGTGTTTCCACACTCTTTATTCTTACTTTTCTCTTTCTGTCTTTTTCCTCTTTTGCTTATTTCTTTCTCTTTTCCCTTTGTTTCTTTCCTAATTTAGCTCCGTGGTTCTTTCTGTCTTTCTTTTTTTATTTTGTCCTTCTTTCTTTGTTATAGCCCTTTATTTAACATTGTCAAATTATTCACTCTCTTCATTTGGGATACATCTTTTCAATATTTCATCAGTTTAATTAATCCCTAATATTATTGCAGGATACATCGGTTGTTATCCGGTGGGATATCATGTCCAATCTGTTTTCAACCATCAACCATACAACACGACGACAGTAGACGAATGCTTGCTGTTTTGCAGAGACGATTTTGAAAAACATGCCTCCATTTTGGGAAATTCGTGTTTTTGCAGCAACAGCATTCCCGATGACAGCGGGACAATCGAATAGGCTGAAAACGACTGGTGCGATAAGAATTGTTCGGGAAACTCTGGTCAGAAATGTGGTGGGAGGGCGCACTACTCAGGTAATTTTTTTTCTACAATTATTATAAATCAACATCGGCAAACGTCGATAATTCACTTTGTCATCCCCTTCACATAAATCTTGTTTCTCTCGCAATTTCATTCTTGCTTAATCTTTCACGTTTAAGGCCCCCCATTTTCTGCTTTGTTTTGCTCTTCCTTTCTCAGTTTTTACCTTTCTTTTTCCTTCTATTTTTCTTCTCCTCCTTTTCTTTCTTCTTCTTCATCATCATCTTCGTCTTCTTCTGTTTCTTCTTCTTCTTCTTCTACTTCATATTATTCTTTTTGTTCTGATCCTTCTCACTCACTTCTTCTTCTTGTTCTTTCGGGTCTTGTTCTTCTTCTTATCCTCTATATTACACACAGGTATGAGTTTTAGGGCTTTATGAATGTGGCGTGTGATCCGTCGAACAATAAACAAGACCCAAGCATCAAACCGTATATTCGTTTACAGACAGTGCGATCGGTCCAATCTGCTATTTAATAGAGAGTAAACAATAAACACCAGTGGCTGTATAAACTGACTGGGCATAAACATGTCATATAGAAATAATATTTGCTGTCTCTGACTTCAAAACAAAACAAATGAATGTTGACTTGCATAACAACTTACAAAATACTGTATCTATTCAACAACTAATAATTACCTTGACATGATTCAAGGTCATATGAAGTATTAGTATACTGTATAGTATGTCATTCACTGATTGTTTGCCACAAATTCCACTTTTTTTGTTAAACAACTTTCATGAAAAAATACGACTTTAAATGTATTTCTTTTTTACATTTTTGTTATGTTAACATAGTAAATGACAATGCATTCATCCCGTGCCCGAAGGCGCCAAATTCAAGTTGCTTGCCTTTACACGATTAACTACGCTGCATAAGACTGTACATGTACGCAACATTTCCATGTGAACTAATTAATTTGGCCTCCGTAACTTTAATTTGATTACTTACAAAACATATTTCTCCATGCCACTCGGCTTAGATGATAATGTAACAAATAAACTTTGATATAACAAATGATACTCACATCATTGGGCTCGTATCACGAAATCTCAAGAAATTAAACAGCAACTATGGGCAAACGGCACAATTTAGATGATGAGACATAATAGCAATACGCATCAATCGGTAAATTCACATTGATATCATCGATTTACAAGAAGAAACAAGAAATTCATAACAAATTAAGCAGTTATAAAAAAATCATAATAATTCTTTGCACGACAATGAATATATAAGAAAGTATGTTGCTAAGATAACATAGGTTTTCTGTTTGTTATGCTATTAGAAAAACATTAAAACAATTTATGACTGCACCAATCATTGATCGTGGACCAATATTAGGCATATCATATTCATCTTACGTTTCTTTCCGAATTCCTCTTTATCTTTTTCTACTTAGATTAGTCTTCATATCCTTCGAGTTTATGTTCGTATGCTTATTCGTCTTGTTTTACATTGTTTTCATCTACATCAAACCCATTCACATTCCTTTTAAATAGGAAACACAGTTGAAATAAAGATACATTAATTCTTTATTCTTTATCGAGGCACTTCACCAAACATGCCCAATGCCATTTGAGAGGAACTTGTAAAAAATTCATGTTTCAATTTCATATACTAACGTGTTCAAGAGATACTTTCCAAACGATTCCAAACTATCTATTTGCATTGAGTGGAAATTAATACGAAACATCAACACGCATGGCGATACAGCCGTTCACATTGATACACTTTTTCCAGATTACAGTGACATCCAATTAAATACAAACAACCCTATTAATTGACTAATTTTAATTAATAGGTAATTACTCATCGAGGATAATATCTTTGGTTTGTTTTGTTACTAATAATATTTTCATTATATATTCTGTTTGACTTTTAACGATGTATTAACGCCTATCAATATGGCGGCTTAGCTACAACCGGGGTAATAATATGATACCAAGTATCAAAGCGCAGTTGAGTATATGCACATAGTATTCTGCGCTATATAAATGGACATATTATTATTATGTATGGGATAGTAGCTACAGTGAAAATCGATCTTGCGCTGCTCAGTGTCTGCCGGACCAAAGAGAAGAGGGGAAATTATTTTTTAGAGCATTTGTATTCCAGATACCGATTTCGAACAATGACAGTATGGATTTTCGTTTTCGTTGGTCATATGTTTAATAAGCAATATACATTTATCGGGGTGATTGAAATTTTGTAATTTTTTCATCATCAAATCCGCAGTGTTTAACACAACAGTTGGCATCTGTCCGCCGTTGATGCCGCCGTCAAATGGTGGAGTGAGCCGAATACTCTTTCGAGAAGGAGAACGGGTCAATTTTAGCTGTCGACCTGGCTATTCCCTGATTGGAAATGATACCATAGAGTGTTTAAGTTCCCAATGGGAGACTGGAAAACCTATCTGGAGTGGAGATGCACCAAAATGTGGTAGGAACAACAATATTCCGCACGTTGCTATCAGATATGTAAGGACATGTTTACCATCGCCAATTGGAAGTCTTATTTTTTTTATCTAATCCTCAATGATTGCTAAGTTTCAGTTTCGTTCATGACATTTCCAAGTAGATTGAAAAATAATATTCGATGTAGCAATCTGACAGCCATGCATATAATTTATTATCAAAAATATACGATCGATTACATTTATTATACGAAAATAATTACAGCTGACACACTTAGCGTAATTTGATCTTGAAGGGAAAATATCAAAGTTCACACGGATTATTTATTTCATCGTCTACTATCATTCTGTAGTAGTAATGAACAGATACGTAAAAGATTTGATAAAGAATAATTGAAACATTAATTTCCGCATTCATCGTACATGAATGAATATACATATTATATCACATAGTGAATACAATTATCTTTAAATGTCTTCTTTTATATTCAAAATCCTTTTCACCAGCGCACTTTCATTACTTGCTTGATGTTCTTTTTCTGGTTCTGTATCGGTGCTGAAATCAAATCACGAATAGCACCTTCGGCAGTTATTTCAAAGATACTATTTTTCTTATGTCTTAAGTCAGGTCATGATTAATATTTCAATTTTTTTCCAGAAATAACCAACCAAACCGCATCTGAGGATAAAGGTAAATATTACTGCACACTCTCCTTGCAAAAATAGTGAATAGTGAGAGTGCGATGAACGTGCATAGTCCATAACATTGTCGCGTATGAGATATGCATGTATCCACTTTTAAGGGCGGGGGAGGGTAAAATGTAAAAAAAAAAAACCTATAATCAAAGCCAGGGTGGAGCAAGCCAAACGAACTGATGATAACCCCCCCCCCCCTTAATTCTAGATTAATTAACCAAAATTAACAGACTTAAAAGTAAAATTGATTAAAATCAAAAGTAATTGATGAAAGTTCAGGGTCAACTGCCTACTTTTCATTGAGTGCAGGTCATAGCTCAATGATTTATCACAAGAGGATTTGTTTTATAGCTGAGAAGAAATGATTCCAAGAGATCATTAATTGTATTAAATGCCAACGTTCTGCCTAAGCACCCATCTATCACCCAAATTGACTCAGCAATGATTAATCTCCTTTAAAGTTAAGTACATGTAGGTTCTAATAGAATTTCAACAAATAAATTAATAAATATACAAATTCAAGATGTGACAAGCAGCCAGATAAATCAAAAACAATTTGGTCGCCATAAAAATATCAGTAAAATAATTAAATATTAATTTGCTTTTCAGGAAATGAAACCTAGATTAAAAAAAAAACATGAAAAATTGGGTGATCTAAAAGAGTAAGCCTTTTTTTCTGGATCTTCTTCTACTCCTTAATACTTTCAAAGGTTGTTTAGCGACGAAAAAAAATCTAACTCTATCTTTTCTGACTACGAGGAAGTTATACTGTACAGTGTGCACATGTAATGCTTATGTGAGCTTCTAACTTGAAACCTTACTTACATTTTAAGCAATACATTACAGCTACATTTAATCAAGTTCTTGTGTGGATTATTGCTGATCAATTTTGATAGATTATGTATTATTTTAAAGCTTAGGGTGTGCCTTATCAAGATCAATTAAAGTATTTAAAAAATCCAGCGACCTATTACTGCTTTCGGGGTGGCGGGTCACATACGAAATAAGAAAAGAGAAACAAAATTAGAGATATGACCGCATTCCTGATCGATTGCCATTATTATGCTGTGCATTATTTGTAAAATGTAGTATTTTCCCCCGTTTCCTTTGTAAGCTGGTAAGGGAGTGTATTTTTTTTTTTTCAATTTAATTATCAAATAAAGCTTTGCTTTTTCCTATTTGCGCTTTAAATCATTTAAAGCAATACAAACCAATTATAATGGATAACCTAATGAATGTTAATACCGTTTTACAAATTATGTGTACATAATCATAATATGTCATATTGCAAGATTTACATGTAACAACAATGTCTATTTGGATTAAATCGACTTCCGCCTATTTACATATTTTTGGGGTAATCATCGATTACATTTATTTTCTCGGTTTCTTTCATTTCTGATTAGAGATGTATAGGGCAAATATACGCGATTGTGTCAGATTAACATGTTTAAACAATATCAACATTTCAATTCAGTTATATTGGTCGACTGATTGATTTATGAAATTGATTCCACTCGTATCGTTTTCTCTTCTTTGTTTTTCAGGAGCATCAGGAGCATGGTCCCTGGGATGGGTTCGGTTGCTAATTGTTGTAGCTGTTTTAATAGCTGGGACTTTCTTAATCATTCTGATTTTCTTGTAAGTGATGTGTACTCCCTAATCAATTTGCGAACTCAATTTTGAACAGCGCCAACTTGAAACCTGAGCTAGTCATTTAGTTTCTGGACCCTTGCACAGGATGAAACATTTCGATTATGAAGTCTTATCACACATTTCACATGAGGCCAATTATATTTTAATACCACTTTTCTATATCTATTATTATTATTATTATTTATTTTTTCATTTTAATAAAACGTAAAAAATACCATCAGGGGCTTGTTTCATAAAGGACTTACAACTGTTGTAACTTTGCCATAATGGCAACTACCATGGTGACAGGGCTCAGCAGCCTATCAAAATCAGATTTCCATGGTAGTTGCCATAATAGCAAAGTTACAACAGTTATAACTCCTAATAATTCGTGCCCCTGGTTGTGATTTTTGTCATGGTCAGTAGTTTTCAATCACTAGTTAACTGGGCGGATAATCATCTTCGAATTGAGGAAAAAGAAGGAAATTTGAAATAATGGGAGAAAATGAATTTCATACAGCCGAGGGACATTGACAATGTGTTATGAACTTTAAGAAATGCCATGATGACACACAATTGTGCTAGACTGAAGCGTAGACCATATCCATAACATAATTGAAATAAAAATACAGATGGATTGATATGTTAACCTTTTCTCTTCAAAATCGTTATTCCTTTTCCTTTCACCTTTCAATAAAGTCACATTATTATTATTTTCTTTTTAGTACGTTGAGGGCGCGTCGTTGTTGTCCAAAAAAATCACGCACTCGTACTTTAACCACGAGAGAAGACTTCTCCATGCCAGATTGTGCCATGGCCAGTACGCTCGATTCCAAGCACAGTCCTAGGATCCTTACCCGAAGTTACAGAAGCTTCTCATTCGAGAATAGTTCAGAGGTGAACTGGGAAGATGATCAGGAGAAGGATGACGCTAATGATGCAGTCACGACTACGAGCATGGGAACCGCGGTAAAATCACGATTAAAGGCCCCTGAGAACGACGATCAGGGAAACAAAACACAACCAAGCGCTGACAATAGTTGCCCAGGATCTTCTAAGAAAAAAGGGGGCACCAACAGGATAAACTCTTTCGCGGATATCTTAAGGCCATCATTTCCTGGAAGAGCAAAACAAGGAACTGAAATAGCTTCTAGCTGCACCTCCACCAAACCACCCAATGTCCCCAAAAAGCCCTCTAAACTCGAAGAAGCTTCAAGGCCGAATGTCGAGTATACTTCTATCAAACCTCGCTGCAAATCTGCCTATATTCCGAATACTCAGAAATGGAAAAGCAAATCCGTACAGCAAGAGACCAAGAAGACAGGAGATGTCAGCCAGGACGATGACAGACGACGTAACCATGTCCATAATCAACACGATCGAAAGTCAGATATGTATTGCAATACAGCTGAAATAGCTAGTAGATGGCGTGTCAAGCAAGGCATTCAAGTAGATCAAGATGGAGAAGGAACAGGATCTGAAAACGTAAGGTCAAGACCAGCCGTAATGCCACGACCAAAACTCCCCAAATTTAGATATCGCGAGTGCTTTTCAATGCAAGAGCTAGATTGAGGATTGTGATATTGCAATATTATCTCTTCTCTTGTGAAAGAATATATAAATACTATTGCTTTTAGAAACATACAGGTTTAAAACACATTTCTACGTTGGGTAATTAAACTGACCCAATGCGCCCAGCTTGGAGTGGTTCCATCACAGCAGAACGTCTCTTGAATCTACTTCCGGGGACACATAGCGGATACTGGAAAACGTTTCAGATGTACTTGACTAGAAATGATATTATGCGAACATGATAAGGCAGCATGATGATTCATTTACAGTATCAGATACTCGAAGAGAACATTGAGACCTCTGTCTTCTGATTACTTATTGATAAAAAAATGGCATAGAAAGATAAATATGTCGCGGTGCGATGGGCCACCCGGTCCATATGCTGGCACCACATTCATGGCAACAGCCTAGACAAACTATCTGAACCAGAATACAAACTTATACTTACAGGAAAATGATGTGTATAATATACACATTAATTTCATTTAAGTAATCATTTGCTATACTACAGGAAAACGATTTCGATCTACAATATGTGTGTATATTCTCTTTGCACGTTACTCACTTAAAAGTAAAAGCACACAGAGAATGGTGTACATAATATGACAGTTATCAGTTACCGTCAAACATAATATCATATGTATATATTCTGCGTTACACTGTTACATTTTTCAAGAAATATTAAAACATTTGGCATTGTAATGTCTGCGAAGAATGCGTCCTGTTAAAACAAATAAAAAAAAATAAAAAAAAGCTAATCATGTTCTGTGTGTGTGTGTGTGTTGGTAGAGTGGTGGGTATGTTGACAGAGTGGTGGGTGGGTGTGTGGATAGAGTGGTGGGTGGGGTGTGTGGATAGAGTGGTGGGTGGGTGTATTGGTAGATTGGTGGGTGGGTGTGTTGACAGAGTGGTGGGTGGGTGTGTGGATAGAGTGGTGGGTGGGTGTATTGGTAGATTGGTGGTTGGGTGTATTGGTAGATTGGTGGGTGGGTGTGTTGACAGAGTGGTGGGCGGGGTGTTGACAGAGTGGTGGGTGGGTGTGGGTAGAGTGGTGGTTGGGTGTATTGGTATATTTTGTGGATGGGTCGGGATAATGACAGACCTCAGACACAGTTGTTTGGGAATTTTGTTCAGCATATTAAAATTTTAGGTGTTTATTTTTCCCTTAATGTTATATTAAAAGAAGACATGAATTACAAAGAAATACTTAGTAACATAAAAAGACTGTTGGGATGGTGAAAACAAAGGGATCTCACACTTATGGGGAAAATTCACTTGTTAAAAACATATGCATTGTCAAGGCTAAACTTTGTTTCGTCACTAATAGTGGTTCCTCAGTGGTTGTATGCTGAGGTTGAAAAGATCACATTTGAATTTTTATGGTCCGGAAAAGATCGGATAAAGATAATTATAATGTACCAGGATTACTCACAAGGGGGTTTAAAAATGATGAATTTTAAGTTGTTTGTAAAGTCTCAACGTTTAATGTGGCTTAAACGATTACTTTACGGAGAACGAGATGCAGGATGGAAGTTGTATTTTGATTTTTGTTTTCGATCAGTTGGGGGGAGATTTCTGTTTCTATGTGACTTTGACACTTCAAAATTAAATACAAAAATGCCCCCATTTTATTCAGAAATGATGAAGGCTTGGCAAGACTTAAGGAGATTTCGTTATTCTGAAGAGGAGGTTAACCCTATTATATTCAATAATCAACATATTTGTATAAAAGGTAAAACAATTTTTGACAATGATCTTTTTAATAAAGGAATATTTAGCGTTGATCAAATCTTTGATAATGGCCACTTGAAGCCTGTGACTTTTTTTCAAAATCTCGGTATTACCGCAAATCAACTTCTCCAAATAATAGATATTGTGCACGTTATACCAGCAAGCTGGAAAAATTTTAATAGTTTAATAAAGTTTAAAAAATTGATTTGGTAGACTTTGGGATAAATATGAATATTGGAAAACAGGAAACAGCTTTTGAAGTAATTCAAAAACAATTTATAACTTGTTTATTACTAAGCTACAAGAGCTATGCAAGTTAACACTTAAGGATGGTCACAGTGATTTTGATTTTACTGATGTAGAAATTTGTAAATTATTTGAATATATCAGGAGTACAACTCTTATAAGAAAACAAAGGGAATTTCAGTTTATGCTTTTACATGGAGCAATATATACAAAAGAACATTTGATGAGATTTGGTTTCGTGGGAGATAATTATTGTTCGTTTAGTTGTACAAAAACTGAATCGTACTTTCATATACTCATGGATTGCATAAAAGTTAAACCTCTTTGGCAATTTTGTATTGATCATTTTTGTTTAGCTGAATTAAGAACTTTGAAATGGAGGGAAATATTCTTAGTGTTACCTGGAAATTCTTGTAGAATTAAATGTGTCAATTCTGTTATTCTTTTTATTAAATATGCAATTTTTTATTCCAGAGCTGAAGGCCGGGTACCGTCATTTATTAAAATACACAAATATATAACAAGTTGTATAGAAGAAGAAAGACGCATGGCAACGAAGTCAGGCAAGTTAAGTTTACATTTGCAGAAATGGGATGAACTGAAGGTGAAAAGGGATTTGAATGTGAACAGGTGGGATGTGTCTAATGTGGTGCGAGTGTGAATCTTGGTGTGAATGTTGATGTTTTTTTTTCTTTTTACTAGTTCTTTTCAATTTCCCCTTCTCTTGTATCAATATGATTTGCAGGGTTTTTTTCTTTCTGTATCCTATTGCGCCAAAATGTTAAACGTTCATTATGCAGATTTGTATATATTATGTTTGTTTACGTATGCGTGGTATGTGCATGTGTGTATGGGTGTTAAGGTGGGTGTGTGTATGTGTGTATAATTATGTAAAGTTATGTTGAAGCTTGATTTAAAATGGGATGCAATGATAATACATTTAGGTTGATTTCTGTTTTCCTGCAAATCATTTATATAGCCATTTAACATTAATTATTATTAAAATACATAGAGGGTTGGGGACTCAGTTGATTTTTTTTTTTTTTTCAGATATAAAAGTATAATTTTAAGGAGTTTCATTCCGTCCTTATTTGCTTCAGTTCTTGGTAAATATATATGTACTATTTTGCATTATCCTTGTTGATATGAAATGAAGATTTGTATTTTTTTTGGTATTTATCTGCAGTTTATGTAATTCATTTAAATGAAATCCTTAATAAAAACATATTGAAAAAAATAAAAAAATTGGTAGATTGGTGGGTGGGTGTGTTGACAGAGTGGTGGGTGGGTGTGGGTAAAGTGGTGGTTGGGTGTATTGGTAGATTGGTGGGTGGGTGTGTTGACAGAGTGGTGGGTGGGTGTGGGTAGAGTGGTGGTTGGGTGTATTGGTAGATTGGTGGGTGGGTGTGTTGACAGAGTGGTGGGTGGGGTGTTGACAGAGTGGTGGGTGGGTGTGGGTAAAGTGGTGGTTGGGTGTATTGGTAGATTGGTGGGTGGGTGTGTTGACAGAGTGGTGGGTGGGGTGTTGACGGAGTGGTGGGTGGGTGTGGGTAAAGTGGTGGTTGGGTGTATTGGTAGATTGGTGGGTGGGTGTGTTGACAGAGTGGTGGGTGGATGTGGGTAGAGTGGTGGTTAGGTGTATTGTTAGATTGGTGGGTGGGTGTGTTGGTAGAGTGGTGAGTGTGTTGACAGAATGCTGGGTGGGGTGTGGGTAGTTTGGTGGGTGTCTGTGTTGGTACTTTGATGGGTGGGTGTGTTGGTAAGGTAGTAGATGTGTTGGTAGATTGGTGGGTGGGTGTGTTGGTAGAGTGGTTTGTAGGTGTGTTGTAAGAGTGGTGGGTGAGTTTGCTGAGTGTTGATAGGATTGTGGGTGAGCGTGACAGTAAGCTGGTGGTTAGGTGTGTTGGAAGAGTGGTAGGTCAATGAATCGATAGAGTGGTTGGTGGGTTTGTTTGTACAGTGGTAGGTGTGGTCGTAGCTGGCGGACAGGATTGTTTGAAGAGTAGTCGGCCAATGAATCGGTAGAATGATGGGTGGGTGCGTTGGTAGATTGTGGTTCGGTGTGTTGGTAGAGTGGTAGGTGGGTGAGTTGGAAGAGTGGTGGGTATTGGGTCGATGAATCGGTAGAGTGGTGAGTGCGTTGGAAGATTGTGGTCGGTGTGTTGATATAGTGGTTGGTGGGTGTGTTGGTATATAGAGTGGTGGTTTGGTGCATTGGTAGAGTTATGAGCGGTTGTGTTGTATTGTGGTGGGCGATTGCGTTGGTAGATTGTAGGTCGGTGCGTTGATAAAGTGGTTGGCGGGTGTATTGGTAGAGTGGTAGGTGGGAATTGATGGTAGGGTTTTAGGTTTATAGTGTGGTGGATGGGTTTGTTGGTAGAATGGTAGGTGTGATGGTAGCTGACTGGTAGGTGTGTTTGAAGAGTGGTAGGTCAATGAATCGGTAGAATGGTGGGTGGGTGCGTTGGCAGATTGTGAAACGGTGTGTTGATCGAGTGGTTGGTGGGTTTGATGTTAGAGTGGTGGGTGGGTGCGTTGAAAGAGTGGTGGGTGGGTGCGCTGAAAGAGTGTGGTGGGCGCGTTGATAGTAGGTGGGGATTGGGAATAGGGTGTTGGGTAGATGAATCAGTAGAGTGGTGAGTGCGTTGGTAGATTGTGGGTCGGTGTGTTGATAGAGTGGTTGGTGGGTGTGTTGGTAGAATGGTTGGTGGATGCGTTGAGTTGGGTTGATGACTCGATAGATTGGTGGGTCCGTTGGCAGATTGTGGGTCGGCGTGTTGATGGAGTTGTTGGTGGGTGTGTTGGTAGAATGGTTGGTGGATGCGTTGAGTTGGGTTGATGACTCGATAGATTGGTGTGTCCGTTGGAAGATTGTGGGTCGGTGTGTTGATAGAGTGGTTGGTGGGTGTGTTGGTAGAATGGTTGGTGGATGCGTTGAGTTGAGTTGATGACACGATAGATTGGTGGGTCCGTTGGTAGATTGTGGGTGGGTGTGTTGTTAGAGTGGGTTGTATGTGTGTTATTAAAAAAAAAGTGTTAGTAGAGTGGTGGGTGGTTTTGTTCATATAGTGGTTGGTGAGTGTGCTGGAAAAGAGATGAGTGCTTTGGTAGATTGTGGGGCGGTGTGTTGATAGAGTGTTCGCTAGTGTGTTGGGAGAGTTGTGGGTAGATGTGTTGGTAGAGTGGTGAGCGGGTTTGTTGATAGGCTGGTTGGTGGGAATTGATGGATAGGGCTGTAGGTCGATGATTCGGTAGAGTGGTGGTTGGGTTTGTTCATAGGGTGGTGGGTCGATGGATACAATATGTGTATCATGTGATGGGTGTCCGTGTCACGGCTGTTGCACCACAAATAGTCGCCCCGCGACAATTTTTGCAAAATTTGACACCACAAATTGTTCGCTCGCAAAAATTTATGCTGCACGTGCTGGTCTAAGTTTTTAAGCATATTGTGCCAATTTGTGTCTGCAAAAAGCGCATACGAGCTAGACCCATTTGCTCTAGTAACAGTTTGGTCTAACTTCCACTTGGTCTAATGCAGAGAACTTGGTCGAGTATGCTTGGTCGGTATAACTGCCAAATCGTCGAATAGCCAAATGGTCTAATCACCCTTTCCTATATATCGCAAATAAATATTTCTAATCTGTTTCAGGAAATGACCAAGTGGTGTTAGACCAATTAGATATTAGACCAATAGAAATTAGACCAAAAGGAAATTAGACGGAATGGTAAATTGGCAAAATAACAGTTAGACCAAAAGGCTAACTGGTTGTAGACGAAATGGAATTAGACCATGTATAGGATGAGGCTAAACGGCCATTAGTCAAATCGGGTTTAGACCAACTGGCAATTTACCTTCGGGGAGAACAGCAGCAGAGCCCGTGGAAAATTCGTTTTTTATCCACTTGGTCTAACAACAGTTGGACTAATTCTTTGTTTGTCTAATAACACATGGGCTTAGCCCATTTGGTATACTAATAATTTGGTCTAATCTGCAATTGGTCTAATGACCATTTCGTCTGATAGCCAAATGGTCTAATTGCATTTGCAACTCTACATGGCCTTTTTTTTTGTTTGTTTGTTTATTTGTTTGTTTGTTGAGTGTTGAATGAAATGAGGCGACAATGTGTGGTGTTCTCTCCTCCACAAATTGTCGCCTAAGTGAGGCGACAATTTGTGCAGGAGTGACAATATGTGGTGCAACCCACGGCTGTGTTCAAACTGTATCCAGAAACTTGCAAATCTAGAAGTCATTTGTCAGTTTGTTCTCACAGGACCAGTAGTAGTAGCAGTAGTAGCAGTAGTAGCAGTAGTATTATTAGTAGTAGCAGTAGTAGCAGTAGTAGCAGCCGTAGTAGCAGTAGTAGTAGTAGTAGTAGGAGTAGTAGTAGCAGTAGTAGCAGTAGTAGCAGTAGTAGCAGTAGTAGCATTAGTAGCAGTAGTAGCAGTAGTAGCAGCAGTAGTAGTAGTAGTAGTAGTAGTAGTAGTAGTAGTAATAGTACATATAGTATCACTTGATATAGTTTATTTGTCGATTCTATGTTCCTATCAATTCACAATATGCCACACTCAAGGCAGTAAAATAGGTACAAGGTTGGATACGAAAGCCTTTATAATATGCCTGCAATTTAGCCTTGGAACTCTGGCTTGAATACCCAGGGAGTAGAAAAAGTGCCTATGTTTTGTGGGGGCATGCCATACAATAAAAAAGTAATTCGGCACAATGTACAGAAGTTTTATATAAATGTAAGTATTATTATATATTATTCTTATCATCATCATTATCATTATTATTTTTTGACTTCTACGACTCCTACGACAACTACTACTACTACTACTACTACTACTACTACTACTACTACTACTACTACTACAATTTCTGCTGCTGCTGCTGCTAGTACTACTACTACTACTACTACTACTACTACTACTACTACTACTACTACTACTGCTACTAATACTACTACTACTACTACTTCTACTACTAATAATAATAATAATGATAATAATAATACTATAAATAGTACTACTATTTTACAATATATTGATATTACAATCTGACAATGGTATGAACTTGGTTAATTCAAATATACATGTACTATTCATTTATTAAAAGTGACAGACCTCTCGATAATATGATAGCAGTTTTGAAAGGGCTCTCAAAATTTTACTACCAGTTTCTATGTTCAATGTGCTCATTGAAATCAGTATATCATTACATATCACACACATTAATCACAGGCCCTTGTTTGATAAACACATTGGTCATTAGTTTATCAATTACGTTGGGGATTGATTTGTAGTGAAAAACCAAACGGGTCTTTCCAAAACAGATAAATTGATATTCTTATATAGATAAATTAATAAACACATAAACACATGCATGTAGGTAAACGAATTAATAGATAGATAGATTTATAAATGAATAGATAAAACAAATAAAGGTCGATGTATAAAATTAAGTAGATGAATGAATTAACTGATGAATAGATGCATATATGGATAAAATAATAAACAAATAGATGGATGAATAAATAACATTACTCCAACTGATATATCAAAAAAATCAAAAGGAAGGTCAGGCGGTAAACCAAACGTCTTGGGTTCGAGTCCACCCCAGTCGGATGACAGAAGCTTGCGGTGTGTGTACGTGTCCCTCCCAGCCTGTTCCATAGATGCAGGCTCTGTTACAGTGAAAAACTCGGATAGGACGTTAAATTTGAGGTCCCGTGTAGAGGAAAGTCACCAACTTTGCACGTTAAGAAGCCATTGCAGTATTCGCATAAGAGGAGGGGGAAACCCCGGTGTAGTGGTCCATCTACACTTTCACAATCAGTTATATCGGGGGGGGGGGGAGACCTGAAGGCCATATTGATTATTCACCTACCAGGCACAGGCGACGCTAAACAAATAATAATAATTATGATAATAACGACAACAATGATAATGATAACAACGATTATAGTATGAATGATAATATTAATAATGATAATAATAATAATAATAATGATAATATTAATAACAATAATAATAACAACAACAATAATAATAATAATAATAATAATAATGATAGTAATAATAATAATAATAATAATGATAATGTGTATGTAACTAATCATTCTCACAGAAAATCAGTTTCGGTCGTTTTGGTTAAAATGAATTGAATCCTTGAGATGACGGTGATAACTTGTTCATGATTTATGATAATATTAATTCAATATCTCTTTCAAGCTCAACTTTCACCAGATAGCGTTCAACAGTTTCCTTTCTCTCCTCTCTCTCACTTGCTCAAAATGAAATCTACTGCTCCAAACGGCTTCTAACTTCGTAAATGTTTATACGCACAACGGTTTTGAAACATGGTCGCATCTAAACAACTACTTATCAAAAGTGCTTCGCATATGCTGTTAATCTTACTTATGGGAAAGTAGAACAATCCAAACTAATATGTTGGCAGAGATAAAGTTTTGAATGACATATACTCGGGAAAGAGCAGCAATTGTTCGTGGACATTTCAAGGGAAACATGTCTTATACTTTGGGTGCATTCATTTGGATAACGATTATTCCAGCGGCGTTTATATTTGCTAGTCATGGTGAGATTATTCTTTATTATTTGAATTATTTTTTTACTCTCGAGAATAAACAAAAATAGCACTCATTGTGCTTATAGTGATGCTGTTTTTGTAAACTGTGTATCAGGTATCTCAGTAACGGAAATGCAGACTATACGCACCGGGAAAAGGTCTGTCAGGACAAAATGTTTATAAATATTGATTTCTGGAACATCTGGTACAATGAAGAAATACAAATAAAAAGGGGGCCCATCCCAAGAAAATATAGTAATTTACTTTTATTTATACATACAATCATCAGCGAAATATCGGCGGAATGTATTGGTAATGTTCTGCGCGCTGCTTTTGGTACGTTTATCTTTACTTTTGTATTCTTCATACGATTTCAAGGACATTTTCAGCGTTATGATATTTTTATTTCGTATGTTTATTTTTGGGGCCCTTTTAATATTGAAATCAACCTTTTGGAGGGAATGGTTTGGCATTTAAACAATTAATGTCATAGTTTCCTAAGTTTTCATAGTTTGTTTTTTATACGAATTTAACAGTTTGATTTGAAATTGTATTCAAATCAACGTGTTGAGAGTCGAGTCCTTCGCAGGGCCCTGGTAATGTTTTTTTAACAGGGGATGGAGGTTTGATTTTGACAAGCAAAAAAAAAACCCACCTAAAACAAAGATAAAGTTTTCATAGAAAATATGGTGATTTTGATTTTTGTTTCTATTTAGCATACCTACACACTGAAAATGTTGGGCAACATGCTGCCCCCTATGTTGGGTGATGTATTTAGGTCAAAAAATACATCCTGGGCAACTATTATCCAATCGAGCAAATTTATTGTCCAATTATTACTTTTTATTACCCAATTTGGGCAGATTTTAAATAATAGTTGTGTGTACAGGATGTTGCCCAGGGTTCGTTAAAAGTTGGGCAACTATTTTAAGAGTGTACCTCATTTCGAGGGGGTACTCCATATGATGAATAACACATGCAGAACTGGAAGCATCCCCGGACTAATCTTAGCCCCCTGCTTCCAGTGAGGGCTATGGCCCTTTGAGCACATACAGACATTCTGATGATCCCATTCTTTGAACGGGACTTTTGTTTTTCTCATTCTATGTTGTCACAGGTCCAGGGTTTCTTGCGTGTTACCTGTCTGGAAAGCACTTACAAACTGTGTTCTACGAAGATTACTCATCTTCCAGCGTAGATGAGTGCGTAGGTAACTGTTATCAAGATGGAAGATCGTACGCTGCTATATCGCGTAACCTCTGCTTCTGCAGTGATGACCTACCAGATATACAAGAATCAGATGAGAGTCACTGTAACTCACCTTGTTCTGGCAATGCCAACCAGACGTGTGGATCAAGAACACATTATTCCTGTAAGATATTTGCATTTTTTTTTACTTACTATCTTTTTTATGATAGTGATGATGATTATTGTTTTTATGATGATAAAAATTCTTTACCTATATTTTACATTCTTGTAATAATAATCATTATTTTAGTCATCATAACGAGATATGATACTCGATACATATAGATATATATATATATCATATTGATATATGTATATATATATATATATATATAAACTCATTTATGTGTGTGTATGTGTATAAATGTATGTGAGGTTAATTTCTAATTCCTTTGGCATTAATGTTTTTGTTCTACTGCATTCTTTACTTCCTGGTGAATACATTTGTAAATCAATTCATTATTATTGCTCAACTCTGTTCTGCTTTATTGTAATTTATATGATGGGGGATGCTGATGATAAATTTGAAGTTTCTCCTTGATAAAATCAATGCGGTGCGTCTTCACGCCAAGTTCTGCATAATGTTTTAAAGCAAGCAGAATTATTGAGGTAGATATTTTAGCCATATAAAATATTGGGGAAAATATAGTTTGACTATAACTTCATATAACATGAATACTATATCGGCTATCATAAATTTAAAAGCAAATAAATATTTAAGTGTCCGTGATGACTAAAATATGCTAGTCCCACTTTAGTTGCCTCGGACTATATTGTTTATGAGCCTACATACACATAGTTGTGCTCAAAAGTTAATGAGACCCACCACAAAATGCACTCGTTGGTTTTGAATATACGTAACAACACTATTAATGCCTGGCGAGCCCTGAGAAACAGCGTTTTTGAATGGCATAATTAAATATCTAAAACATGGCGGAACTTGAGCACTTTAAATAATTATGTTCATATTCTGGTGGGATCCACTACCTTCTGGAGCACAACTATAGATAAATATAGTTGTGAGTTTCGTATCCCTGACGAAGAAGAGAGGTTTGTGTTGAAATTTCGGATAATACTTGGGAATAAACATTTTGTTGGAACTGAATGCGTATACCTCGCCAAGATGAACTCTTTGTCTTTTTTGTGTTTTCATCTGTATCCAGACCTGGACCCAACACGCGTAATATACATATATATATATATATATATATATATAAATATATATAAATGTAAGCTTCCCTTCTGCTCTGTTTTTTGGAAGTCTTTTTTGTGCATAATCAATACAGCAAATTTACGAATATTTTCCGTATTAGCTATGCATGTATATATTTTCCTTCTTTTTATGCTAGTTTACATCACTTCAAATGAATATTGCCCACCACTTAAAACACCCGCTAATGGCCAAGTAATCCGGTATCGGTTAGTAGTAGGAAGTATGGCGTCATTTCGCTGCTTCCCATCCTTCCAGCTTATTGGGCCTTCCGACATAGAATGTATTGGTTCGCCAAACGGAAGCAGCAATAAGCCATATTGGAATGAGCCGGTTCCTACCTGTATCCTGAAGACAAGTTAGTCTTTTTTTTATTTCTCTCAGAAGCACACAAGCGCACATCCACTCCACCCCATTGCACACAACACATACAAAAACACCCACATCCATAGTTTTCCAGATATCTGTTATCGGCTTCTTTTTTTTTGGGGGGGGGGTTCAAATTATAACAGGTACGCTAGTTTAATCTAGTAAAATGATTATAAAATATGGAACCACGCAGCACTGTCCCCGAAAAAAGGATGAAAAGGAAATATCTTATTCCATAACGAAATTTAATTCTGGTTCACTTCCTGATTTGTTAACACTTAATTGCACGTAAAGTATATCACACATTACCCTTGCATATCTGAATGTACAATAATCCTATGAAATAATGACTAAAATTATCATATTCTATAATGATAACCAACATAATTAAAAGTATAAAGGGTTTAAGCCAAAGAAAAAAGATAATCAACAGAGTAGAGACTATTAATCATGCCTATTAAATGATAACAATAACTAAATATATCTTTACGACATGTTTCGTATCGTGACACCGTGAAAAGATATATCTCCAGGATAATATAAATGGTCAGAATAATGAGGCATTTTCCTTGAAGGTTTCGTAAACACAATGAGGCTCGTTGGACACGGTATCAAGAGGACCTCCAAATTGCTTCTTTTTTGTTTATATTTAGTATTCACCACCTTTTGTGAAATAAACCTTAAACTTCCATAGGAACATATACTGAGAAGGAAGTATACAGTATAGTATTCAAAAGGTGTTTATGCTGCGATATTTCTCTGTTTAAAAACAAAGCTACGTGGCAAACCGTGAACACGTCTTCGCATTCATCGGTAACTGACATGGATGGTATTACGATAACAAGCTCTTCAAACCGATCAAAGAACGGGACGAGTGAAGGTGATGAGGGTATGTATATTCAATTATATGTGCCAATGTATCCTGCTTTTTGCATAATTGCTTGCATTGTTCCAGATGTTGAATCTCTGTATAGGGCTTCCAATGCAGGATAAAGATATGTCTTTTATATAATTATTGCAACTTATAGAAACACCATAAACATAAAACCCCCTCCACAGATGTACGCGGACTACAACTGCCGCACTTGCCATATTTTATTCCTGACTCCTAGATTTGATTGATTGATTGAATGATCGATTGATTGATTGATTGATTGATTGATTGATTGATTGATTTGTTGATTGATTGATTGATTGATTGATTGATTGATTGATTGATTGATTGATTGATTGATTGAATGTTTGATTGATTGATTGATTGATTGATTGATTGATTGATTGATTGATTGATTGATTAATTGATTAATATCAATTGATTGTACTGTTCTTTATACAAAACGTAATGAAGCAATAAATGAATACATGGATAACAGATTTATTTTGAAAGCAGAGACTGTATGCCTTTGTAAATTCTAAGACGATTTTATTTAACAGTTCAGACACAAGATTCCAAAATGAATCGAAAGGTAAATGATTAAGATTGTAGGCTCCATGTACACGTTCCATACAACATACCCCACAACAAAACGAGCAGGTGGGACTGTTCAGACCTGAACGTTTCAGACAACGTATGTCATCATAGGCTATGGCAAATCGTTTTATTGTTTAAATTTATTCATATCAATAATTGGGGCTTGACCACGCCATGAACGATTCTTCATATAAACATTTTATTTTTTCGTCTTGATAGTGTATGTTATTAATGGGTGTTGTTGCAAGTAAACATAAGATTGTAATGCCCTATGGGTTTAAATTGAGATTGTTACCAATTCTGGAAGATCGACATTTTTTTTGCATGTTCTATGAATATATATATCATTTGCAAGAAATATTTTATTGATTATGTATGGTGTTATTACGATTTGATTTATTAATTATGTTGTGATACATCAACAAACACCACAGCACCAAGGCCTATATTCTCTCATTCATATCACCGTAAAAATAAATGCTAACAAACACGGAAATACTCTTGAAAGTCTCCAATATCAAAACTAAAGTTTAGTTCTGTGTCGTGTGACATGAAGCTTCGCAATTGATCAGTTGGCTGGTTTTCTATGATAAATCACATTAATTAGTAAGTGTGTATGACTAAGCGTAGATGTTAGTACAATATCCATTATCAAGCTTTATGGAGCCAAGGTCTTGATATCTAACTGTGGAAGAAACGTGTTTTATCAACATAAGTATAAAATAATAGTGTAGCAACACACGCTTAATGAATTTGAAAGCAAAGAAGATTGATACAATTTCAATAAGAGGCACAAAGATTGCATTTCATTTTTTATATTGCTTGTTAAGGGGATGGTGGTCCTGTTTTGACCATTCACGACGATCATTATACTAACATATCATTTATAGATATAATTAATGTCATTTATGTATTAGTATTATTTTTATTGGGGTATTTCCATATACATAACGAAACAAAATCGAAACTCGTCGCTTGCCATGGTAAATCTTTGTCTGAGATCTTAGCCATCAGTTAGAGGTCTTTTTAGAGCACATATAATAAAAAAACCTGAAAACAGTATAAAAACTAAAAGAAAAAAAAGGGGCTTTCACACCGAAGGTTGCATAGAGTTGCGTAGAGTTACGTAGAGTTGCGTAGAGACTACGCAACACTACGCCGCCATTTGTTTTGCATACGCTCGTCTACGCAAGTCTACACAAGTGGGCACGCGGGAGGAACACAGAAAATTAAACATGTTTAATTTGTTGGCGTACTGGAATGGCGTTGTGTTGCGTAGTGTTGCGTATAGACCGACGTAGACTTGCGTAGACCTGGCGTACAGTTTCGTATAGTTGCTAATTAGTGGCGTACTCATGCTGGATCCTACTGTTTCTCATCAGGTTTTTGCTGATTGTGCAGTCAGTCACGATAAAAGCTCTGCCATAACCAAATCAGCCCTGCACTTAATTTGAATGCTTGAGTGTTCTGTCTATATTGATGCAAGATACCAAAACAATAAGACCAAGAGGGGCAAGAAATCTCCTGTCCTTTCTGTTTCAAGTGACCAAGGTGGAGATTCACTAGCCTCTTGTCGAGGCCCTGGTGGCTGCTTCCCGAGCGGAGCGAGGGCTTTCCTAATTCGCGAAGCGAATTAGGCCTGGCGCGAGCCAGGGCCTCTTGACATCTGAGCTGAATTATATATTCAAGAGGAACGTCTTCCTAATGAATATACATGAGTCATGATATTAGCGGTCACCCAGTAAACCAATGAAATGTCAAAGCTGTTTCGTCCGGGGTTCGAAATACTATAGTAGTCCACTATTCTGCAGGGGATTCATTTAATTGCGGGACACTTAAAGGGATATAACCAACAAAATGCTTCAAGTAGTGGTACTATACTACTACTACTACTAGTACTGGCCGTAACAGACCCATCAACGCCCCGAAACTTCCCGGGAGATACTGGTCAGCCGCTGGTCAGACTCGAGTCAAGGGGAATTAAGCAAACTCCAGCTACAATGCACCGCCGAGGTCGATAATCGACGCATAGTGGAATCGCATGAAATATTGATTTTTTTTCCATATCATGCATATCCTGTGGGTAGATTTACAAAAACATCTCGTCCTTTCAGTGCAGATTTAATTTCATCGACTTGCAAATCCTTAAATCGGTCAATATTCAGCATTTTAGAGGCATATTCAATGCTTTTTGATATTTCGTCGTCACTCTTCGCCAATAATCCACGGGTCGCCATTCAAGATGAGCTCATGAATATTCAATATGACGTCATAGTAGCCCGCGCTCTCATTGGATGATTTTAAACGACCAGTTTTTGGTCGGTGAATTGGTAAAAACAATAAAAAACAAAAGAAAGTCGGTGAAATTCATGTTCGCTCGGAAAGCAGCCGACAGGGCCTCGACAAGAGGCTAGAAATTCATCTGCACCACAATCTTAACATAATGATGCAGCTAGCGACGAAACTCCAAAACAACAGAAGAAAAAGAGACAGGCAAAACAATCAAGGTACTTTGTAGATCAAAAACGGAAAATTGAAATAAAAAAATACTTCGTGGGCTTTTTCTGATTTCTCATTATAAATTTGTGTCTTTATTATTATTATATCAAATACAAAATCAAAACACGATTTTAGCTTTGTGGTTCTGTTTGCAAAAACGCAAAAAGCAAATCGCAACACGCTTTCCGCTCCGTAATTCTGTTTTCGGACAACCTCACCGCAAACATCAAAATTGACGTCGGCTCTCTGATTCCTGATTTGCTTTTCGTTCATCAATATTAAAGAACACCATCTACATCAACAAAATGTTTAAAGCGCCAAATTTCATGATCATCTTGATAGAATTCAAAGTAAACCACTGTTCTAGCATATATAGGGGAAGGCAGGGTAAGTTGTGACACTTTTTGCATTTTGCATGTTAGAATTGATATGACTAATAATATTAGGAGTGGGCTATACATGGGTCAAAAATACTTTTTTTTGTCATTTTAATATGGCAACAGTTTTTATTTATACCATGTAATGTATCTCAACATGAAATGACGATATTTTTTGTCTCAGGTCCGAGAAAAAAGTGTGCCGGGCCAAAATCCAAAATGGCCGCCCAAACCCCCCAAAATCACAGTTTTTGCTACAACTTCTTTATTTTTGTGGTCTTTTTATCTGGTTTTGGTGTCTATTCATATGTTTTTGGAGGTAGGCAATTTGTTTTACCTAAATATTAGTACTTAAAAAACATTATTTGTAGAGTTAAAAGGAGGTTTTACCTAAATTTACAAATCTTTAGACCCTTTTTTCAGCCAAAAATTAGGTTTCATCGTCTTGTGGTTCTTGGGTATTGGACGATACGAATTCCACAATAGCAAGTAGTTTCATACAGCTATATTGCTCTTACTCCTCTTCTTTGTGTTTTACGGATATTTGCGAAATATATCTTATTAAATTTAAAAAATGTCATTTATCAAAAGGGGCTATATACAGTATAGTACAATGTATTGTACATACATGTACTGCAGTGCATACATGTATGTCCTTGCATTGACTACCGTCTGTAGGATAAACTATATTGTCATAGAAATTAACTCTTGAATTAAATGCCTCAGAAATTGAAGATACTGTATGTTTTGTCCCAGAAATTGAAGGCATGTTTTGTCAAATATGCTCGTGCAGGGGGCGGAGAAAGGAAAATACCATTAACGATGGATTATAGTCAACCCCACATTAAAGCATTTACACTGTGGCTATTCTGTTTATAGTAACTTTGCCATCCAATGGTAACTTGCATGGAATCCTGGATTCTGATTGGCCGTTGATCAGCGTTACCATGGTAGTTACCTGACCACATAAACATAGGCCGGTTAGACACCACAACCAGGTAAAAACAAGCCTCCGAATGAAGAAGGTATGGCTTAAAATGTGATGTACGTACATGTACATGATGTTTATGTGCAATTTATGTTTATCATCGGGTTACATGTACATCAGCTAACAAGCAATCAAATTCACAAGTCACAATCTAATTCTAAACCTCAGAAGCTCACTTCGATGACACTATAGTTAAAGACTTGTCATACTGTATGTCATGGTGTTCAATGGCTCAATGCATGGGTATATGCAGTGTTGTATGTACAATACATTGTACTATACTGTATATAGCCCGTATGGATAAATGACATTTCCCTGTAATAAGATATATTTCGCAAATATCCGTAAAACACAATTTAGAGGAATAAAAGCAATGTAGCTATATGAAGCTGCTTAATACTTCTCAACTAGTATCGTCTAATATCCAAGAACCATGAGACGATAAAACCTAATTTTTGGCTGAAAAAGGGGTCTAAAAATTGGTAAGTTTTAGTAAAATAACAATTTAACTCTACAAATAATGGTTTAGAAGTACTAATTTTAGGAAAAACAAATTGCTTGCCCCCCAAAACATATGAATAGACACCAAAACCAGAGAAAAAGACCACCAAATAAAGAAGTTGTGGCCAAAACTGTTATTGTGGGGGGTTTGGCGGTCATTTTGGATTTTGGCCCGGCACACTTTTTTTTCGGACCCAAGATAAAAAATATTGTCATTTCATGTTGAGATAAGGTAAAAGGAATACAAAAAAAAAATATTGTCACAATAAAACCAAAAATCACCCATTTATAGCCCACTCCTAATAATATTATAGAAATAAGTACCTAGCCTTTAGATTTGATTCTTGGGAAATATTTTTCACCTATATATAACTTTCTACCCCCACACTGAAATGCATTGTGACATTAAAAAAAAACGATATCATATAGCTTAACTTGCCCCATCTGTGAGGTAAATTGTGCCACCTTCTGGGGTAAAGTTGAACCACAAAAACTATGTACAAAATGTATGCGAGAAGAACCAGCATGTCATTTTTTTTCATTTAAAGTCTTTTCATTTGCTAATTATAACATCCTCTAAAAGTAAAAGAACTTTCATGTGAATTTGCCCCTTTCTGCCTGCATATCAATGAGTTTTTCAGGGTTTTTTTTTTATTATTATACATTACCATAAGAATTACTATGGCTCAACTTGCCCCATGTTGGCTGGCTCAAATTACCTCAGTCCGAACTTAATGCGATATTTTCACATCCACACATTTCTTATGCATCCATCATGTAAAAGACTATGACAAGAATGAGAATCCATACCAGGACTAACAAAATTGTTCTTATTTCTTTATTATATTTAAAGATGTGTGCGGGTAAAAAACACTTATCTATTTCACACCCTTTTTTACTTTTTTTGGCTGAAATTTGTATTTTTCCCTTAAAAAAATTAATTTTTGTTTCAAAATTGAAACAATGTGGTGGGGTTAAGGGTTATGTAATGGGTCATCAATATATGACACCACCACGATGTCTGACTCATTCATTATTGGCCAGGGGGTGGTGGCTCAACTTGCCCTTATGCTCAACTTACCCCGCCTTCCCCTACTGGCAAGCATATTGATCTGTATTAATGGTTGGGGGCTGCTTTGTTCTCTTATGAGGGATCTTTTTTTTATTCAGCGGCGTAATCAGACTAAAGTTTTCGGGGCAAGCCACGACAAAAGGGCAAAATAATTTCAAATTAAGTGAGTGATCGAGGGAAGCGAGCGAGCCAAAAATAGCTTTTTAATACATAAATCAATTTGTTATGACGGATTTTGTCATGATGTTTAAAACATATATCATATCACAACTGTTGCAAAAATTTGGTTTATCTATTTAAAAGGCTATTTTTGGCTCGGTCGCTTCCCTCGCTCACAACATTTTGAAATTACTTTAGCCCTTTATGTCATGCCTTGCCCCGAAAACTTTAGAATGGACTTAACAGACAACTCATTAAATTTTATCCTACTTCACAGCAGTACAGTGTTCCGGACAGCAGCAAATGGTTTTTTTTATTTATGCATTTATTAAAAGTCAATAATACACAATATACATTATAAATAAATCTCCGATGTTTAGAAATAAAACAGATCAAAGAAAATCAAAATATATACACGTAATTGAAATTATTTGAAAAAAGGGAGAAAAAAATGATTATAACAATAATAAAAAGGCAGAGTAAACGACATAAAATAGACAACAGTATATTTAAAATGAATAAACCTACAACCAAGAACCTCGAGTATGAATTACTTCGAAATCTTAAAAGCTTGTTGGGCTCCTGGGGACAGGAGAAAAAGCAAAGAGTTGCTTGAGAAGTTTGTAAGGCAGGGAATGATATAGGCCTACTGCATTTTGTTTCCGCAAAGATGCCATACGCAACCGTACGCAACGCTACGTAGACAAGATATGCAACTCTACGCGACACTATGCTCCCCAACGCAGGAACTACGCCGATGAGTACGCAGCGAATTTTTGCGTACTCCCTACGCAACTCTACGTAACTCTACGCAACTCTACGCAACCTTCGGTGTGAAAGCCCCTTTAGCTTGGCCATGGGATCCACCCACTATGAAAGATTATCAATTGAAAAGCAATATATTATTATCGTGGTAGTTTTTTTCTATTGTTAACATTATTTTTATATAATTTTAAAGCCCTTTTATGTTACACGTTGTGTTGCTACTATCAGTCAAATGTTTATTGGTACCATGACATTTACTCCAGTGACAATAGCTCCGCTGTAAATTCCATGCCTGAATGACCAAATTCAACCCTGGACCTAACATAAAACCCTATTGCATCCCCAGCCCCAACCCTATATCTTAGACGAAATAAAGGAGCAATTGTCGCCGGATCAAATGTCGTGTCATCATGTTGATTACCACTTTCATTTTGACTCGCACTGCCGAATTAGCACAGTGCTCTCACGGAAATCTGTAATTGAGAAGTCCCAACTATCTAAATCAGGACAAAATGAATAATGAATATTTACCTTTTTCTTTTGGTTTCATGATTCACCAGGTACAATCTGGATCATAGCAGGATCGGCAGTAGCAGGGCTTTGCTTCATGGTATCGCTAATCTGGTTAGTTTTTATTATTATATTATAATTTACTTCGGTACTTCAACAAAGATCAACACAAATACATGAGAGCAAAGAGGAAAGGAAAAGGGATGTATGTCCACAATACAATTCCAGGTTGTCTAGGAAAGGAAAAAGTAAACAATTACAGTACCGCGCAGGCGTTCTTTGCCGACCTGGACATGTACATGTAAGGAGTGACAAAAGAATAACAACACATACATTGACTTTATACATTAAACTACAGTGTACAATGGTTATAACAATAATACAAAAATATGGGTCAACTCAAGAGTGAAGCAAATTTTTAAGATTACAAGTAATTGGAGAAAATGTCTTAGCTTTAAAAAGATTGGAATAAGAGAATAAAAATGAATATTTTGATCGTGAAACTCTGTAGTTCCCCTGTTCTTTTGATATAATTTGGAAAATCAATATGATGTCACCAGGCTTGTTTTTTAAATAAAAATTGGTGGCTACAATCGCAACAAAAATCAGCATGATCAAACTAAATATATTTCAGGCATTAATCAAACATAATGATACATTGTTCAAGCCTTCTCTGTTTTCAAAAGAAATGGAGAAAGTGCCAGTGGTGGAACCAAGGAAGGGGGATTTAAAAACTACCCCCACGTCGGATTCTTCATTGTCTGTGTGTAGACTTTCTTGGGAGGATCATCTGCTTCAAAGAACACAGTGTCGCGCATTGTGAAATCAGCTTTATACCGTAAAATGGTCGAATTAAACTCTGAGCTTCATAATAATAATGCTGATGATAATAATAGTTAAATTTATATAGCGCTTTGTACATGAGGCTACAACGCGCTGAAATCATTACCCCGGCTTAATAATGAATTCAGTTATAAATTTTATGTGCACATTCTGTGAAAACGTACACCGGAGATGTGTTCAGGTGAAATTATTTGCACTTTGCATTGAGTTTTCGAACAATATGAATCATGTATATATATATATATATATATATATATATATTGTGTGAAAGAAATGGATGAAGAGAACAATGGTAGGCGTAGCTTAAATCAATGTTCCCCAGAGCTATCTACCCTTTTTGGAAAAATTGGTGATGCCGAAAAAATGTCTCTGCCGGGAATCGAACCCGGGCCACCAGCTTTGAACGCCGGTGCCTTAACCACTAGACCACAGAGACGGGTTAGTGGCTAGAGCGACCCCAATCCAATTGACCGTTAGATAGACAGATTTTCGACACCATACCAATTATAATTTCCTTTGTCGGGTGAAGGTGGGTTTTGAACAATGACAAGCCGCCATGCCTCAGCTGGATCAAAGCTATTGCTTTGATACAGTACACGTATGGGAGAAAGTATACAAATGTGTGAAGTTATACATGTACTACAGCTTTGGCAACTCTTTTATATTTACAATATTTAGATATAAAAGAGTTGCCAAAGCTGTAGTACATGTATAACTTCACACATTTATATATATATATATATATATATATATATATAGTGTGAAAGAAATGGATGAAGAGAACAATGGTAGGCGTAGCTTAAATCAAGGTTCCCCAGAGCTATCTACCCTTTTTGAAAAATTGGTGATGCCGAAAAAATGTCTCTGCCGGGAATCGAACCCGGGCCCCCAGCTTTGAACGCCGGTGCCCTAACCACTAGACCACACAGACGGGTTAGTGGCTAGGGCGACCCCGATCCGATTGACCGTCAGATAGACAAATTTTCGACACTATACCAATTATAATTTCCTTTGTCGGGTGAAGGTGGGTTTTGAACAATGACAAGCCGCCATGCCTCAGCTGGATCAAAGCTATTGCTTTGATACAGTACACGTATGGGAGAAAGTATACAAATGTGTGAAGTTATACATGTACTACAGCTTTGGCAACTCTTTTATTAAAATATTGTAAAGAATTGGATGAAGAGAACAATGGTAGGCGTAGCTTAAATCAAGGTTCCCCAGAGCTATCTACCCTTTGGAAAAATTGGTGATGCCGAAATAGTGTCTCTGCCGGGAATCGAACCAGGGCCCCCAGCTTTGAACGCCGGTGCCTTAACCACTAGACCACACATACGGGTTAGTGGCTAGGGCGACCCCGATCTGCTTGACCGTCAGATAGACAGATTTTCGACACTATACCAATTATAATTTCCTTTGTCGGGTGAAGGTGGGTTTCGAACAATGACAAGCCGCCATGCTTCAGCTGGATCAAAGCTATTTCTTTCATACAGTACACGTATAGGAGAAAGTATACAAAGCCACTAACCCGTCTCTGTGGTCTAGTGGTTAAGGCACCGGCGTTCAAAGTTGGGGGCCCTGGTTCGATTCCCGACAGAGACATTTTTTCGGCATCACCAATTTTTCCAAAGGGTAGATAGCTCTGGGGAACCTTGATTTAAGCTACGCCTACCATTGTTCTCTTCATCCAATTATTTACAATATTTAAATAAAAGAGTTGCCAAAGCTGTTGTACATGTATAACTTTACACATTTGTATACTTTCTCCCATACGTGTACTGTATTAGTCCAGTCAATCTAGCCAGAATAGGGGGGTAACCCACCACTAATTGCAACACGAGATATTCCACTAAAATTCTTTTGAGGAAGGTCCCCTAAACAACATTCTAAAAGTCCCAAGAAATCTAAGCAGTGGAAATTTATGAAATTTGCATATTATGCAAATTAGCCATGACAAATTAGAAAAAGAAGGGAAATAATCCAAAGATTACAAATTAAATGTCCAAAACAATTTAATGTGAATAGAAATTTATGATAAATAAATGAATTCAATGTTTTTTAGTCAAAAGTGCAAAAAAGTCGACCTCATTTGCATATTATGCAAATGAGCAACCTTATATGGAAAAAATGTCAAGATATTGATTTTTCTCATATAGACTGCTTGAAAACATTTCATTAATGCTGACATTAAAATGCTACTATATCACTAAGCATGATAATTCATCCCAATGCCTGAAAATTAATTTGCATATTATGCAAATTAGCCATTAAAAAAATAGAAAATAAGGAAAATAATCAAAAGATTACAAATTAAATGTCCACAGCAAGTAATTTGAACAAAAGTTCATGAAGAATACATAATTTAAATCTTTATTTAAAAAAGCTAGCAAATCTGCCTCATTTGCATAATATGCAAATAAGTATCCTTATATGGAAAATGTCAACAAATTTAGATTTTTATCACATTTACTGAAGTGAAAACATTTCAGTTTTTCAAATATGCTGCTATCAGTAAGCATTCAAATCTATCCTTATATGATTTATATTCAAGGTAAAATACTGGAATATGTTCTTCGCTTCCTAAGCCGCGTTGTTAGTCTGACAAGATGATGGGATTTGCAAGAACAAAGCAAAGTATTTGAATTGGTGTGTAGTTTGTTAGAGCTGACAACCCTTTCTTATATGGATGGGAACAACTTAGACTTTCTTGAAATTTCACCGTATAAAGGGAGGCCAGGAAAAGCAAACTTATGGCAGGTAAGATCTGATGAGTAGTCTCATTAGGACGTGTAGCAGAGATTCCGTCTGGCCTAGTAGCTTCAAGCAGGTAGTCTGGCTACACCATATGGGTGAGGACTGGGTCCCAGGAATGGGTCCGATGACTTGTAGATCAGCGTCATCATCATCATGATCAGTGGTGAATACTAAGAATAAAAATCTTTGCCTTCCTTTAATAATGCTATTCCAATGTAGTCATAGCAATTGATATCAAGGGCTCCCAACATGCTAATTGTTACAGCCTGGATCATTGTCAATCCGGTCAACAAAAGATGTATTATAGGCTTGTCTACAAACCCTCTTGTGGTCCTCTTTAATGCATTGTAGCAATTCAGAGCTTTACCTTACTGATGCTTTCCTAGCCTTTCTATAAAACTCTTGACATCTTCCGACACAACTTATGTCCTTTGTCTCATTGAGGCAACTTGTGTCGGAAGAAGACATGGGTAACGGTGTGTTCTTGTTAAAGTCCTCTTGATTGGCATTCAATCTTCTATGCTCGACTTGTCGGATTAAAGTACAGAGAGTTGTATGATTGTCCAAAATACATTTGCATGACACTATTAAAGTCAGCATTTCTCCAGAAGAACATCCTCAGTCGTACCATAATTACTAAAAGATTCATTCTTCTGTATACCATCACAGTATACCCATGAGTAACACGTTGAGGCAAATAAGTCCACTTGTTGGGAAGGCAATAATCTGGCTTAGTCCTCCGTCTGGTTTGTTCATTGTTTCACTGAGGAATTTCTGTTTGCCATAAATATCAGGAAATTAATATTATTATTTGCATACGATTTGCTTAGAAACTATAGCTATAATATTTGGAGATGGCTGCCATCCTTAGGAGATTTATCAAAGAGAAAAGAACAGAAAATGGATGCTTCATCCTGAAGCAGCTACTGGATTTAGCAATAACGTCTAATCACGATTCCATCTGAGAAATATAATGCACTTTAAGCCTTCATCATGGATTTATGAATGTCTTTCATGTCACCCGTATAGGCAAATGCCCATTTGTACTCATATTAACCATGCCCAGAGATCTTGTGATCCAAGCAATTACCAAGACAAGTGGTGTGCTACAAGGACCAAATATTCGAAGCTAATGGGCTTTTATTTGTACTGGGTGTGACATCTTGTGCTGATCACTTGGCAATCCAGGAGCTTGATAGCGTGGACTATACTCGCAAGAAACGCAAAGTCTCTACAAAGTCAAGAAGAGAGGAAGACTTAGATGGAAATAATGAAGCATTCAAGCAATGGGATCCATGTAGAATAGACTCATCATTGTACAGTATGAGTGGGGTAACTGCTCATGAAAAAAGTCAATATCAACCAAGCAAGAAGTGTAGGGAAGGTCATCATGGTTAATACACATAATCTACATGGAATTTTAGAGGAAAGTATCACGTATATGTTTCCTTGAAAATTTATAACATGTCGGATGCTTATTTGCATAATATGTAAATTACACTTCAGATATTTAGCTGATAATTAATGTATTGTCCATTCTTAGTGATCACATCATATTGATCTAGACTGAAATGCTTTCATAACTGTTTTTGTGAGAAAAATCAAAATTTCTGGATTTTTTCCGTATAAGGATGCTCATACATAATGATGCAAATGAGGTAGATTTATTTACGATTTTTATTCAAAAAATAGATAAATTTGTAAGAATTATCATGGGCATCAATTCATATTGTTTTCTGTACTTGATTTCCAATATTTGGATAATTTTCCTTATTTGTAATTTATTATGGCTAATTTGCATAAAATGCAAATTTTGTGATTTTCCTATATGCTTGTATATTTAAGGACTTTTAATATGGTGTTTAGGAAACCTTGCTGTAAGGTATTGCCATATTCCAATTTCAATTGATAATCTACTTGCAATTTTTGAGGGATGTATCACCAGTGTGTTTTCTTGAATATTTATAACATGTTAGATACTTTTATTTGCATAATATGCAAATTACACTACAGACACTAAGCTGAATACAAATGTATTCAACGTCCTTAGTGATAGCAGCATGTAAATTTCAACATTAATGAAATTTTCAAGCAGTTAATGAGAGAAAAATCACAATACCTTGATATTTTTCCATATAAGGATGCTTATTTCCATATTATGCAAATGAGGTAGATTTGTTTGCACTTTTGACAAAAAACATTGAATACAGTTATTTATCATGAATTTTCGCTCAAATTAAATTATTTTGGACACTCAATTTGTAATCTTTGGGCTATTTCCCTAATTTTTCTAACTTGTTATGGATAATTTGCATAATATGCAAATTTCATAAATTTCCACTACTTGGATTTCTTGGGACTTTTAGTATGTTGTTTAGGGGACCTTCCTTGAAAGCATTGCAGTGGAATATCTTGTGTTGCAATTAGTGGGGGTCAAACTCTATATTGACTGGACTATATCAAAGAAATAGCTTTGATCCAGCTGAAGCATGGCGGCTTGTCATTGTTCGAAACCCACCTTCACCCGACAAAGGAAATTATAATTGGTATAGTGTCGAAAATCTGTCTATCTGACGGTCAAGCGGATCGGGGTCGCCCTAGCCACTAACCCGTCTCTGTGGTCTAGTGGTTAGGGCACCGGCGTTCAAAGCTGGGGGCCCGGGTTCGATTCCCGGCAGAGACATTTTTTCGGCATCACCAATTTTTCAAAAAGGGTAGATAGCTCTGGGGAACCTTGATTTAAGCTACGCCTACCATTGTTCTCTTCATCCATTTCTTTCACACTATATATATATATATATATATATATATATATAAATGTGTGAAGTTATACATGTACTACAGCTTTGGCAACTCTTTTATATCTAAACATTGTTATCTTCATCCTATTCTTTACAATATATATATATATATATATATATATATATGTATATATATATATATATCCTGATATTGGCTACTATGTTGATACACTGTGAACACATTGGGTGACATTGTGCTCTTGCCTGCAGGGATATCGCCAGGGGGGGTGGGGGGTGGGAAACAGCCTGAAGGGGACATTATTGTTCTTCTCAATTGAATAATAGGGATACTATAAAGTTTACCCACCACAAAACGTTTTTTTTCATGGTCTCCTCTCTCCTTCCACGTTTATTCTCCCCACTCCATTTCCACCATGTTCACTACTTGAAGGTGGTGGGGGTGGGTACCCCCTGCTTGCCTGAAATCGTTTTAAATGTTTGATTGTTTGTTGTTTCTTTTTTGCCGGGGGGCTGCGGTCAAAATACTTTCAAAATGAATTTAAGATATCCTGCCTCTTCCACTGTGATTTAAGTTCACCAATTTTGTCTGGCAAAGATTTGAAAATTGCCCAACGTTCCTAGCGGTGATATGTAATTTAATATACAGCATTATCATTATCATTATAGATGATAATGACCTGGATGACGTTTTCAAATTAAGATAATACTAACACTTAATGACATTCAAAAGACGTATTTCACATTTATTTAGTCGAAAGGAATGAGTAGAATCTTACTCAAAAGATTCTGGTAACAGAACAAATGACAGCTGGGTAAGTCAATAATCATAAAGGCGTTTTTGTTACACATTGTCACATGTGTCGGTATATGCTGTAAAAGAAACCCCAAACATTCCCCTCGGCAATCTTTTGCTTTATATATATTTTTGTCATTTTTAAGTAACCAGCAAGTCCATCCCATTTTTATTCAATAGAATATTAATTGTTTCACAATTACACTCTCCGGGGGATATCAAATACGATTATTTTTTTCAGGCACAGATAACTTGAAAGTATCTCCTCGAATTTAGTTATTTTATTCTCTCGTTTTGTATTATTTTCATCCATGTGTTCAATAATAGATAAGTAACTGATGAATGTTTTATCTTTTATATATGAAACCTTCGTAAAGCTAATCAAAGGCTGTTCACTTTTTGTTTATTTGACACTGTTTAATTATTGTCCTTGTCTTACTTATTACAGTGTTGTCGTGAAATGTATCAAATGGAAACGGAGACACAATTTAACTGCACAAGACGCAGCATGGACTCAGCCTAAAAGCCTAGGGCAAAGGATAAATGTTTCAGCATCATCCCTTTCCCTAACAAGTTCAAAGTCTACTGAGGTACGCGATGAATGCACGAGCAGTAGCTACATCTCACGACCAACAGTTGTGAAGCCCCAAGATCCAGAGTCTCGAAAAAGAATAAAACCAAATGACCACTCGCCTCAGAATCTTCCAGAGAGAATAAGGCCAAACGACCCCTCAAACGACCCCTCCCTTCAAGATCTTCCAGGAAGATTAAAGCTCAGGGACCCCTACCCTCGCGATGCTCAAGAAATTATAAAAACCCAAGACACTGAATCTCAAAGAACAATATCGCTTGACAACGAAGACCACATTTACTACAACGCCAAGACTTCACGTTCGCTAACAAAGAGGTTGAGCTCACCATACTACTTTATCAAATCTAAACGACTAAGCAGAAATGTTCCTCAATTAGAAGAAGACTATATAAACTTTATGCCGAAGAGAGGGCGAGTTAACATGAATGACAAACAACAACAACAGCATCAGCAGCAACAACAACAGCAACAACGATTGAAATAAAATCGCGCTACATCCATGCTCTGGTATCAGATTTTGGAAGAGGAGTCAAATTCAAGAGCCTATACTAGATGTACGTGATGAGCCCCTTCGGAAATGCCCATACCCCCCCCCCCGAACCCCGGGTGCGTTTTAATTTGTCAGCGCTTGCGACAGAAACACTAGAGGGAGTCTTAGTCTATGACAACAAAATGACTGAGGATATACACTGTATAATTATCTGTGGAACTAACACATATGATACTTGGTTAAAATATCGCACAAAGAGTTGATGATGTGGACTCTGGTGTGGATTCTTTTTTATTTGCCCTCACAGATCAATGAATGTAGGCACTTATGTGCACCAGCAAAAGCTAAGAAGTTAGACCTAGATCCTTGACCTTGTTATCTAGAAGATATTGGTAACTTAATAACGTTTCACGTGGAATACGAAAAAAGTTAACTTGGTACATTATTACACATTGAAACCATTACCCCCCCCCCCAAAAAAAAAGGGCATGATTATAATAATTATTGAAATGGAAAAAAAATAGTAATGATAAACATTGTTTATTGTCATGAAGCTATAATAAATAAATGGAAGTTTATTTATCTTCTTTTTTCTGATTATACAACAGGGAATTATGAAATATTTTTTTAAGTTTAATGGAATTAAAACGTGCTTTTCGCAAGTACAAACATTTCATTGTTTTGATTTGACTTTTTACGTTGATCTTTAGATAAGTTATTTGATGTGTAATATCGAGATGTATGATACATGTATTTTTGTCGTCAATCTTTATTTAGACCTCGAATCTTATTCTGTAGCAGGGGGGACCATCCCTCCCCATATCCTCGTTACAAGCCAACGGCCTGACATGGTCGAAGTTTGGGGAGATACAAAGAAAGAGCTTTTGGTAGAGCTTACAGTCCCATTTGAGACTAATGTTCAAGACGCATATGGAAGAAAGTGCGAATGAAACAGGTTACTCTATTTCTTTTTAAGTTTTCGAAATAGAGGCAAGAGGTCATTTATCTAATGAGAACATAGCAAGACTTAAAGGGGTGGTCCGGGCTGAAAATATTTGTATCTTGATACATAGAGTAGAATTTACTGAGCAAAATACCAAAAATTTCATCAAAATCGGATTACAAATAATAAAATTATTCAAGTTTTAATTCTACTTTATTAATTCTAATTTATTAAGCTATAAATACTTTCAGCCTGGACCATCCCTTTTAGACAGTGATTCGGATGTGTAATTGTAACATAATACCAATGAATTTCACAAAGATCCCCTTTAACATCGTTTGTTATTTTTACAGTAGGAAGGATCAGCATTGGGACAAGGTACAAAATTTTAAGTTAATTTTTTTGTCAATATTCAACCCATCTGGTTTTTTGCTGTGACAGCCCACATCCTATTATCCACATTATGTTTCACATTATAAACTGAATTATTGAATCTGTTTTGGGGTGTTCTCTCCTCTGCCTTCCTTAATGTAAAATACTACGTTAGTATGTATAAGAGTCATTGCTACTATAACGGATGTACGGAAAGCTCCATTGTTGATGCAATTTTTGATGTACCTTTACTCATGTTAACAAGTCTCTTTTTAAAGCCAATCTCTATTTTCAATGTTAATGCAAATTCACTTATTTAGTTTTATTGTATGATTGCTGTTTGCAATCAATATTTTATGTCTTGGTAATTTTACTCTTTACCCGTTTACGTACATTTCAACCTGCCTTGAACCAGTATAGGCTCATGGACCTGGTTTTTCTTGTTACTTTTTCATGGTATCACTTTGTTCATTTGTATACTGCTTTTCTTTGAAATAAATAACAATCAATTAAAACAGTATACAGAGCGTATCCCCGAAAGATTTTACACTTTGAAATATTCCTACAAAATGGCATATTTGAAAGATCCTCAAAGCATTTTAGAATGTATTTATTGAGTAAGTACCACTTAAAGTTCGTAAAAATGATTTGCACAAAAAGCACGTGGACTTTAGCAAGGAGGACCTAAAGCATATAGAGAACTATTTTAAGGTTATACGAATTGTCTTAATTTTTTCTTCTAGGATTAAGGTTGGCTTTTATTAAAGGGATGGTCCAGGCTAGAGATATTTCTTTCTCAATAAATAGAGTAAAATTCACCAGTAAAATGCTGAAAATTTCATAAAAATCCGATAACAATTAACAAAGTCATCGAATTTTAAAGATTTGCATTATTCCGGTGAAACAGTTCTAGGCATGTCTTTATGAATATTCATTAGGTGGGTTGATGATGTCATATCCCCACTTGTTCTTTTGTATTCTATTATATCAAATTAGGTTAATTCTATTTTTTTTTCTACCAAGAAATGAAACAATTGGATTGACAATTGATTCAGTGCATTAGTTATTTATTGCCGTATTTTATTTCATCATAATGGAGACACATCTTTTACACATGTACGAAGAACTGAAACATTTATGAATTCATGCCATAACATACGAAAAAGGCAAGTGGAGATGTGACATCATCAGCCCACATAATGAATATTCATGACGATGTGCGTATAACCGTTTTCACAAATATTAATAAATTTTACAATTCAATAACTTCGTTATTTGTTATCCGATGTTGATTAAAAAATTCAGCTTTTTGCTCTGTGAATTTTACTCTATGCAGCAAGCAAGAGGCCATCAGGCCTCACCTGGCGCAGTTGAGAACACCAGTAGTTGATGCAATTTAAATGTATACAATTCTATATTTTTTTGTTACTTAAGATTTATATTTATATTTTATTTCTGACAGTTGTAAGCGCTGTGATACTTTTTGTGTATAGCGCATATAAATAACCGTTAGTATTATTATTATTATTTAGATATGAATATATTCAGTCTGGATTATCCCTTTATAAGACCTTAACCGTCTTTGATATTTTTTTCTTATGATTCTGAACAACGCTCTTCTACACAAAGGACAAGCATTACCATCATACCAAAAGGGGATAACCGCCATTTCGCTTCTAAATGTTTCATATAAACCTGCGTTTTTAAATCTGTATTGCTGAAATAATAAAATAAATAAAGTCCACAAGGTATTATTAGAGAACAGCAAAGGGAGGTTCATTAGTAAAACAAAAATAGACGTACAATGTTTGATGTTATGTATATTGCTGAAAGTGACAATATTTCAGGTTTACTTTTATTTGTTTCATTCGGTTGATTTTGAGATGTTTGATTCTGCTTCCCTTTTTTCTAAATGACATTATTCGTAATTTTAATTATCTCCCCTCATTATAAGCATTGGTTAGATTATTCTACAATGATGCAAAATCCTTAGTAATAGTGAATTGTTTCATATCAGAAGCTTTTAAAAGTGGCCGAAATAAGATGTCGACAGGGGAGGGGATTGGGTCAATCAATAACTTGTTGAATATTGTGGTCAGAAAAAATGAAAATGTGAAGGGTATCAAGATATATAATATTGAATATTGGTGACAACGTAATATCCCTTGGTGGCTCTGTAAACTCGATGAGGGCGGCCATTAACACCACTGCAAATATGTAAAGGTTTTCAGTATTGAAAGGAAAAGTTGTCTGGGAACAGGAGCAACAAAAATCGAATTGATACAACTTTTAAGGGTCTAAAAGTAGATTGGAGAGGTATAGATGAAACTTTAAGAGTTCTTGGTATTCTTTTTTCAGTTAAGTTAGACGAAATTTTTTCGGTAAACTATGTTAACGTGTTTTTTTCAATAAAATAAAAGAATTAATAAGGCCATGGTCTGATAAAAAAAAAATTATTAGGAAGAGTTACCATGGTTACTGTTGTAAAATCTCCTTTTATTTCAAAGTGAGCATATTTGATTTCGACTAATCCAAATCCGGCAATAGAAGTAATTAATGATCTTAATATATTCTATACAATTTCATCTGGAAAGGGATTTGTAGAGTTACTAGAAACCAAATGATTCATGGTGGAGTACGAATGGTTGAATAAAGTAAAGGTAAAGGTGGAGTAAGAATGGTTGATGTTCAAATATATATCCATGCACTTTAAGTGTTGTTGCTTCTTTTGTTACTTCTTTTTACCCTTCTGTTCAGTAATTTGTGTTACCTTCCATTTACTCTATTTTGTTATTACGACTTTAGTTGCATGGTTTTTGTTCTGTTGTGTTTGTTTCAATATATATATATATATATAGGCCTGATGACGAACGGTCGAAAGCTCACCAAATAAATACGTTCAGAAAGCTACGTCTTGCATCTCCATTGTTTTTTTTTACGTCTATCTGTCTATGCATTGAACATTATGCGCTGCACCCTAAGTTTTGTGAAGGGCCCACTTCCTTTTTTTTTTTTTGTCATGCACCAATAAAGGGACATGGATAAGGATTAGGGTTAGTTGCTCAGGTGTACAATCTATGTTGGAGGCGGTTTACAGTAGGGCAATTCCACAAAATAGTCAACCTTTTTGTACGTCCAACCCCCATTTTTCTCAAGTTTTATTTCACTTCATAAACTGACCAAGTCATGGTCATTTGAGAGCATTACAAACTGTCAAAAGAACAAGAAATCAGAGACAGAAAATTATTTAAAGTCCCACATATAGGGGGTCGGACGTACATATTTTATGGAATTGCCCAGTAGCTTTGTAATGTATTCTCTCTTAACCCCAACATTTTGTATCGATGTTTTACTAGCTTGTTGTAATGCTTGCCCCTCTTCTTTTCCTCGAAACAGTTCAAGCTCCAAGCTTAAGATGGCGGTCTCCCATATTTCTGTCAAGCTAGTCTATGTTAAAAAGATTACGAGGAAATTTGTAGACAAATGGACCATAAAACTAAACATTCACTACACTCAAGATGTCTGGTCGGTAGTTTACAACATTCTACATGTACAACAGATAATTAATTCAGGTGGTTTCAGTTTATGCTCATTCATAAACTTTGGGGAGGGAATTCATTTCTTTTAAATTATAAAATGGACAGTTTTACCAAAATGTATGGCTGAACATTGCAAAATGAAGGTGCCTTAAATATAAAAACGTGGAAATGTTGCGACAAGATTTTTTAACAAGATATTGCACGATGTTTCAACATCTAAGAAGTTACTTGAAAATTCAATGTTGAAGTTTGAGAAAATGAAAATGACGAAAAAAAAATATGGAAAATGTCGAACGTGAAATTGCACAATTTGACAGCGTATACATGAAAATTTATTATGGACATTTTATAAGGCGAAAATTACCCTTAAAAAAAGTTCCGAAACACATTTGCAAATGTCTTACATAAAATTGCACATGGCAAGTGGGGTTCAATTTCACAGCAATTACGCCCCATTCACCAATACTAAATTTCGATCTAAAATATCTCATAAATAAGCTTTGAATTTTTTTTCGAAAAACTTAAACAGGTTTCATAACATTGATGTTGTGATCCAAAGTGAATGTTTCCCACGTTATTTGTGGAGAATTGTCTCTGCGACATAATAGCGAAATTTTACAGAATAACGACCATTAATATAACCCATCATTGGCCGGGGTAAAAATAGTAATAATAACAATGCGCCTCGAAATAGACATTTTCTAGATTGATGGCGCTATACAAATGACTATTATTATCATCGAATTTTCAAAAGGCATGTTTGCCCATATGAAGCCTATGGAAAAGGCGCGCATGTGCTGCAAACTTTTTTGGACACTGATTTCCTTATTAATGGTCGCAGAGGGCTGATCAAGGTATCACTTTGCTCAAAAGTATATGACTCATGTAACTCATAAAATAAAACGGCGATTCTATGTTGCGTAATGGTATACAGAGCGTGTAATGCAGGCTTAATGTACAGTGCGCATCGTGGGTTTAAAAATTCCATAGTTAATTTATGCTAAAAAAAAACAACCGATCCACTCACCTCTGTGCATCATATTTGTTGATTAATATAATAAAGTTAGATGATGATGATCCACGGCATTTATATTGCGCCATATTTCTGTTTAAAAACATTAGGAACATTTCCAATTACCGGTTTTATTAGAAGGAGTATTACTCTCCAGTCCTTGCACTGACTGCACACACTGCTAACTATGATGTGGTATCCATAATAATGTTGCATTTGTTTATTAAATCAAAGGTTAATCAAAGATTAATGATTAATACATCACAATAAAAAACCATATACATATTTGTATTTATATGATTATATTGTGTCTCCCGATCCGTCTGATAATAATTGTCCGAAATGTCACAAGTACATTTCTTTATATTTCAGTAAACGGATAGTGCTTTTGTAATGGTTTACAATTTATACAAGGGTCACGCACATGACCCTGTAAAGTAAGCCATAAACTAATAATTAGAGTGAGTGAGTGGGTAGTTAGAAAGGGCACCTTTTAAATTTGGTTTGACTTCTGGCAACCGGAGCAGAGAGATCCAAATCGTCATCCATGTCTGTGATATGTTGTATAAATGTAGGCCTATATCCCTGGAAAAAAAAATCGTCCTAAAATCATGCTTTGCGCTTCAAAAAGGAGAAAAAGAAATACTGGAAACATCCTTTAAATTTGTTTAATGCCTGTGTTATAATAAGACTCCCCCAGCAGATAAATCAAGTCACGCTTTTTCATTCATAGATATACCGAATGTTTTTTCGCGCTCTTTTTCTTCCATGGTCTGTATTGTATTTGACCATATAAACAACATTAATCACAACACACATCAGAGGTTGGGATTCTTTCGAGTGGGACCCTCGTAACGTCTACTAATTATGATGTGATTTTGAATGGCTGCAACACTGAGTTCAAAATTAACAATTGTTTAAGAAACTTTTTGACCATTTATTAATGAGTGCGAAACCAACAAGTTTCTATAGGATTTGCAAATCTATTGATTGTGATAAATACTCATTATTAAAGCAGCTGTCAATTTTGTTTCTCTCTCTCTCTCCATCTGGTTGGAATAGAAAATGTAGGTCTATTTGTTACATAAAAGGACAACTCTCACTTTCGCTTAACCACGTTAACTTGACAGATTGGCAGTCATAAAAACTCTCTCATTTTTATTTTCGAACTACCGTTATTAGGAAAAGAAGTTGAATGAGTGATTTTTCATAATATAAGGGATGGAGACAAACATTTCAGCAAAAAAGTATTTCTGGGCCAATGCCTTGGTGCTTGGGATTGTACTACTAGAGTCTGTCCGGAACGTTGCAGGGAATGGTAAGTTTATTTTCCCCCAACACTATATATATATATATATATATATATATATATATATATATATATATATATATGTATATAGTATAGTAATAGGGTGGAGCGAGTTGCTTAGATTTTAGTTGTACAGACTGTTTCCCCCTGAGGGTTCATCAGCAACTGATGCTGATGAACCCTCAGGGGGAAACAGTCTGTACAACTAAAATCTAAGCAACTCGCTCCACCCTATTACTATACTACATGAAGCTCCTATATGTACATGTAGTTGAGCAGTTTTCAGTAGCTGCAGTTTCGTATAGTCATTATATATGTATATATATATATATATATGTATATATATATATATATAAATATCAGGGTTGGCTGATTTAAATCACGTTGAATCGCGATTTAAATCACTGTGATTCTTTTTAAAAATTCATTGATTTTAATCACTTTCATTTAAGTGCGTACAAATGATTTTCCGTTTTTTATTTTTGGCAGTTTTATCATTTTTTTACTCAGAAGAGAAAGATTTTATAAATTTTATACCGTAAAAACATGAGTGTATCTTTTATACGCGGTTGACACTAAGCCCCCTACTCCACTTTCACTATGATTAAAAAAATCATTGATGTAAATCACTTCCATTGAAACATGAGCAAATGAGTGACAATATCTTTATTTGTGGCAGTTTATTATTTTACTTAAAATAGAAAGATTTTATGAACTTTATATAATCAAAACTTGAATAAATCCTTCATAAGCGGTAAACACTTAGCCCCCTATTCCACTTTCACTATGACTTTATTTCATTTATTGCTTTAAATCACTTCCATTGAAACAGTTCATGTACAATGTACAACTGGTTTATTGTACTAAAATAATTCAAATAAACCTTTTCCCATAAGCCACGGCTTTGCAAATCAAAACCTCCAACCATGGCTCCCGGGCATGGCTCACAAATACCAAAGGATGTTTAAACAAACAAAAATAAATGTTCTTTATTAAACACTTGATTTTCAGTCCTTGGCTTGAAAATCAAGAATGTTTATCTTTCGAGAATGTGAGTCTTTGAGTCATGGAATTATTCCAAAGAAACTGATCCTCATTTTATGTTTGAATATAGGAACACTAACTTTGCAGTATTAGATGTACCAAGGCAGTTCCTAAACATGGACCAAACCACTTAGTAGGAGCTAAATACCCTACACGATAGGATGTAGAAATATCATCATCGTCATGACATACATATTCTATATAGATTCTATTTTGACTGGATTTAATTATGAAGTAGAAAAGAAGTTAATAATGATTTTAGTTTTGAAATGTATGATTTTGAGAATGATTTCAGTGTAAGGGTTATATTTTTGGTGTTTCCACTTTGTTTAAGAAAATATTGTTGAAAAAAAAATAATGATTTAAATCAAATAAATCCGTTTTTTTTCTTAATTAAAAAAATCGCCAACCCTGATATATATATATATATATAAAGTTGTGATTTATTCGCTTTTATTATATATAAAGTTGTAATTAATTCGCTTTAACCTAAAGGTTTTTTTAGCAAATGGGTTGAAGCGAATAAATTACAATTTAATTATGAAAAGACCCATGCGATGCTGTTCAATTCTCCGAAAAAATAGTGCAAAAGAAGTAAATATATATATCAATGGCAACTTCGGATATTTTTTAATGTCATTATCATTATTTTTTAACAGGTCTTGGTTACATGGGATGCTATCCCGTTGGCCCTTTCTGGCAAGGTATATTGACATCAGATTATATAGCAGGCAGTGTGGACCTTTGCGTCGTCCGTTGTAGTGGTGAAGGTAGAAACCATTTATATGCAGTGATCTCAATCCGGACGTGCTTTTGTGGCAACGACCTTCCATTGGTTGACTCGTTCCCTTCCAACGACTGCAACGTCAGTTGCACTTGTGATGACAGGCAAAAATGTGGATCACGCACCTCCTACTCAGGTAAATCTAGGCCCTCACAGTAAAAACTCGGGGGTTAATACCGACCTGTTTTAAGGGACCACGCCACGAAGTGTTAGAATTACACCCTAGAAAATGAAAATAACACCCAAAAGCAGCAGCAACTGATAACAGGTCAATGTTAACACCGGAGGTGAATTACAGGTGTGATCATCTGCTACCGCTTTTAGTAACTCGCTGGTCTAGACCAGCTCCGCGCTAAGTCGTATTTTTTTTAAAGTTTTGAATACGACCTGCTAAAATAGCCCGCGCCAGACCGGTGCTAATTATACCCTGCTATTAGCAGCACTAGACCAGCTCCGTCCATTATCCTATAGGCCTATGCCCGAGTATTTGAATTGGTGATCGTAAAAGTAGCGCCGCTCTGCTATGTAGTTACTGACCGCTTGTAGTGCGGAGTGTTTTAGTGGGAGACCGGTGCAGTCCAAAAAATCATGGGTTGCTGAAAACGTAGGCCTATATTATGCATGCCTACGCCAGTCCGTACCACGGTAATTGCCGTGCAAAATAATTTTATCACAAGAATTTTAAAATGGTATTACCAAATAGGCACATAAAATTAATATACTATATGCGTTAGGCATAGACGTCAGTCACTGGTCATCTACAATAAAGGAGAAACTTGATATTGATTCTTCTCTTCTCTGCTCTTCTTTCAAACTCTTCCTCTCTCTCTCTCTTTCTCTCCCTCTCACACACACAAACTCTCCCTTCATCCCTATCTCCTCTCTTCTCGCTATCGGCCTATCTCCCTCCCCCCCCCCCTCGGCCCCCTCGGCTCCCTCCCCTCTCTCTCTCTCTCTGTCTCTGTCTCTCACCACCTCTCCTTTCACTCTTCCTGATGGTTCTTTTTGCACTTTGTTCCGTTTTGTTTACTGAAAGCATATACTTATACATTATGAAATTGATGGTGAGTGTGTGCGCCGAGGGTGCGCGCGTTGGTTTGTGTATGTGTGTCTGTGTCTATGTCATAACCCCGGTCATAATTAAGATAACTCTACCCTATAACGAGTGACCATATGTTAATAAGCTCAAGACTCTAATCATTAAACTTTCCATTATTTTTAAAACACCTGATTTACACCCTCCCCCATCCAAAAAAAAAATTGAATGAATCTATTTTTTTGCAGCCGTTCAATGTGAAATCAGTTAAACTGTTTATTTCTAATTGGTCTAATGTCCAATTTGTCCAATTACCAACTCGTCTACTTACATTTGGTCAACCACCAGTTCGTCCACTGCACACATGGTCTAATTGCCATTTCGTCCACTCACCATATCGACTAATAACCAGTTGGTCCAATATCCATTTAGTCCATGTACCATTTAGTCCATGTACCATTTGGTCTCTTTGGACTAAGTGTTAATTGGGCGGTTAATTGATAGTAGATCAAATTGATATGAGACGAAATGGTCACAGACGAATTGGAGTTTAGACATAGTGACGATTAGACCAAATGGTTGTTAGACGAAATGTTAATGGGAGGAATGGTATTAGACTAAATGAATTAAGGTAGACCCTGTGATGAGTGGATGGGTTGGCAGTAGACGAATTGGCAATTTACCAGTTCACCATTATGTGACTGGAATTTGGGATTTATGCTATCTTTTGTAAATTGAATTTAACAAGACTGTACTGAATTATGATTTGTAGTTTATAGAACGAAGGATAGAGTGTGTGATTCGTTGAAGGCACCCCTGAATGGCAATATTACACATTCCCTGTTCGTAGTCGGGCGAAGTGCCTATTTCTCATGCTCCCCTGGATTCAGGCTCAACGGCTCATACAGCGTACGGTGTGTACAATCTGAAAGAGGAAGCAGCGAAAAACCACACTGGAGTGGCAACATACCCTCGTGTATTTTGGCTGGTGAGTTTTACTACTTCAGACACAACATGGAAGAAAAGTGCAAAATATCAAAAAATATGAATAATCTCCGCCATGAAAACTGTAAAGATAGATATCAGTTGTAACGATATACACTATAAATATATTTTCATTTAATTATTGAACTAAACTCCTCAAACAAGTTTGGAAATCTGAATTTGATCGATAATCCCTCCTGGGTTTTAGTAAATATAAATGTTTAATTAATATCAATGAATAGATCATTTAATTATCTTTAAAGTTATACCCCACATGATATGATTATGGTTCACATTGAGGTGCAGTGCCTTGAAATGTGGCGGCAAGGTCAAAATTCAAAATTTGCAAAATGACACAATATTGAAAGTCAACGTTCTTTTCCCGTGGTGATGAGTACGTTTCTCAGCGGTTTCTTTTAATTGTTTTCATGCACCTCAACATCAACATTAACATGGAATCACCTCTGCACAAGCAAACACACAACAAACAAACATGCATGGGTATTTTAAAATACTACTCAAACCATGTTATCTCACAGAACCATCACTAAATACGCCACAACAAAATATAAAAAATGAAGAAGCAGGGGCTTGATTTGAATGGATTTTTATCTCTATTTACATGTAAAAACACAAAACAACCATGTTCTGTATAGACCCTTCATGACTATTTCTGCTCGTTCTGCAGCTTTTCAATTCCGATCTCATCCAACACTTTTGAATCCTGCTCTTTTCGTGATGGCATGATCATAACGAGCATGTTATCATTTTAAAGAGAATTAAATGATCTTTTTAATGATATCAAATATGCATTGTGTAAGTTGGAAAGTTGGGAGAAATCAATGGCCAAACGCAGATTTCAAAACAGTTTTTGCTCGTTTTGCAGCTTTTCAATTCAGACCTTATCCAAAACTTTTGAATCCTGCTCTTTTCGTGATGGCATGATCATAATAAGCATGGTATCATTTTCAAGAAAATTAAATGATATTTTGAATTATATTAAATATATATTGTGTAAATTTGGAAGTTGGGAGAAATTAATGGCCAAACACAGATTTCCAAACTTTTTTGAGGGTTTTTTTTTCTTTAGTGATTTTTGAAAAAATAATGATGTCTTATATTTGATGTTTTTGATAACGCATTATACATTTCAGATCCATAAAAATGCAATTGACCCTTTCCCTTGTTCTGCATACAGTCTTGGAAGTACTAGACTATTATTTTCGTTCTGTATTGTTACATAATTATGGGTGAAGTGCTGGAGAGAATCAGTAAGAGGATGCGGATGTTTCCCTTGAATTAATTTGTATATTAATGTTTATTTATGTAATTAAACAATTTCAAGAATATTAAGTTTCTTGAACAAAGGACTAGAACGTTTTCTGAATTTGAAAAGTCTGGTTGCAATTAGCCATGGCTTTATAAACTTTCTCATGAATATAATGTTTACTGCAACTAAAATGAAGTCATGCTTGTTCCTAACACTTAAATCGAATGTATTTGCATAATTACATTACAGTATTTAGGTAATCATTAATTATACCCTTCATCTGCCAAATTATCTTGTCATAACCCTGCCCTTGTAAATGTTACTTGTTGTTAGTCTTCATGCGTACGTTGAATTGGAACTTTAGAAAATGTATGTTTTGTCTGCAGCATGCATGACAATATATAAGGGAACAGAGCATATGTATATAGGGTCGCCCTAGCCACTAAACCGTCTCCGTGGTCTAGGGTTATTGGCACCGGCGTTCAAAGCTGGGGGCCCCGGGTTTGATTCCCGGCAGAGACATTCTTTTGGCATCACCAATTTTTCCAAAGGGTAGATAGCTCTGGGGAACCTTGATTTAAGCTACGCCTACCGTGACCATTGTTCTCTCCATCCATTTCTTTCACACAATATTTAAATAAAAGAGTTGCCAAAGCTGCTGTACATGCATAACTGCACACATGTATGTATAAACATGCATATACTATAAGGTTAAGCTCGATCGGCCAATTGCGGTATATGTACTACACATCGGAACTTAGTTGATTAGATACCAACAATATCATATTTTAATCTGTATTTGTTTAAAACTGCAGATACAAGCACGGAGATGAAGACTGACATACCACTGACAACAAAATCCAGTAAGTTTGCAACACATGTTATGTGTGCGTATGGAGTTTAACGGTGTATGAATGGGTATGGTTGGAGGTGTGTGTGGGTGTGTGAGGGTGTGTGTGTAGAATTTGGGACTGTGTGTGTACATGTATGTGTTCATTATGTTTCATATAGGATGGATATAAAGACGCAAATAGAAAACTTGATTATATTCTTATCAATGATCTCTAACTGTTACAAGATAAAATATTCAAATTATTAATGCGAATAACATTCCTTTGGAATAAGCTACCATCTTACATTCATAATGCCAAGTCTGTGAATCAGTTCCAAACCCTACTTAAAACATGTAAAACCTACCTGTTTAATAAATGATTCACAGTTGTGGGTCGGTCAATTGGAGGTGCACACCAGGTTTGATTTTTGTATTATTAGTATAGTTGTATTACCTGTTTCATTATCCCCTGCCACTTTTTAAACCAAAGTACAAACCATAAACATAACAAAGTGCGTTTAGAAACACCAGTAGTAAGCGCCTTATACATGTTATGTATTATCATTATCATTATTATTATATGTATTTGTATTTGTATACTACCGTTTTTTTCTCTCCAGAAAATGCTCCTTCTCGTGTCCTCGTCGACGCAGTCGTTATAGTGTGTGTGTCTTTGTGTGTCATCATGCTATTTTTGTAAGTTCAATTCTTGCCAGCTTTGATTTTGAATATTCATTTCTATATTTTTTTTGTAAGTTATGGATTGTTGGCAGTGTGTCATGCGACATACACACAAGCTATATCAAGTAAAAAGGAAATATGTTGAAAGGAAAGAAATCAAGGGCAAGTCACTCACTTTAGATGTACGTGTATAGTGTATATAAAACTGCAAATCGTTTTGACACCCCTAGAAAGAATAAACGCAATTAATTGCATTCTAGTTGAATCATGCGGGTTTTTTTTTTATTTGTTTCCCTTTTTTAGTATTGTACGATATTTTGTACGACGTCGTAATGAAAGAAACGGTCATCGTATACGAAGCATCGGACGCGTAGACGATACAAGCGCTACGATTTCTTCAAGGCTAGGGATGGTTTATCAAAGCTTGGTTTTAAACAATATCAATCAGAATGTTCAATCTGCCACTGTCGTCATCCCGAGCTCAAACACCCATGTCGACTCTCACCAACCTACCAAGCCTGACTCTGCTGGAGAGCCTCTGACATCTGTCAGCATCCAAGGCAACACAGAATCAGAATCCCAAGCGCCCTCTACGACGCCAGATTGCCCCCAAAAAACTGACGATGTTGACCATCGTCCGGAGCCGATAGCTGTAGATGGTGAAGGCTATGTACCAATGAATAGGATCAGCAGGGTATCTGTAAATGTGCAAGCTAATGCTAAGTTATCTAACGATGGCGTGGAAAGGGTCACCAATCAGCAACCAGCGAACTATGAGAACCGTGATGTCTGGAGAAAACGCAATCGAAGAACACAAATTAAAGACTAGGTGGGTGTTTCATAAAGCTGTTCGTAAGGGAAGGGATCCATATTGTATTTGCAGCGTGCACCCGGCGGGCACACCCCCGCTGCGGTGATTAGTGAACAGTGTGTATCTCGCCGCTAGATGCAGCTAGCGGCAGCGCGCTGTACCAATTAAAGCGGATTAACAGGAAAATCGATCCTTGCAGCTTTCTCGCAGCTTGCACGCCGCCTGCACGCAGCTAGCTGTGCTTGCGAGCGAATCTCTCCTTTTCACTTAATTCGGTCTATTGATTGTCTTGTCGACAGGGCCAGGTTTCATGTTGAGTTATTTTGAGTACATAACGATGTATTTACGAAATGTTTGATTGACGATGCAACGCATTTTTTGTGTGTATATTTTGAATGTTTCTTGAAGAATAAAAAGCTTTAAAAATGTATTAAGTGAACACCCACGTCCCGCTTTTTTCTCGTCTGTTGCGTGAATTGCATGTGGAGGCTTGTTCATGTATTTGTTTTGATGTTTAAATTATGGCGGATCACAGATAGGATATTGCGTGGCGCTCGGTTTTTTAACGGGGATTGACTTTGTAAAAGTTGTACTTTGTTACTTTGAATCAACCTTGCAATTAACGACAGAAATATCCCATTCATAAATCTGTGGAATGGTCGGACGTATAATCGGTGTCTCATGCATTTAATATTATATCTCTTAATCTAATCGACATATAACTCTCTTAATTTTCGACATAATTTTTGTAATAAAACGAAATATGCCTAATCGACAATTGCTCCACGAAGTAAATGCGAAAATGATGCTGCCCCGATAATATTGCTGCACCGACATGTTCTCCGCTGTCCTTTTTTTTACAGACAAAATATTTGTAGTACATGTAGCTCCTCGACGTTCCTTTTCTTTCTTTGTAATAGTTGTATCTTTATTTGTTCGTACTTTTACAATGTTTCGTACATGTCATGACAGAATTATGAAATGTGATATTTATACTTTATAATGATAATACTAAAGATAGTGCAAGTGCAGTGGCGTAACAGGTGGGGTGCAGGGGGCGGACTGCTCCCCCGCCCCCGCGGAGCTCACTGGGAAAATGAAATGTTAAATAATGGGAAAGAGGAAATGAAAAGGGGAGAAAGATGGAAAAGGGAAGAAAAGGAAGAAAACGAGAGAGGGAAATGGAAAAGAAAAGGTCAGAAGGAACATGAAGGGAAGATAAAAGATAAAACGGAAGGAACGAGAAAAAGGGAAAGAAGAGCATGTGAGAGAGTAAAAAACATTAGAACGAGTGATCGAGGAAGTGGATACAATTAAGGAAATGACAAAATGGAACGGGAATTTATGGCGAAAAGAGAAAGAAAAGGAAAAACGGGAAATGGAAGTACAATGAAATGTAAATTATATGTAAAAACAAATAACCGCATTCATTGGCTGCGGAAGCCAAAACATTTACGGGGGGTCCACCAGAAATGGGATGGACACAGGTAAAAAAATTTGACAAGCCAAAAAAAAAAGGCCATCAACCTAAATTTTAAGGGGGTCCACGTGAATTAGGGGGGACGCAGGAAAAAAAATGAAAAGCAAAAAAAAAAGTTATTAATTTTTTTTTTTGGGGGGGACCGTCCCCCACCTCCAATTTAGGAGGGGGATGGGGCAGGTCCCCCGTCCCCCCCCCTCCTTTGCTATCAACCACTGTAACGCCCCGGAGATGGCATGGAGAATGATGGTGATATGATTATACTTTTGATGATCCTCTGTCCATAGTTTTGCTTTTATTGCAACGTTTATTCTTCTCTTTTGATGAAGGCCCGAAAGCTTTTGCATGGCTAAAAACGAAACATTACACGGATAACTACGTCTCACCATGGATCCTTCGAGAACACGCATCGATCTTACATTATCTTGTATGATCTAATGACAACCTGTTTAATATCGAACGCTATCTCTGACTATTCTCCAAACGCAGACCCGACTATGATTTCAAAGGGAGTAATACGGTATTACACTACTACTACTACTACTACGACTACTACTACAACTACTACTATTACTCTTGCCTATATGCAGGAGTTTTTTGCTGAAGGAATTGACGCGGTGATGAAAATAATGAAAAATTATTGCCGTTCTCAGTGTCAATCATTTGCTCTACCTCTCGGAGTTAAGGAGCATTGGCGGCGGAAGCCACAAATTTCTTTTTTTTTGGGGGGGGGCGCAGGAAACGAAATTGACAAGCAAAAAAACAGGTTATCAACCAAAATTTCAGGGAAGGGACTACCAAAAAATTTTGACAGAAAAGAGGTAATCAACAAGATTTTTTTTTTTTTGGGGGGGGGGGAGGGGCACGTCCCCCCTCGCTTCCACCGCCTATGTTTAGGAGTAGGCCCTTATAATTAATTTAGAATATCATAAATACCCATTCAGATTCGGAGTGAGAGATAGAGGAGGGGGGTGGCGAGTCGAAAGAAGTGAAGGAAGAACAGATGATTCGGAATGAGAGATAGAGGAGGGGGGGGTGGCGAGACGAAAGAAGTGAAAGAAAAAGAGGTGATTTGGAGTGAGAGATAGAGGAGGGGGGGGGGGGCGGGCAGAAGAAATGGGTAATATCAAAGAGGTGATTCGGAGTGAGAGAGCGGGAGGGGACAAAAAGATATATATAAATATATATAAATATATATATGTATATATATGTCTATATAACATGTATGTATTTTTTTAGTTGGCGGGTACTGTGTTATTTCACGTGTCATTTCACTGTTCTGACTGTCATCTACTAGGTCTCTCATTCTTCTAAACTAACTCGTTTTTTTCTCTCTCCTTGGACCACATGCAAGCATGACAAGCTTTTTTCAACAATATACGTGCTTTCATACTGTTAAACAAAATGAGGGAAAATAGGACAAAATATATGGTGGAAATTACATTTCATTTAATCCCTTGTATGTACGATTACAAAATAACCACAGCGACCACGCTATGTAATTCATTTATACGAGTTTACATTGCAAAAATATTCATCCAATTGCGAGAAAGTCCAACAATAAAGTTCATTGATTCAAAATGCAGAACCACTGATGACATATCTGTTAACTGTCATTGCTCGAAAAGGCAAGATCTCAACGGCGGCTCAACTTCGATGCGGCTTTGCGACACTTGTTGTTTATGCACTGCCTCAGTTGCTTCTGCTGGTCCCTGGTGGCCGTCGATCCTGGATATTGCACCTCAACTTGGGCCATCATCGCTCGGAACTTTGGATCTGTCCGGAGGGCGTCCTTTGTGACCCACTCTCTTCCGTTGAATACATCCCCGCCATTGACGTTGGAACGTGCCAATTCCTCCACAGTGAAGAAATCCCCCAAGAGATGAAGAACAAGACCCTTTGCGTTCTTTGCCGAGTCGAATGCCCTCATGTACGTTATTCTCGCCATCGTCGTTGTTGCCCCGCCACAGCCGATCTCGATGACGTCATCGTCCAGTTCCTTGTAGACAGGCGGTCGACATGCTGTGTCACCCGAACGAAGTCCCTTCACCTCTTCGCGGAGCGATGCCTGCTCTCTTGAGAGATGATCGATCCGTTGCAGTAGCTCCCGATTCTGCTGGAGAATCTGCTGATTCTGCGAGAGTACTTCCCGGGTCAAATCGCAGAGCTGACCAAGAATCGGCGACGAGTGTACAGACGGTGCCCCCTGACACCATGCATCAGCTAGCCGGACAGGGTAGGCGGGCTGAGGTCGAGTAGGAGCTACATGGTAATCCGTTCGGCGGGGCTGAGCAGTTTGGTAGGTAGTTGGAGGAGCATAGACTGAGTTGGACTGAGTTGGAGCGTAGGTCCCGGTCAGATGGTTGGGTTGGTAAGGTGCAGTCGGCTGGGCTGGTGGAGGTTGGTACGTTGTTTGGCTCATCGGGACCTCGGGGCGGGGCGGCTCCTGGAAGGTCGCGCTCGTTGGCTGGGACGGCTGGACAGTCTCGGCAACTCCGCTGTCTTCTTCCTCGAAGTCCGCCGACCAAGGAGACCAAGAACCGGCTGGGGGGTCGACTTGTGTAGGCTGTAGAGCCTGCTCATCAGTCTGCTGGTCGGGTAAAGCAGGAGCTTCAGCTTGGCACTTGTCAGCTGGGGTGGCTTCATCTTGGCGTGCTGGTGTCGGAGGCTTGGCTTGGTGATTGGTCTTGACTCGCTTAGTCGTGGTTGGGTTGCTTCGCTGTAACTTAGAGCGGGCCCGAGCCAGCTTGGTCCGCGCCGACGATGTCACCGTAGGTCGAACATTTGCTGACTTCTTTTCCCTCGAGTGGAGATGGTGCCCTGGTTTTTCTGTGTAAAGATAAAACAGAAAATGCAATTAATTTAGTTATAAACATGAATAAATACATTGCACATAATGTAACTATTTATCCTTATATCCAATGTTTTTTCACAACTTCCATTGTACAGAAATTCCTGACAAAGTTTTCATTTACACACTAATTAAACATTTTGAATATTTTGACAATTATAATGATCTTTATTGAGCTGGCTGATAAATTGAACTGCTTATGTAAAGGCTTGATCGATCTTCGATGATGTGCGTTACTTACTTATATTAACAATTCGTGCCTTGTAGTGAGTCGACCTGTACAAGACATTGACCTCCTTGCCGACAGTCAGTTCCCCTTTCTCCTTGATTCGACTACGCAAGACAGTTTCGAAACCCTGCCACTTGCTGAGCCACTCGATCGTAACAGATGTCATGATAGTGACGAGTAGTTGAGACGATAATAATAATTGACGAGATGATTGCTTTTTGGAGATTGTCGATGATATGACAGAACAAGCAAAAAGCGCTTGTATAATACCACATGAAACGCGCCAATATCTGTCGTGATTGGTCAGTAATCATTGACCAACCAGCGCGTTACCTAATTGTTCGATTAATTACTTTAGAAATTAATCCGTTAGGGGTTACTCACTATTGGTCAATTGTTTAATGACGTGGTGGCCGAGTATCAGCGTTCAAGGCTTTCTCCACGCTAGAGTACCTAAACGCACATCCGGGATCACACACTCCTCATCAATATTCAATTTCAGCACGAGATAAAGCGAATGAAGGTGTGTGTGTGTCAACAGTGGATTCGGGTGGGCTTTGGGCAAAAAATATATTAGAGATTTTTTTTTTTTCATTCTCACTGATCGCCGTACAATAATTCTGTGATAATATTTTTGTCAGTGATTATATCATTTGCTTATGAGACCCACATTATTGTATACTTGATGAAAGACAAGACAGTAAAAAATCGATGAAAAGTTTCCGTATTGTTGGTTTAAATGTAATTTAATTTTGATAGACTTGTATGCAGTTGGTTATTATAATCAATAAACCAACATATTTTTTATATATTAGTCGAAAACTATACTCCCTATTTATTTTATTTTTTCAAATTAAATGATTATTTTATTTAATGTTTCTTGTAGAAGAACAAAAAGGGTCGATGAGTGGGGTAAAATTATGGATTTATCGCTACTGTAATAGATATATGTTAAAGTGATCGATGTAATTATACATCTAAAAAGATTAGATAATGAATTTTCTAATTATTGGTTAAAATATAATTTCATTTTGATCGACTTTTACCATTTCAGTTGGCCATTATAATATATTCACCAACATATTTGTTTAGAGCGTTGATTAAAAAAAAACATTGGTCTCATGCAGTTGTTAACATAATTACCAAAAGCCAATCAGTATTCCTAAACATAGAGCGGATTTGAAAGAAAAAAGCCCAATGTCAAAAAGATGATCAGACGCCAAATTCCCTCAATTTCAATAGCTTTTGAAAGACATCGAGGTAGTATCGACCAACGTTGTTAGATAGGCACCGAATTCTTTACCCGGATTTCACGACAATGATCGCGATATGATGGGCCCGGGGGCTTGGAACAGTATGCGATCGATTGAGATCTAAAAAGAAAGCTTATTCCCCGCTTATTGAAAGTCCCCGTCCCCCCTCCCCTTTCACGAGTGTTCATAATTGTTCTTTGATTTTGCTTTAGAATCTGCGTGGAAACGCCAAAAAAGATGAAATAAAACAATTTCATAAATGTTGGTGAAGAAAAGTTATTGACGTTGTTTGGATGACTATGGTAAAACAGTTAAAAAAATTATCAGATATCAGGCCCCCATATCTCACTTTGTTTACTTTCATTTTTAACAGAGACAAATATTTAAAACCTAGAGTATTTATTTACTCATGTTTTTTTACAGTATTTCTCTGATTTTCTGCCTTCATCGAAATCAACATGATATGATATTATCCATTTCTAATGTATCTTCATATCTTTCTGCATTAGTTTATTTTCTGAATCTCGTATTCAATCAATGTATACTCTAACTTGTTATCTATAAAGCGAGTACCTATTACCAGAACCCTGGTAATTTCCAACTACAAGGTCCAAATAAATAATTTGTCCTTGTAAAGTAGTTAATGCTTTTGTTTTAATGAATATGAACTAATAATATAAATAAGCCTTCAAAATCTTGATTGTCCCTAATGAATTTACATTTTATGAATGCTTTAATGTTCAATTGGAACAATGAGAATAAAAACGCGAATAATTTGTTTGATCTCGTCTATTATTGATCAATTTTTTTATCAGGCATATCATGTGTTTGCTCCGTCATTCGATTGTATAATATCAAATTAGTATATATATTGTTTTGAACTATCAAGCTTACGTCATGTTGATGAGTAAAAGCTTATTATGCGCCTTTGCCAGCACACGGATTATCATGTTGGGGGCACATGTATTAAATTATGGCATTCATCCCCATCATGATAAACCAAAATTGAAAATACTTTTTGTAATATTATGCAGAGATATCATATTTAAAACATTGATGTACATTATTTTATTTATTTTGACATTTATGCTCCTCAAAAAATGTCTTATTTACCTGTAAAAATAAATATCATCAAACCGAAACTATGGCTGTTGGCATAAGCTTCCTTTTACCTTGTTTTCATACAAAACTCAGGATACGTTTGTTGTTTTTTTTGAAAAAAAAGTTCAAAGGGGACGAGACATCAAAGCACCCCGTTAATTACCCTCGACAATGGGTTTAATCTCTCCCATTAACCCCCCCCCCCCACACACACACAAGTCAGCCCTTATTGACAATAGAGTCAGGTTGAAATGAACCTGGCCCTGGAAATTATCAACATCCTGCTTAGCGGAAAATGAAAGGGAAAATCACAGGGATTATTTTGTCTTCTTCTTTCTTTTGTTGCCACAAGAGTGTTAGAATAAAAAGAACTTGATTGGTCTTTCAATGATAGTTTACTGTAAGTATTAATGCGTATCAGCCATGCAACGTGGCCAACATGCCGATGAGAAAAGGTTATATATCTTGACATATTTATATTTTCGTTAAACATCTTGAGTGTCAAACTCTATCTCTTTAATCATCTCCTCCGAAAAAATGATTATTTTTTTTCTTTTTCAATAAATGAAACAATATAAAACTCTTGACATATATAACAGTCATTGTTTTATTGAAGGATTGATTGAATAGCCTGTGTATGTTTATAATCGTTATTGTTGTCATCCCAATCTCTTCTTACAATTTCTTGTCACAATAATGAATAACAAATCTTTTAATGCAACTGTTTGTGGTATTGTAATATTAGTAAGATTTGCGGTACTTGATGACAATTGATAGATAAAAGTAGGAAGTAGAGGGATGCGAATTATAGGAGGAGAAAAACGAGCATATTAAAGCGATGAGGAAAAGCCGAATAAGAAGTAGAAGTGGATCGAGAAGAACAAGAAGGGGTAGAAGAAAAAGAAAGGCAAAAATAATAAGGTAATAGATTATGCACAAGTAAAGCGCTTAGAGACTCAATGTGATAAGCGCTATATGAATGTTGCTATCATTATTTCATTATTATAAGATGGAGGGGTGAGAAAAGGATATCCAAGAAAAGGAAAAGAGGAAGAAATGGGTAAAAAACAACGGGAAAGAAGAAATATAAAATGATAAAGAGGAACAAAAGGCGGAAGAAATAAAAAGAGAGAAATAAGACGGAGGGGAGAAGAAAACCAAAAACAAAAGAGTACATGCAGAAAGAGAAGGGTATGAAGGTCGTTAATCAGAAATTGGATGGAGAAGAAAAACCGGCAAAAGAATAGATAGAACGGGATGAAGAACAAAAACATATATAGACAGAGGAACAAAAGCCAGAAGAAAAGGAAAAAGAGAAAAGCAATAGGACCGAATAGGTTGAGAAATGTAGAGGGAGGAGAAGGAAAGGAAGAAGAAAATCGGGGGGGGGGGGGAGAAGTATGGGCGTTGAGGAGAGGCTTCATTTATGCATACTGTTATGCCAACAAACTTGTTATCTGCACTTCACATCGCACGGCACCCTATTCACATATAAATAAAATCACGCTTCAAATAATGTTTGAGCACCACTCTGCTGTGTGTTGACTTTGAACTATGAAGGATACACTTATTATACAGAAGTAATTTTGAATTTTATATAATGAACTAACAAAATAATGTATTTTAGTGACTGATGTTATTGTTAATGACTGGATGAGAAAATCTCCAAATTCAAAACGGTGAAAAGTAGGGGAGGCGAATAGGCCTACACGGCCTACACCCCCCCCCCCCCCCCGATCCCGCCACCGACCTAATTTATGTTTTGTGTCATTTTCTTCCCTTACTGAAATCTATGGATTGACAGATAGTCTTCCTCTATATAGCACAATAAAACAAATATTGAAAATGGTTCAATTAAATAAGTATTACAAAATCAATAAACATGTCTTATGTTCATAATTTATGTTTGATTTGGTGTTTTAAACAATGTATTTCAAAGGGATGGTATTTTCAGGGATTTGGGTTATGAATTTTTTTTTCATTACCACATACCCTATAGGAACTACTGAAAACTAGCTTTTTATAATGAATATTTTTGCGACAACACATCTAACCCTCCCCCCCCCCCTTATAAAAAGCGAAGAGCACAAAAAGCCGACGCCAGGGGATTATCTTTCTATACAAAATGAAATTCAAATTGTTATAATATTAAAACAAAATCTTCATTGATTTATTTCGTTATTTTCAGTCGGCCTTAACAAATATTTTCTTTTCGAGCGGTTATAAAAAAACACACTGACCTCAATTTTTATCATTATCACCAAAAATGAATCCGTATTCCCAAACATAGAGCCGATTGAAAAAAAAAAGACTGTTGAAAAGATAATCAGACGCCCAATTCCCCCAACCTCAATATCTATTGACTGTCGAAAGACATCGAGGTAGTATTGACCAAAGTTGTAGATTGGCACCGAATTCTTTACCCGCACGACAATGATCGCGATATGATGGAGCAGGATGGGCCAGGAGTTGGAACAGTTTTCGATCGATTGAGATCTAAAAAGAAAGCTTTATATTCAAAGTCCCCCCCCCCCTTCACGAGTGTTCATAATTGTTCTTTGACCGGCGAGCTTTGATAAGAATTTGGTTTAGAATCGGCGGTATAAAGCCATGGTATTAAACCGGCCCACAGAATGAATCGGTGAAGTTCATTAAGAATTATGATTCATCCTTATCTACCGAGAAAGTGACTACTTGATGCTGAAAATAATAAATGCAAACGAATAATTTAAAATTGAACATACAAAACAATTCTATCGATTACATGTGGTGTAATAAAAAAAATTGATGTCAATATTTTGGATGAATTCGGTGAAACATGAGCCTATATGCATATTGCCATGAAAAATAAATGAGTGTAAGGGTGATATCTGATCCCCTATTAACGAAAAAAATATTATTTTTACCTAAGGATAATAAACTATTATTGGGTAGCCCAAACCATTAACGTTACTTGAGGTTTTACCATAATTGAAAACAGTTTTCAATTTATTTTCCCATATTTAGCTTTCGGCAAGGGGGAGCATGCTTAACCCTAAATAGACTGGGCTATTTCTACGCCTAAGAAGACTGGGGGGGGGGGGGGGACTGATTCAGCCCCCCACCCCCTTATGATCTCGGCCGTCGATCGCGCGATCGCGACGAAAATTGGCACGCATGTTACCCATGGCATTATCTACAAAACTGTAATATCAAATTCTGCATAAAATATCATTGCTCATTAATTATGCTAATTTATGCGTTAAATCATAAGTTTGCTCTTATTAATAAAATGCCCCTAAAATGTTAATTTTTGTTTCATATACTCTAGATAGGCATCTGATCAAATTTATTTTTTCAAAAGTTTCAACATCACATTCATTTTCTTATGTATTCTATTGCTTTCTAAATTTCTTATGTATTTCCTTGTTTTTCGACTTTTTTTTTTTTTTTTGCTTTTTCAATGGAAATTGGTCACAATGTTGGTCCCAAAATTTGCGCGAGATTCAAAAGTAAAGTCAGCGAGCGACGCGGTAAAAAAATACAAACGGCAGATTTATCATGAAAAATGTCGAGGGGGGGGGGGTGAGTCAGCCCCCCCCCCCCAAGTCTTCTTAGGGTTCATATTGGGAAATGATCATGAAAAACAGAAATGTTTTAAGCATAGTATATTTAAGATTTATGATGTTCATCCTTTGAATCTAAAAGATCTTGTCCAAGGACGATGATTTTTCGATTTATGCCGAAAGGAGCTAAACAAAAAATATTAATATAAAAAAATAAAATTAACCAATTAGCATGGATTTTGCTACTTTTGGAATAAAACTGTTCTGGATTTGACTCCTTTTGGCATAAAATTAAAATTTGCAATGAAATTTTACCAACCTCACCATTTTTGTTTTCTATGCCATATGATGCATTTGATTCTCACATCCTCACAAAAAAAAAAAAAAAAAGTCAGATATGCTCAAAAGTGGATTTAGCCCCATTTGGAATCAAACTTTCACATGTTCTCGTCATTCTCCAACTACTCTTAGCCTGGTTCTTCCTTCACTTCCTATTGTTCTTTCTTTCATATTTGTATATATATGTTGGCATATGTGTCTTCTTCTCCCCCTCTCCCTCTTCACAACTATACACGTCCTGATCTTCATTCTTCCTAAGCAATCATAATGGTATATTTTATCACAGCAAATGATTGGTTCAATGAACAAGTGTTTCAGAATAAGCATGTGATTTATTAGTATTCAAATTATATACAATCAAAATATTTACAAGTAATAACATAACACAAAATATTACTTATAAAAGTAATGAAAACAAAAATGAAATAGTAACATGGTAACATGGTAACAAATACAAATAAAAGAGACCCCACACCTAAAATACCTAATATTACAGGCCTACACATTTCAAACCTAATCATGAAATTTTCACATAACGGAGAACAAATGTGCCCAATGATAAAAAACAATATAGTAACCATGCTCTAAAATTTGAAGACCCAAATTTCAAGTGTAACATACATATAAACTTGATAAAGCTTAGAGCTTAAAAGGAAATTAATATACATAATGTATGACATTTGCTTTCACACGAAGGCTTTTGTAATTTTGCAGCCCCAGTTGGCATAAATAATTTGGATTTAAACATGCGTCTTGACGGCTCATAAGAAAATCAAGTCATCCAATCAGTAAATAGTGACATAGGACAGTAAGTAGGTGACCACCCCCCCCCCCCTAAAAAAAGTATCTTCACTTGCTGCAGCATGAATGTTGACATGCACAGCTGAGGGAATAGCAAAGTTTATTACTAAACAGTATTGTATGTTACTGCCTGAATGGGATACAGTGAATTAAATACTTAAGTTTTCAATGTAATATTCCCTTGCAATGCACAACAATTATCAATTACTCAAGATAGACACTGAACTGTAATAATAGAATATACACAAAGTTATTGAAGAAATACTCATTTCCGAATGCTGAACACTTCTTTTTTTTTCACAAAAGAACAATCAGGTTAATGAGTCTATTGAGTCTTCAATCAATATTGAAAAAGTGGGAAAGAATGTGCTAATTGAAAATAACAGCCTGAGTAGCTTGAATTTGACATCATCAAATGTAACTAATCAAGAAGGTGCACTTAATCAAAGTTTTATAACGAGCCTATGGTAGAAAAATTACATGACAACTGAATGAACCTGCAGTCATGATGACATTAATATGAAATTACAATCAGACACCAGTACCATGATACACTAACGTCCATGAACCTTGCGTCGGTGGTCCTCTACATCTTTCTTGCTGCCGAAAACATAGCGGCAACCCATCTTGTCGCACCTTCCGAGTCCCTTTTCTTTGTAGAGGGGCATGTGCTCACAAGGCATATCAATGCCCTCCTTGCAAGCCTCCAAGAATGTTATGAAGTGTCCTCCATGGTCGCTTGATGGTTTCGGTGTGGGAAAATTCCTTAGAATGTGTAGATCTCCAGGGGAAACTTGGGGGGGATGCGAAGAACAATGTTCACAAGATGGCTCCAAACATTTAGCAAAAATTACCGTTCCAATGCGCTTGTCCATGTGTCTTGACGCAAACCGATACATTTCCATCATTCCACTCTGACGAAGAGCTCTAGTGGATCCAGCCAGTGCAGCCTTCTGTTGCTGGTATGTTGTGCCATATGGGCGGGGCTCTCCTCCACTCTTCTCGACTTTGACGTTAACCTTGTGTCCAGCAAAACGAACATTACTCCAATAACGCTTCCTGATTTGGTCCATCGCCGAATCAAACACCTGATGCTCCTTTTGCAGTCTTTCATCCATGGAAAGCTGGTGCTGCTGGCATGGAGGAACGGTTTCTCCAGGCAACGTTGAAGGCAAATAGACGCTTGTTAAGGCCTTAGTGCAAGGCGCCCAAAGGTGCTCTACTGGGTTTAAAGCTGAATCACCCGGCGCATATGATGTAACACACATTGCATCAAGATTCATGTCTTTGAAGAATTTCGCGTAGAAGTACAGGTTCACTTGATGATTGGTGTTACAGTCCGGACCACCATCTACGAGCAAGAATAGACATGACTTTCCATGTGCGATCGAAGTTGGTAGCTCAGCATGCATGACCAGATCGTTGAGGTGGGACGTAACATTATTAGGGGAGTGTGGACTTCTAAGGACAACTGTTGACCTCGTTTTCTGTGGTAGTCTGTATAAAAAAAAAGGAAAGAAAAGAGAGAGAAAAAAATCATTCATCATTGCAAATTTGTAATGCTTACGATAAAACATTTCTAGACAAAAAACACATTTTGGATAAGGATGGAATTTATTTCAAGATGAAAGCAATTCAATTTGTTTTCATATCAAGTACATTTTGAAATTTGAATGTCAAGGCCACCCCAGAAAAATGTTGGCTTAAATCAATCTATTTTTATGAACCTCCAAAATCATTCATCAAACTCCAGCAAGGGATACAAATTTGAATTTTAAATTTTGTGTGTGCTGGGGCCATTTTCTTGACTGAAAGATAAAACTCAAAAGCATAAATCAGTTCTAAATCCATGACTTTAAAACTTATTATTGCCTGAAACTCCAATGAAATGTATCTATTTTAATCTATAAGAGCATTGTAATTTCAACTGAAAATGGCCAACACATGGAAATCGATTAATTCAGTGACTGTGTGACGTAAACTGAAATTGACGTAAGAAATCGAGGAAGAAAATATAGGGGACCAAGTAACAATAATTAAAAGGATATATGAAAAATGGATGGGCATTCATTGATGTATAGATGTAAAATGTGAATTTCCAGAAATCTCAAATGGGGGAGAGTTTTTATTTTAACCCAATTGGTAATTTAATGCCTTTGATGGTTGTTTGAACAGTGAATAAATGTCATGAATCTGCCCTATTTAGAATTTTCTTTGAAATAGAAAAAGATAGTAAAATGCACAATTCAATTAATTACTTACACCAATTGTTCTCGTCCAAGATGATCTATTGTGGTAGCAGGAGTGGAGAGAGGACACATCTCTAAATACCCAGATGGTGTGATGGCATAGCCTGGCGTTGGGAAGTCGTGGTCCAAGTACTGAGGTGCATCGTTGACCGGGTAGAAACGCTTAATGGTGATACGACGGTCAACAGCTAGGGTGGTGGCTCCAACACGGACTTTGTTTTTGTTGTCTGCTGAGAACACCAGTGCTTTATCTCCCAGCTTTGCTGCCATCTCCATGCAGTAACGAACCCTGGATGCATAGAAGTGACTGTTGTCGTTGCCTTTCCTTTGGGAGTTATCCTTTGCTGGGATGCGAGCCTGAATGAAGCCTTTGTAGCGCTTAGCTCCTGTGGTTCGTTGGTTTGGTGGTTTCATCAGCCTGGCTACTGTACGAGTCCCTGCAATGAGAAGAATCAAGTGGAAAAGAATGAGTGAAATATCAAGCATACTGTAGAAAATGAATTGTATCAAATAAGGAACATTGACATGTTGGAAGAGCAGGCAAGTATTCAGGATTTATTGAAGGGATACAGAAAGTGGATGAATTTCAAATATTTTTTTTAATATCAGGAATTCCAATAAATAATGATGGCATACATGTAGATATCTATTGCTGTTAAAATTACAACAAAAAGCATAGCCATTCCAACGAAGCTGTGTGCGCTGTGAACACCTAGCTTAGCCACGTAATATAGGAGCGCCTTAAGCACCTAAACAAGGTGAATATGTGCGCAATATATTTACCCTAATATATAATTGTTTTTAAAGATCGTGATGTTGCATGAATTTTATATTCCCCCCCCCCCCCCATAAAATCCCACCTTTGTCAGGCATGAGCGTAGTGCTGCGGTAGTGTAGCAGTGTTTCCAATACTTGTTAAGGGTAAGGTTTCACACGCCATTACTTGTTAAAGGGTGCATTTTCAGAATATGGAAAATACGTGTTTAGGGTGCTTTTCAAGACCCCATGGTTGCGCATGGTATCCACTCGTCAATGGAAGTGCCCCCCCCCCCCCCGGGAGTCCACCCCTGAAAAAAAATTTGAATAGAAAAAGCCCAAATGTTTGATGACTTACCAAGTTTGGGGTATGCTTCCTTGAGGCCGGGAAGGGCAGCTAGAAGATGATCTCGGACTTCGGGCAAAGAAGAACCACACGTTCCTGTCACGTCTTGGCGTCTTCTATGAGCTCTGAAGCCATGTCCTTCGATGAATTCAGAAGCCGCGTCGACTATTGGAAACTGCTCATGAACAGCTGGTTTACCCGGCCGGGATCTCTTGGCGCTGTCAGGTTGTGTCCTTCTCTTGCGCGGTTTGCCCTCGTCAAGCCAGCTCAAGTCAACACCTGAACAAGCAGCCATGGCGCCAATAGTTCACGGTGAATAATGTCTTCAATAAGGGCAATATTATGCGGCTACTCTTATGGTTCAATCCGCGAAAATACGAAAATTATGACGATAAGAATGTTCTGATGATCGAGACTGGTGATTACGATGTGTGGGTACAATCCGGTTAGCGATATTATTATATACGTAAACAAACGCACCGCGCCCCGTACACCATACCGAACCGTATACACACTATGCGCAAGCTATGCGCACGTTATCATCATGCGCGCGCACACCGCACGCTAATCTAGCTCTGAAAATAAATCAATAATTATTTTCGGTCGAACGCTTTCTTTTAAAAGAATATTCGCCATGAATTATTTTTTGAAAGCGTATGATTTAAACAACACCTTTGGTCGGTATTTCATAATCAGTAAATCTAATTAAGATAAGAATTAGGAACATCATGTGGGGTATCTTCTGTTTTGCCCTCTTATAACATTTTAAAACTCATCCACTAAAGAGTCTTTCGAAAAGTCGATCAGTGATTTCACTAAGGAAGGGGGGGGGGTGGAAAATTATCAAGCCTATAAAAGCATGGGCACGTTGAAAAAGTATGTACTTTTTTCAGCTGGCAGGCACAAAAAGTCCTACCTTGTAGGATGGGGGGGGGGTCTGGTGTCCGGACACTATATATTTTTGAAGCAATCTTTTTTTGTCTTTGGATTACACTAAAAATATGTATTCAATAGTTGTAATCATCTTCTATTTTGTTCCCTATAATATTTCCTAACAGTTTGTACTAAAAATTGATGAAACTTCACTTGTAATTTTTTTCCAAATGACTTTCTAAAATTGATCGTCTTTTCTTCTTTCTCCCTTTCATTTTTTTGCTCTGCCATTTTTTTCGGGGGGGGGGGGCACTCTACGCCACTGAATTATAGAACTTTGATTCTATATCTCATCATTTGTATCGGCGTGGGGATAAAAAAAAAAAAATTATATTGCCTACCGAATCTAAAAATTTCGGCAAAAAAAGAGGAAATGGAAATATCATAAGCGGCCACTTTGGTTCTGATAAGCCTAATAAAACACGCATTCACCGTTGTGCAACAATTTTTTTACAAAACAAAAGCTTGAAATACCCCAGTGTCGCGCTCTTATGACACCCGACTTACTTCGTCAATATAGGCCTTGCTTATAAATAATTTACCGAATCAATCGCTCTGTGTTTCATCATCCATACCTAATCAGACCATGGATCTACAAGAAGGCAGGTGCGAGTGAAGGGAGGGGGGTGTGCAGGGGCAGAGCGGGAGGTGCGGGCGCAACCTCGTAAAACACAAAGGGAGGGAGAGAGAGAGAGAGAGGGAGAGGAGAGAAGAAACCACTTTATGACTGACAAAATGAGCCCCTTCCAAAACATCCTGAATTCGCGCCTTTGATATAACATTATTAGGCATATAGCCAAGCTATTATTTTTGTTTAACTTCAATTTATTGAAATTTAGTCAAAACAAAGTTTCTGCCCGCAACCAGCATAGCTATTTCAGCTAGGGCGCGATTAAAAGAAAAGACAAGAATTCGAACATTATCTTTTTTAAAGCAAAACATCCAAATATAAACAAATGAAATATATAACAAAAGCAATTGCAAAATCAACATTAATGAAAATATATATTAGCGAAAGAGAACATAAAACGGATGTAATATTTCATCTAGCAATAATATTTTTGTTGCCTAATTTACTGTTTATATATATATATTTTTTTTGTAGAATATACAGGTTTCGAAAATATTTCATTGGCCTATTGGACATAGCTTACATGAGATCGAAATGCATTGTGTCTTTATTTAGGAGTTTAAAACGTGACTGAGAGAAACACTGATCTGCGATGATATATATTTTTTATAAGGATACAGCTGGGACCTTATACTCGAGAAGCACAAAGCGCGTTCCCAATAATTTTCAAGAAGAAAATGAAAGGTGGAAATATTCTAGTGCGGCCACTTTCGTTCTTTAATAAGCCTAACAAGCATTCATCATGGTGCAAAAATTAAAACAATCAAAAAAAAAATTGAAAATTGCGTCGCGCTTTTATGACACCCAACTTATTTCTCCAATAGCAAGGCATTTAATTTGCAGACTAATCGCCCTTCTTTTCATCATCCATACCTATGAGACCATGGATCTACACGTAGGCAGGTGCGAACGAGGGGGAGGGGGGGGGGCGGATCGGGAGATGTTGGCGCATCCCGTAAAATTGTGACAAGGAGAGAGAGGGAGAGAAACTGCGAGAGAGAAAAATCCACGATGCCTTTATTTCGTGGAGCTGACCGACGAAAAAAATGAGCCCCTGTAGAAAAAATCCTGAATCCTCGGCTCCTATTCATTTTGAATGCATATTCCTACTATTATGTATGTTTATTTTACTTTGTTTATTCCCGGTTGAAATAAAACATATTAGTTGCCCGCAACTAGCATATAGCAGTTTTAGCGATGGCGCGATTAAAATAGAATACAAGAATATTTAAAGCAAGAATATACCCAAAGAAATTTATGATGACAGAAACAAATTCAAAATGGTGTCAAAAACATCAATATAGATGAAAATAAAGAAAAATCAGAAAGAAATAACATATAAGGTAGTTATTTCAAACCAATAAAAAAGTAAGACAGCATAATATCTAACGAAAGAAAGAAAGAAGCATCAATTTTGAGTGTCGAAAGATTTGGCGTCATCATCATTCTCCCAAATGTTGTCTGCCGTTGCTATCAATGTTCGCTTTAAAAGGTTACACTCGGGCATCATATTCATATTGTCTCATTTTTTTGTATTTATGTTTTTATTAAGAATCAGATCAAATTACAATATTAACAGTTATTCAATGAGATAAACATGTGGGATTAATACTATATGGCTCAGTCCAGTTGGTCCTTATTGTCGAATTCATGTACATAAAAATGAAATATTGTATAATTCAAACAATAAAAAACAAAAGAAATAGTGAGTGATGGACATCATCGACTGTCTCATTTGCATGCAACTGAGTTGTGCATAATTATAACTGTTTTGTGAAAAAGTAAGTGGAGCTTTAAAATGTCATAACTTTATTTTACATCCGATTTTGATGTAATTTTTATCGTTATGCTAGTTTAATTTTTCTTTATTTATTCAAATCAACATTTTTCTGGGGTGGACTTTACCTTTAATAATAAAGGTAAACACTATATGCATGGGCATCAATCGTGCGACTGCTCATATTCTTTCAAACGAACGCCTGGTCTTGCGCTTCCTGATTTTCATGCTCAGGGATCAACATTGTTGTTGTCAGTGCTATCAAGCAATGTTAACGTTTGAATAAAACAGGACAAAATTGGCGTGTAATGCAGTATCCAGCTGTATCCGGCCGCAAAAAACAAACGTAAAAGAAATCATTGATTCAATTTTGATTATTTTTCATACGTGAAGTCGTTTTCCAAAGTTCCCGAATCTTCCGTGTCAATCTGAATTTGCAAGCTGCACCATTTTCAAAATCGGCAGTACTTCTTTCGATAGTATTATTTTCACTTCAGTTCGTTGACAACGGAATCTCTCCGGGTGGACATTATAACGTTAATTATGTCAATAAAACAAGATATGTTTATCTCCCAATGGCCTAGTTACAGAGCCTTTAAAGGGATATAGAACCTTTTATAAGTCGACTTGGCGAGATAGCGTATCTCGCCATGTCGACATATAACTTTTTATAAGTCCACTTGGCGAGATAAAGTATCTCGCCATATCGACATAATAAGGTTATTAAGTCGACATGGCAAGATAAAGTATCTCGCCAATTAAGTTGTCGAGTCGATAGCACTTTAAAGGCTCCGTACCTAATTGTTTTATTCTCTAATCATGAAGAGGATAGGTATATAACTATACAATTGATGCGAGCGCGAAGCGCGAGCGGAAATAAAAATGAGACTTCAGACCTAAAAACAGGACATCTTTAGCACTTTTCTAATCATGAACAGGATAGGTATATAACTATACAATTGATGCGAGCGCAAAGTGCGAGCGGAAACAAAATTGAGATTTCAGACCTATAAACGGGACATTCTATTCATGTTTTGTAAATCAAGAAAATGATAAGTAATTGAATATATTCTGACATTAATATTGTGAGCGCGAAGCGCGAGCAAATTTTTTTTAATATATTCTGATCTGAAACTCAGCACTGAATGTTATATGGTTTGAACAGATAAAGAAAAATCAGACGAACATAAGAATAAAGATTTGATAAAAATCCGACAAGGAATATCAAAGTTATTGCATTTTAAAGATTAGCATTATTCCGGTGAAACAGTTTTAAGCATGTTCTTCATTAATATTCAATGAGCAAACTGATGATGTCATATCCCCACTCGTTCTTTTGTATTTTATTATATAGAATTAGGTTTATTCAATATTTTCCCTTGAAGAACCAAAAACAGTTGAATTGGCAACTAATTTAGTCCATTAGATATTCTTTGCTGCATCTTATTTCATTATAAGGGATACATATCATTCACACTGGTATGAAAAAAATAAACAATTTGATTCCATGTAATAACACAACCAGGACAGTGGGTATGTGATATCTTCAACCCACATGGGCGGAAATCCCAGAGGGGACAGGGGGCGTGTCCCCCTATCAAAAATAGTAGGGGGACACAATATCAAATGTCCCCCCTCCTATTTTGGTCTTTCATGATGGAGAAAAATACATCACTTCACAATCGAAATAATACATGTATTATAGACTAAATGACCTTACATTTTGGGTGAAAACCTTTTTTTTATGGAGGGGGGGTCTTGTCACATTTTGGGACACAATATCAAATGTCCCCCCTCCTATTTTGGTCTTTCATGATGGAAAAAAATACATCACTTCACAATCGAAATAATACATGTATTCAAGACTAAATGACCTTACATTTTGGGTGAAATCCTTTTTTTTATGGGGCGGGGGGGGGGGGGGCTTGTCAAATTTTGTAAGGGTTAAAATGACCTTACATTTAGGGTGATAACCTTTCTTTTTGGTCAAATTTTACAGGCCCTGGTCCCCCTACCTTTGGGGACAGATTACCGCCCATGTCAACCCACCTATTATATATTCATGACGACATGCATATCACTATTTTCATAAAATATTGCTAAACTTTAGAATCAAATAACCTAACTATTTGTTATCAGATTTTCAAAAAATTGATTTATTTTGATCAAATGTATTTGATATAAATATTTTTAGCCCGGAGTACCCCCAAAACAAGTTGCGTATCTGAATAAACATGCGTGCGTGTGTTTAGAGTTAGAACTACTATCTGGGCATTTTAAATACATTTTTTTATTATAAAATCAATAATGCGAGCGCGAAGCGCGAGCAGAAAATATTTGATATTCCGATCTGAAAAAGGGTGAATTTAAACACTATTTTATGTTAAGTACTGTGTCGGAAAATTCTGAAGGGCGGGGGGGGGGGTCTACAAAACTTCGTTCATTTTGATAAAATTTCTGTCATTAATCATACCTACCACTAGCTTTCCAGGAGGTGCTGCCTATGGAAAATAACACATGCAAATTTTGGGGGTGCTTCACCCCAGCACCCCCGCTTACCAGGACCATGGGGCAGGGCGAAAAAGACTGTGAAATTTGATTTCTATTGTCTGACTTTTAATTGTTTATACAAAACACGGGCGGTCGGGCGCGCGCACACTTGATTCGACATAAAACCTGGAAGTTTTAAGTCCAACCACACCCATGTCACTCCCTGCTATCAAGTAGTGTGTAAATATGGTTATCACCTTTGGTTATCACGTATCTCGCGCGCGACCACGTCTGTATCGGAGTGCCGGAGCTTGATTGAGTCGCGTTACAGGAGGGATGTTATTGGAATATGTAAAGGACTATGTCAATGATTTGCGATTGTCGGATGTGATAATTATGTACATCATAACATATTTAAAAAATACAGGGGGAATATCGTGGGGGTGCTGCCTATGGAAAATAATACATGCAGCACCCCCAGGAAAATTTCTGGGGGTGCTTCAGCACCCCCAGCACCCCCGCTTCCCAGGTTCAAGTGTGCTTGATTTTCTCCCCGGTACATGTAATACACTTAATAAAAATAGAGGTTACATTCATATAGCGCTTAATTATATCTTGATTCTAAGCGCTTTACATTGTAATTATCATTACACCCGTCATCAGATCCGGACATGCCCACACATAATGTACATTTACACACATTCACTCCCTGGGGAGCATTCAAAAAGAGTTTTAAGACTCAATCGCTAGGCATACTATATAATTATGCTTTGGCATTCTAACTGTACGCATTTAATACCTTGGTGAGGAGTGACAAACTGTGGATTGACGCCTTGCCAAAGGACGCTAGCCGGTGGGATTCGAACACACGACCTTCTGAGTCAAGAGTCAAAACGCTTATACCAGCAGGTAAACACGATTAAAGCACGCATCCCCACTGAGAGTAAAAAACAAGGAAAGGACGTAAAAATGCAGAAATTGCCATCTTCCCGTTCTGTTTTTAGACTATTTTATACAGTATAGCATTAACAGTGGCGTTATGAGACATACATTTTTGCGGGCCAAAATTATGGCAGATGGAACACAAATTTTGACCTTTGTTAATACCAAACATTTTGAGAGATTTTGACATAACATTCCTAAATATATATATATATCTTTTTCTCCTTCATTTTACATGGTCGAAAACTTATTAATTTATTTATGTATTATTTATTTATTTTTATTTATTTATTTATCTATTTATTTATTATTTTATATTCATTTTTTGGAGGGGGGGCATGAGGCATGACCCCAAATCCCCATTTGTACGGTAATGGATGTCACCTATGCTTAATGCTATGTTAAATATATCTGTACTGATTAAGAATGTTTTTTATATTAATATTGTCCTAAGTTGTTTTGTTTTTGTTATGTGTAATAATTTCAACGATTAATTACCCGTTGCATGCAGCAATTACGTGGATTTGCACATGTTCATGAATCATTAAGACAACAAAACCAGATTAATATCTTGACAATTTATGATACAATAAATTATTCTCTACTATATACAAAAGATTAGCGCAAACATGCCATATTCGCTGTTTGTTCAATAGAATGTGTGATTAATGCACAGTGGTAATGCATACAACATTTGAACAATGGTAATGGTCACATTTTTAATCATCAAACCAAAACTGAAAGTTGAATTTAACTAATGGCCTCTTCTACATGTATCTTGCATTAAGACAACAGACGTTTGTTTTGAACAGTGGGCAGCTTTGCTCACTTTTAGAATATATCCAGCAAAAGCATTGTGAATTCGAAAGTAATGATCTAAGATGAATATCTTCAACTTATTCATAAAAAAATCACGAATATTAGATGAAAAGATGAAAATCCATAATTTATTGTTCGAAAAAGACATGAAATGTAATACTCCGAAAATTTGCTTTGCCCAATTGATCGTGGTCGATCAGCCGCTGTCCAGCGCCAGATCGACGAGGCTCTATCCCTTTGATCGTTGAACGCCAAACAGGGTAGCAGCAACTCCCATCTTTTAACGTATTTTGGTCTGACGCGGTCAGGGCTCGAACCCCCGACCTCCCGGCTGTGAGACGGATGCTCTACCAACTGAGCCAACACACATAAATTATAAAGTATACATGTGTATTCGGCATGGTCAAACATTATAGTTCCCCTTAATCATGAGAGTTGACCTCGTCGAATATTGGAATGCCAAATATCCAAATATTTTTTTTTTTTCCTTTTTAACTATTGTTGTCGAAGCCTGTGAAATTATTCAAAAAAAAAATAGAATTTCAAACGAAACAATTCAAAAGAAGAGACAATGCTTCATAGTAATTAACCTCACCTACTTTGAACCCCATTGAACAGCTCCTACTCAAGACCAAACTACCCATATGGTTCATCGAATTATATACCCATATACAGTTTGATGTGTAGTTCTATTTAACTTACTTTCAGGTTTGAGCCCAGCACTTCAAAAAAAAAAAAATTATAGATCACTTAAATATACTTTTAAGGACGTTCCACAGTTAAAGTGAAATCCATGTCATGTTCACCAAACTTTGCACATAGATACTTTAGAACCTTAATATTCGAAATATGCAAAAATTAACATAGGTCCATGTGCTTGATTTTTTGCTATAGAACTTCAAAGTTCACCCAAATTGATGTTCTTAAGAATTGCGCATTCAAAAGAATTTGGCATTTTTAGAACGCCCAAGATTACTACAATGAGTTTAAACCTCCATTACTCAGTCAAAATACATGAAAAAGTCATCAAATTTCGCAGGAGAGTTAATAATTGTATCGTTAGAATGGAGAATATATCTATAGTGCTATTTGTTTTTGCAATTTTAAGTTTAACAGCACTGTCAGTTCTTAAAAATGGCGTAAAAGATAACAAAATCCCAATCTAAAAAATTTGAAATTTCAGTAACAAACTACAAAAGTACAATAAATGCTGCACTTTATTCAAAATCCAGGTCATTTTCACCGAAATTTGTAGAGTTGTAGAGGAAGGTATACCTAAGAGGAACAAACATAAAAAATAGGGGTTCATGTGCTTGTTTTTAAACTATCAGTATTTTTATTAGAGCAAATGTGCTTTTTAAAACACCAAAAATGCGCCGAATGCTTTGTATCTATGTGAAGAAAAAATCAAAACCACTCTACCATTTATTCAAACTCGGAGTAATATTCGTGATTCTTGGCAGCACTGCAGAGTAAAGTATTTTGAAATTGTAGAGAATCTTTTTTTGAATGGTCCATGGAATAATTCCATTTTTTAGCTTCATGAAATAACGCATCGGATCTGCAGTTAAAGTGCAGAAGATGAGAAAAATCAGCACATACCCGCAGCTAATAATCACCTGTTCATCCATTGTGACGTCAGCGCGCAGAGTGTAAACTATGCGCAGATCATAATGCGCACAAACATAACTGTGGAACGTCCTTAAACGGTTTGACTTCCCTTTTTAATCAATGATTTGTGGAACAGCAAATATCACGTCTAACACATGTCCAATCAATCTAATCAATCTAATATCAAACATTACATATCCAACTGGTTTCAAACCAATGGCAAATTGATTAAAAGTCATTCAAACATGAAATGCAGTATCATATCAACAAATATAAACTTAATTAACATATCACATTATTCGAATAACAAATGTCAAATCAATCAAATATCCCAGTATTCAATTGCCAAAATTACTAATGCCGACATGCATATTGGCCATTATTACCTGTACAAGGCATTTTATGAGATAAACAAAAGTTATATTTCGCTCGCTACTTTCAATCTGAGACCAACGAGGTAAACATTTGCCATGTCTCCGTCCCCGGGCGTTGCCCAGAGGAATCCTGTACAAAACAGAGGGCAATACTGGCCATATTTTTGCTAGTGCGCTTGCGAAATAGGAACCGATTTTGATCGCTAATTTCATTAATTGAGAAATCTGGCTGGAACCAGTTTATAGACCGACGCATTGTAGATAATATTATATAACTCAAACCGACTCGCCAAGTGGATATACCGCACTCGGTCGTGCGGACCTCGGTGCGGTATATTCATTGGCTCTTCTCGCTTATCGTTCATTGGCCATGCATGCACGCGCCTACGTGCAATATTTGTATATTAAACGTAACTTGACGTAACTACGCGCGACTGCAAGGTAACAATATACGTCACGATTGATATGGACGTTTCACAGTTATGTTTGTGCGCATCATGATCTGCGCATATTTTACACTCCGCGCGCTGACGTCACAATGGATGAGCAGGTGATCAATCAGCTGTAGGTATGAGCTGATTTTACTCCTTATCTGCACTAACTGCAGATCCGATGTATGAAGTACGAATAATTGTGACCCCGGGCCGAGTTTAAATGATAGAGTGGTTTGGAATTTTCACTCTCATAGATACAAAGCCTTTGGCGCGTTTTGTGGGTGTTTTAAAAAGCACAGTTGCTCTCAGAAAAATGCTGATAGTTTGAAAACAAGCACATAAAAACCCATATCGTTTAATGTTTGCATCTCTTAGGTATACCATCCTCTATACATTTGCAAAGTTTGGTGAAAATGACATGGGTCTTGAATAAAGTGCAGCTTTCTTGTATTTCTCAAGTTTGTTTTTGAAATTCCATATTTTGATGTTGAGTTTTTGTTATCTTTCTCGCAATTTCTAAGAACTGAGGGAGCTGTTAGACTTAAAAGAACAAACAATTAATAGCAATATAAATATATTATCCATCTTAAGGATACAATTATTGATTATATTGCGAAATTTGATGAAATTTTCATGGATTTTTACTAAGTAATAGAGCTTTCAACTCATTGTTGTGATCTCGTGAGGTCTAAAAATGTCAATTTTTTTTTAATGCGCAATTCTTAAGAACATTCATTTTGGTAAACTTTGAAGCTCTATAGCATTAAATCAAGCACATGAACCCATGTTAATTTTTGCATTTTTGGAATATTTAGGTGATATGACATTGATTGTCAATGCTTGGGAGCTTGTTTGCTTGTTTTCTGCGCATTTTGGGCTGTTTCAAGTCAACTCTCTATAGTTTGGACACTGATAATTTGAAAACAACTTAAACGAGCACATAGAACCCATATTTTTAATGTTTAAACTTTAGAATATATTCCTCTAAAAATATAGAGAATATGATGAAAATTACACGGATTTTGAATGTTTGTGAGCAGAACTAAGGAACCATTTATTTTTAAGACATTTTGGACGGTATTAGACTTTTAGACTGTTTCGGGCCAACTCGCAACAATTTGGACACTGATAGTTTAAAACGATCACATGGATCCCATATTTTCAATCTTTTAACGTCTTTAGAATATATTCCTCTACAAATCTAGAGAGTATGAGGAAAATGACATGGACTTTGAATGTTTGGGAGCAGAACTACGGAACCATTCGTATTTTAGATATTTTAGACGGTATAAGACCATTGCACGTTTTCGGCGGATTTGGGGGCTGTTGAGTCAAGCCAACTCGCAACTACTTTTGACACTAATAGTTTAAAAACGAGCATATGGGCTCCATATTTTTAATACGTTAACGTCTTCAGAATGTATTCCTCTACGAATCTAGAGAGTAGGATGAAAATGACATGGATTTTGAATCTTTGGGAGCAAAACTACAGAAACATTCGCATTTTAGATGGTATTATTAGACTTTTGCATGTTTTCGGCGCATTTAGGCGATTTTCAAGCCAACTCGCAACATTTTGGACATTGATAGTTTAAAAGGAGCACATGGACCCCATATTTTAACTTCCCTACACCTTCGCAATGCATTCTTCTACAATTTTGCCGAATATGATGAAAATGACATTGCTTATCAATAAAGTCCAGCTTAAAGTATACGTTTTTAATTTTCGAGTAGATTCACGCCTTTTGAAGATTTGTTTTTTGGAAGTTTATGCACCATTCTTGTCAAATGAGGGCGCTGCTGACTCCAAAGAGACATAGTTATGCCAATTCAAATATTTTCTCCCACTTAGCAGCTCAGATACATATCCTGAAAGTTTGATTAAGTTTAATGTGATATCGACAGAGTAAAGATGATTTAAACTCATTTGGTGAATTCGTGAGGTCTAAGAGAGGCATAATTCTCTTTATTGCGCAACATCTCATATCATTCAAATACGGCAACTTTAAAGTCCCGTATAAAAAAAATAATCACATGAACCTATATTATTTTTTGCATTTTCATAATGCATAAATACCAAAGAAACTCTCTGCAAAATTTGGTGAAAATGGCATGGACTTCATTTTAACTCTGGAACGTCCTTAGCTTCTTTTACAATCAATTAAGTACTTGCGTTGGTTATTGTTGACAAATGTTGACGTTATATGTTATGTTAAAGCTTAGGATGTGCCTTTTTAAGCTTACGGAAAATCTCAAAATTAATTTTAGACAACATTTTTGTGGTAACAGGTCACATAATATAGATACCGAACATTAAATATCTGCTTCCAAACCCCTATTGAATAAACATATATTTAAAGCAAAATATTAAATTACTTATCTGTTTGCTTTATGGATCGGTATTATGTTTAAACATTATTGCACATTATCATTTTTTGCAAAAAAATCGTATAAGCTGAAGCTAAATGGTGTAAGTTCCTTTATAAAATACAACCAACTGATCCCCACCCCGTCATGTTTCACAAAGCGTCTTGTCGGTGACTTTCAGTGACGAATACCCTCTCAGCCAATGAGATAAAGGGATTTTAGTTTAACTGTTGTTAGTGGTAATCAGCGACTTATGGTTTATAAAATACCCCTGTTTGCAAGCTCAGAGCTGATACGGTCTTTTGTTTCACTTTCATTCGTCATTGTATGATTGTTTATAACCTGGTTATTTTTGTTCAAGTTTTGAAAGGGTCGGCTTACCAGTATAATTACAGGCCTTAACTCGATGGCGAGGCAGTGATGGGGTAAATGATGGGGGCTGGGAATGACAACCCGAATGCAATATCCTGTTATATGCAACAGCCACACCAGTGGGACAGGCTCCAAACCGATCGATGGCATGTTATTGGACATAACGTAAATATTTTGATCGAAGTGGAATCGATTTCATTAGTATGGTTCCGACATTAGGTAGAAATACAAGGCTATTTCGGTTATTCGACCAAGCAAATCATCATCTCCACCAACACCACCTCCATGGCCTTCACCTTCACCATTGTCACCATCACCCCACCCGAATTATATCCATCTTCATTATTCAAATTATACAGATATAATACCCTTCTGCTGTATTAATGCATAATTAATTTGATTAATAATTCTGGCTTTTTCCTTTTTTTTCTTTCAAGCAATCTGCTTATGACAATCCCTCGGATTCCTTCCCTAATTTGGTAGTAGATCATATCTGTTTGTTATGTATGAATGCGGAAGAAAACCAAAAAAAATCAAGCCTGTATTCATTATTTCGTTCTTTAAGTTCTTCTTTGATATAACACCCTTCTGCTGTATTAATGCATAATTAATTTAATTAATTTTAATCTGGCATTTTCCTTTTTTTTTCTTTCAAGCAATCTGCTTATGACAATCCCTCGGATTCCTTCCCTAATTTGGTAGTAGATCATCGCATACATTCGTAATTCCGAAGCTTCGTTATTCCGAAGGTTCGGATATTCCGAAGGTTCGTTATTCCGAAGGTTCGTATTTCCGAAGGTTCGTAATTCCGAAGATTCGTTAGTCCGAAAACGAAATGAGGTTCGTAATTCCGAAGGTTCGTTAGTCCGAAAACAAAGTGAGGTTCGTAATTCCAAAGGTTCGTTAATCCGAAAACGAAATGAGGTTCGTAATTCCGAAGGTTCGTTAGTCCGAAAACGAAATGATTAACAAACCAGATTTCGTTTTCGGACTAACGAACCTTCGGAACAACGAACCTTATTTCGTTTTCGGATTAATGAACCTTCGGAACAACGAACCTTATTTCGTTTTCGGATTATCGAACCTTCGGAACATCGAACCTTATTTCGCTTTTGGATTATCGAACCTTCGGAATAACGCCACAAATGTTCGGATTAACGAACCCTTTTATGTTTTCGGATTAACGAACATCGAGGTCTAGGCAACTTACGTGTTTCGGAATTACGAACCTTCGGAATAAAGAACCTTCGGAATTACGAACCTTCGGAATTACGAAGTGTAACCGTAGATCATATCTGTTTTGTTGTGTATGAATGCGGAAGAAAACAAAAAAAATCAAGCCTGTATTCATTATTTCGTTCTTTAAGTTCTTCTTTGATCCACCTCTTAAATTGTCCCATTTTCCCGTATTTTTTTTTTCTTCTTTTTACATCGCCTAGAAAATCACCCTTGATCTTTCTCATGTGATGCCATCCCTGGTTGCTGTATAAACACTTTCAGTTTACAACATATCTTTAATCTTCTTCCAGGTTCTTATCTGCCAAGAAATCAAGGAAAATGTCAAAACAAGGAAGTGGTAAGCATCAGTTGAAGTGATATATCAAAGCATTACTACGTATTGAATCAATGCGAATTCATTTGTATACACTGAGCTCTTTATGCGGTAACGAGAAACGTCAAGCTGTGCTAATTATTAAGCAAAACTCATCCTAATATTCATCATGGCGAACCACACAATTCCTCGTTATGTGTCCGTGATTGTTTTGATGACTGCATTTCTGCAAATGGCTTCAGTTCGAGTTAAAAGTGAACATGGTGAGTATATTTTATAAAATTATCACGTTAAATGTAAAATGTATCCTGCAATAAAAATGTAATCATTTTTTACTTTTGACAGATTTCGGTGTCTTATGGAATATACTCTGATAATGCATATTATGGTAGGCTGTAAGTAAAAAGATGCAATTAAGAAATATACTAAAACGTTTCTTTAAAAATATTATTATTCATATTATTATTATTATTTTTACCATTGTTATCATTATTAGTAGCATTACTATCATTATTATTATTATGATTATTAAGTGGGAAGTGGTGTTCTTTGCAATGATGTAAATGTAACAGATAATGGGAAATGTGCGATTTGCATTACTTTAAAAACGCCCTTTGTAAATATTAGCCAAAAATTACCTTCCTGCTTTACAAAAAATAGTGACTTTATGCAGTATGTTTTGAAAATACATCAAGTTTGTATTTTCTCCTTGCAAACCAAAGGAAGTTATTGGTATTGTTTTAAAGTTTGAAAATGACAAGAGTCCTGGTTTCGACGGTGTTTGCAGTGCATTGATGAAGATTGTTGTTCATATATTATGTTACCCCTTATGCGATATTATTAATTTGCCTTTAAATACCAGCACAGTTCCAGATAAACTAAACATTGCTAAAGTCATTCCAGTTTGTAAAAGTGGATCAAAAATAATTCAAGGCCCATATCTTTCCTGTTTTTTTTTTTCAAAACATTTAGAATAATGTTTGTAGTACATACGTCTATTACATGCGACTATACATGTATAAACTTTGGATAAGTGCATTATTGTTACTCCCAAACAATTTGGTTTTCAAATTGGACACTCCGCATCTTCTGCCATTTTTTTATTTATACATAAATCATCAAATTCCTTTGATTATAGAGAAATATGACATGATTGATTTTTTTTCTTACTTAGCAAGACATTGGATTCCTTTGATCACATAATTTTATGGGTCAAATTTAAAAATTATCCTTTTTTATAGGATCGTAATGGAGTGGTTTCAAGGTTATTTAGATATTCGAAAGCAGTGATTAGATAACTTTGAAGTTCAATAAGAGATTTGGAGTGCCCTAAGGTTCGATCTTACGGCCGCTATTATTTACATTATCTACAAACGATATTTGTAATATTTACAAAACGTTAAAATGGATATTTATATGCAGATGACACTAGCATGACTAGTTTGTTTATGTCTCACCAAGAAATTACAGTTCTTCAAATACATTTCATTTCGAAATTGGAATTGTCAAATGATTAGCAGGTGATAAACTTACACTCAATTAAGGAAAGCTAATTTTATGACATTCACAAAAGATCAAATTGCTACTACGTTAACGAAAATTAAGGTAATAGACTCTTTGATTGATCAGGTCACACAGGTAACTTTTCTAGGTGTCTTAATTGATAACAATCTGCAACCAAATAGCTAAACGCGCTTGTGTATTTAATAAAATTAAATTAGTCACTAATTGAACCTTAATGATCTTATATAATACTTTATTTTACCGTATCATCGCATGGCCATGTTCCAGTATGCAGAATACACATATAATTTACTGTTGCAAAAAAAATAATACGAAGTGTTACACATAGTCAATATCTTGCAAATACTGTGCCTCTCATTCATAAAATGCCTGATTTATTGATTATGACGATGTAATTTCCATTAATTTATGTTATGAATAAAACTCTACAAAGCACTATATTACAATATTTTCAATTGAATAAGTTGTTTATGGATATCAAACCGGTAATTCAGATAATTCATAAAATTAATATATTTTGGGGGGTTCTCATGATTAGGATTGCTACACCGTTACATACAAAATTAAGCCCATCATTAAATACTTTCAAACGAAAAATTAGATTTTGGTTACTTCAAAACTATTCACATGGGCAATTATTCATACTCAATAAAATGTTTGAGGGTGTGTGTGAATAAGAAAGGACCGATTGGCATGTATAATAATTCTGTGTTGATGATTGTATGTTAGTATGTACCTATGTTTTATTTATTTTTTGAATCTGTGATTTTTTTCATGTACATATATCCTTGGAACTGGCTTTTACATAAGACTTTCTGTCACTCCCTATACTTTCATTTCTGTAGAGTAAAAGTACATCTTTATTCACTCTTTTTATGCTTGTTTGCTTATTTTTTTTTCATATAATTTTGTAGCATAATTTGATGTGTGTATTTGGGTATGTATTGTGCCTTCATGCTATGTTGTTTTTAATAAAGTATTAAATAAATGAATTGAACCCAGCTGATTAGAACCTATCCAAAAAAATTAACAAAATTTAATCGAAACAAACTTTGTATTAAACACAAATGTATTTACGTTATACACAAAATTATGTACATATAGATTTTGTTTATGTTTTCCCCCCTTTTCCGGGCGTGCAATAGTCGTCTATTGCAAAGCTGTGATGTGTTGTCATGCTACATCTGATTCCTCTGAATGTCATGTGACCCGCATTCACCAAATCAGCTGCCATGGATGGTCTATATTTCAGATGCTCCCTATTAAAGTGACACGGCATTTTCTCCTGCGAAAATTGCTCCGGGTTTAATTTTTGCCTAAAATGTAGGGTTAGGGTTATAAGTAGTTAGGGGTTAGACCTCATACCAACTTGACCTTTGACCTTTGACCGCATGACCTTTGACCCCAACTTCCGGTCACTGTTGACCCCGTGACCCCACCTTCCGGTCAATCATGACCTTTGACCTTTGGGTACGCGGTAAACAGGAAATTGGATAATGGAGCGCGGGAAGCGATTTTAATTGGATAATGGAGCGCGGGACGCGATTTTAATTGGATAATGACTCCGCGTGGGGACGCCATCTTAATTGGATAATGAAGCGCGGGACGCGATTTTAATTGGATAATGACTCCGCGTGGGGACGCGATTTTAATTGGATAATGACTCCGCGTGGGGACGCCATCTTAATTGGATATGAGTCCACGTAGGGACTCGATCTACAGGAAATTTAATTAACCTCCGCGTGGGGTGTGGCGTCATCGCCGCGTATGGGTGACTTCCGGTCAAGGCCTGACCTAGTTTGCTACGTAGTCACGACCAATACCACCAATGACACAGAGTGTAAGTTCGATGGTTGTAATCATGTAATATATATATATATATATATATATATATATATATATATTACACTTTAATTTTTGTATTTTGACTTGATATATTACAGTTTTTACCTTTGGATTTAATCTGGGGCAACTTTTTTTGAAAAGTGAAAAGTTATCTTTCTCCGCCTACCGGCAGATATGTTGACCCAGACTTCCGGTCAGCCACGACGTCACCGTGAAATGGTATTACGACGCAGTTACGCAACCACCGTGATGTCATAGAATTACCCTTATCGAACCATCGGTATTGCACCACCGTGGCGCAATCGTCACGTATAGGATACGATGCACAAAACAGACGTATGATTTCTGCACAGTTTCCTATTTAAAAAAGGATCTTTTTTCGCCTACCGGCGGATATGTCAACCGCCTCGCATGACGTCACCGGCTACGCAAGCACCGTGATGTCATCCCAGGGAATTACCCTTTACCCGGTATTGCACCATCGTGGCGCAATCGTCACGTATAGGATACGATGCGCAAAATAGACGTATGATTTCTATACAGTTAAAAAGTGAAAAGTTATCTTTCTCTGCCTACCAGCAGATATGATCAAGTGCCTCGCGGTTCACGAATCGATCGCCCCATGCACGGCCAACGCGCGTCATTGAACTTGGGATATCCTATTCAAGGTGAAAGCCGACTCTCTCTCTGCCTCTTATAAAAATTATTGGTAATCCAACATGTGATTATAATCCTGATAATAGCGACATCTCAAGCTCTACTCATTCCAGACTCTCCCCCATCAAAACTCTCTGACTTTTCCATACTGTTTTGTACATACTTCCATACTTTTCATTTTAACTCACATGACCTGCACGGCTCTCTGACTCGCAAAAGTATACTATATTGAAACCAGTAGATGACTCCTTTCAATCAACTTCATTCATCCGCAGTACAGATGGTGATAACATGAAACACTATACAGTCAAGGATGATTATTTTATTATTATTATCATTTATTCTATTCCATTTCAATGTAGATAGGTTCAGATAGTGTATAAACAGCAGATGTTTATACAAAGGTAAAAATAATGTAAGATATGTTCTCAAATTACGTTGTCACAACAAAATAATTAACTGTTCATTGTTAATATTAAAGTGAAGTTCTCGTTTTTCTATTTCTTCGCTTAACTTAAATATTGTAACACATGTCTATGGATGGCATTCAGAAAATATGAAAACAATGATGTTCAAACTGTCATTTATGTTGACGGCGTTTTCTTGGATTATTATTATTCGACAAGCTGATGTTTGTGCCTTTAGTTGTAGGTTCCATCTTCACCCTCCGTTTCTTCTCCACCATCATCATTATCGTCATCGTCACCTTGATACTGGAATAAACCATCGAATTGTGAACCATGTCTGGCTAACACTCTCTGTACGGCTTTCCGGAATCCCATGCCATTCTCTAATCTTTCCGTGAGATCGGACACGATTTCACGATTGATGTCAGCGTCTTCGAGGTACACGTTCTGCTGCAAGAACTGAGAGTAAAGATCGAAAAAGATGCGTTTGATTGCCCACATTAGTTTCACGTGAGCCTTTTCTTTAGCGTCTTCCTCGTCCATTCCTTCTGAGATGTATTTCTGATATTTTTCGTCTCTCAAGTCCTCGGTGGCCGTCATGGCTTGCTCTAACCATCCTCGATAAGCGAGGTTGTCTTCAGTTTCTTCCATGTTTGCTGTCATTGACGATTCGTGTCCATCGCTTTCTGATACGCTCGTTTCGGAATCATCGTTGGATTCTTCAACTCTTTGCATTTGAGAGGGTGGGTCGGAGTCTTCATCTTCACTCGTTTCTTCTCCAGTATCATGCTCATTTTGTTCATGCCTCTGCATATCATACTTCCTACTAAAGGTTTTATCGCATCGTGAACAAGCGTAACGGTTGGACATATCCAATGTATTCATGTTGACTCGATGATTATTTGCTGGGAAATGAAGAAAATTAACGTTCAACCTTGTAATAATACGTAATCATGAAACGCGCGCGAGGGTACTTTGATTCTTACGGATTCTTACGGATTTTTACGGATTCTTACGGATTCTTACGGACTCTTACGGATTCTTACGGATTCTTACGGACTCTTACGGATTCTTACGGATTCTTGCGGATTCTTACGGATTTTTACGGATTATAGCTTACGGATTTTTACGGATTTTTACGGATTTTTACGGATTTTTACGGATTTTTACGGATTTTTACGGATTCTTACGGATTCTTACGGACTCTTACGGATTCTTACGGATTTTTGCGGATTCTTACGGATGTTTACGGATTTTTACGGATTCTAACGGATGTTTACGGATGTTTACGGATGTTTACGGATATTTACGGATGTTTACGGATTCTTACGGATTCTTACGGATTCTTACGGATTCTTACGGATTTTTACGGATTCTTACGGACTCTTACGGACTCTTACGGATTTTTGCGGATTCTTACGGATTTTTACGGATTTATCAATGCTTTCATATAATCTCAAGGAAAATATGTTCATCCACATTAGAATGACCCATGTAAGGATGCATAAGAATCCGTAAAAATCCGTAAGAGTCCGTAAGAATCCGTAAAAATCCGTAAGAATCCGTAAGAGTCCGTAAGAATCCGTAAAAATCCGTAAACATCCGTAAGAATCCGTAAATATCCGTAAACATCCGTAAACATCCGTAAACATCCGTAAGAATCCGTAAAAATCCGTAAACATCCGTAAGAATCCGCAAAAATCCGTAAGAATCCGTAAGAGTCCGTAAGAATCCGTAAGAATCCGTAAAAATCCGTAAAAATCCGTAAAAATCCGTAAAAATCCGTAAAAATCCGTAAAAATCCGTAAAAATCCGTAAGCTATAATCCGTAAAAATCCGTAAGAATCCGCAAGAATCCGTAAGAATCCGTACGAATCCGTAAGAATCCGTAAAAATCCGTAAGAATCCGTAAAAATCCGTAAGAATCCGTAAAAATCCGTAAGAATCCGTAAGGATCCGTAAGGATCCGTAAGAATCCGTAAAAATCCGTAAAAATACGTAAGCTATAATCCGTAAGAATCCGTAAGAATCCGCAAAAATCCGTAAAAATCCGTAAGAATCCGTAAAAATCTGTAAAAATCCGTAAGAATCCGTAAAAATCCGTAAAAATCCGTAAGAATCCGTAAGGATCCGTAAAAATCCGTAAAAATCCTTAAGAATCCGTGAAATTATGTGAGTAATCGAAGTCCTTTCGCGCGCGTTTCATGATTACGTATTATTACAAGGTTGAACGTTAATTTTCTTCATTTCCCAACAAATAATCATCGAGTCAACATGAATACGTTGGATATGTCCAACCGTTATGCTTGTTCACGATGCGATAAAACCTTTAGTAGGAGGTACGATATGCAGAGGCATGAACAAAACGAGCATGATACTGGACAAGAAACGAGTGAAGATGAAGACTCCGACCCATCCTCTCAAATGTAAAGAGTTGAAGAATCCAACGATGATTCCGAAACGAGCGTATCAGAAAGCGATGGACACGAATCGTCAATGACAGCAAACATGGAAGAAACTGAAGACAACCTCGCTTATCGAGGATGGTTAGAGCAAGCCATGACAACCACCGAGGACTTGAGAGACGAAAAATATCAGAAATACATCTCAGAAGGAATGGAAGAAGAAGACGCTAAAGCAAAGGCTCACGTGAAACTACTCTGGGCAGTCAAACGCATCTTTTTCGATCTTTACTCTCAGTTCTTGCAGCAGAACGTGTACCTCGAAGACGCTGACATCAATCGTGAAATCGTGTCCGATCTCACGGAAAGATTAGAGAATGGCATGGAATTCCGGAAAGCCGTACAGAGAGTGTTAGCCAGGCATGGTTCACAATTCGATGGTTTATTCCAGTATCAAGGTGACGATGACGATGATGATGGTGGAGAAGAAACGGAGGGTGAAGATGGAGTCTACAACTAAAGGCACAGACATCAGCTTGTCAAATAATAATAATCCAAGAAAACGCCGTCAACATAAATGACAGTTTGAACTTCATTGTGTTCATATTTTTTGAATGCCATCCATAGACATGTGTTACAATCCATTAAGTTAAGCGAAGAAATAGAAAAACGAGAACTTCACTTTAATATTAACAATTAACAGTTAACAATTAGTTTGTTATTACAACATAATTTGAGAACATAACTTACATTATTTTACCTTTGTATCAAAATCTGCTGTTTATACAGTATCTGAACCTATCTACATTGAAATGGAATAGAATAAATGATAAGAATAATAAAGAATCATCCTTGACTGTATAGTGTTTCGTGTTATCACCATCTGTACTGCGGATGAATGAAGTTGATTGAAAGGAGTCATCTACCGGTTTCAATATACATACTTTTGCGAGTCAGAGAGCCGGGCAGTTAAAATGAAAAGTATGGAAATATGAACAAAACAGTATGAAAAAAATCAGAGAGTTTTGATGGGGAAAAGTCTGGAATGAGTAGATCCTGAGATGTCACTATTATAATCACATGTTGGATTACCAATAATTGTTGTAATAAGAGGCAGAGAGAGCCGGCTTTCACCTTGAATAGGATATCCCAAGTTCAATGACGCGCGTTGGCCGTGCATCGGGCGATCGATTCGTGAACCGCGAGGCACTTGACATATCTGCTGGTAGGCAGAGAAAGATAACTTTTTCAATAGGAAACTGTGTAGAGATCATAGGTCTATTTTGTGCACCGTATCCTATACGTGGCGATGACGATTGCGCCACGGTGGTGCAATACCGATACGGTGCGATAAGGGTAATTCCCTGGGGTGACATCACGGTGGTTGCGTCGCTAACACCATTTCAGGGTGACGTCATGCGAGGCGCTTGACATATCTGCTGGTATATCATGTATATAGACGGAGAAAGATCACTTTTTCAATAGGAAACTGTATAGATGTCTTTTTTGTGCATCGTATCCTATACGTGACGATGACGATTGCGCCACGGTGGTGCAATACCGGGTAAAGGGTAATTCCCTGGGATATGACATCACGGTGCCTGTGTAGCTGGTGACGTCATGCGAGGCGCTTGACATATCCGCCGGTAGGCGGAGAAAGATCGCTTTTTAAATAGGAAACTGTATAGATGTGTGTTTTGTGCATCGTATCATATGCCCGTGCAACATCGCTGCATCGTGTGATCGACCGGAAGTCATCCATACGCGGCGATGACGCCACGGTGGTGCAATACCGACGGTGCAATAAGGGTAATTCTATGACATCACGGTGGTTGCATAACTGCGTCGTAATACCATTTCATGGCTGACCGGAAGTCTGGGTCAACCCATCGGGTCGTGTGGTCAAAGGCTGACCGGACTAAAGGTCATGGCTGACCGGGCCAAAGGTCAAAGGCTGACCGGGCTAAAGGTCAAAGGCTCACCGGACTAAAGGTCATGTTGTCAAAGGGCATGGGTCAAAGGTCATGCGGTCAAAGGCTGACCGGACTAAAGGTCATGGCTGACCGGGCCAAAGGTCAAAGGCTGACAGGCTAAAGGTCAAAGGCTGACCGGACTAAATGTCATGTGGTCAAAGGGCATGGGTCAAAGGTCATGTGGTCAAAGGTCATGGCTGACCGGGTCAAATAGGTATGAGGTCTCTCCCATAACTACTGTTATAGCCTAGTGAAAAGTTTATGATAGGGTATAGCGTATAACCTAAGGTTGAAGTTGGTCATTCAATTAGTGTATGGAATTTACAAAGGAGCAATTGTCACCGGAGCAAATGTCATGGAACCCTATCTAAATGCTCAGTAGCTCCCATGTTCGCCATGTTATTGTTATGCTTTTTGTATCGTTCTATCATTCCTCATCAGGAACAGGCTATGTGGGTTGTTACCCTGTCGGACCGCACTGGCAAGGTGTGTTAACTGACAAAGACAGTATTGAGGAAACTGTAGACGACTGTGCTTATCATTGCAGTGGGTACACCTACACATCCATCGCAATCCGAAGCTGCTTTTGCAGCAACGGTTTGCCATATAATAGCCTATTTATGGATGAACAACGCTGCAACATCACCTGTAGCCGCAATCCTTGCCAAATATGTGGGGCAGGTGGATACTACTCAGGTTATTGGTTTTAATTATTTTCATTGTAGAGTTCAAATTTTGAGGTATATTAATTTTATGTCCGGGGTTCGGACATGATTAAAAACTGGCCTTAAGGCGAGAGAATGACGACTCTCCCCTTAGTTTCACCCAACCCCCTCCTGACCCCTCATTTGTTGGCCCTTACTACATGTATGCTGATTAGACAGCTTTTGCTGGGTTAATTGCGGTATTGTAACACCGCAAAAGTGAGCATCGGTCACCCGACCTACGGGACGATACGTGTTTTTTTTAAAGTCGCACAGCAAGTTGCCAATAATTTACTGTCAAAATAACAATACAAAAAATTCATGACAACTTGCTGTACCCTTTCCACTATACAAAAGTATTTCATTAATTTTACCCTACTTTCACAGTAAAATGAGGTCGGCAAAATTAGATTGGTTGTGTTCGTTTGTTTGTTTGTTTGTTTGTTTGTTTGTGTGTTTGTTTACAGTGTAGTGCTGAATATGAGGTGGTGCATTATACTGCTGACAAATTGAAGCAACTAAGATTTTTGAATTCAAAATTGACCTTCTATTCATTTGGGATATTTTCTGCATGATTTACATGTATAAAAATTGAAGTCGCAAAGCCCCCATTTTTGTTTTAATAAAGACGTTTCAAAAGCAAGTTACCCCATAATGTTTCCAAATAAAACAAACTTTTTCCTCACTTCAATACTCATGAATTCATTCCATAGAGTTAATCGCTCTTGTCGATGGACGGCAGTCCACGCATACGCCTTTTTTACACAGATCTTAGCATCAATCCAAAGTCTTAAATAATTTGGAACAAATTTCGTTTCATATTAACCAGTTTACAACACAGCCGAGATACTCAACAGAGTGCAAGTTACTGCTGGATTGTCATGCTGTAAATTTGAAGACTCTTCCAAACATTTTTACGCCGAATGTGTGGACCGAACAAACCGGACAATGGAGTCTGATGAGGCTCCTTCTACCATGTCTACCTATATTCCTACTACCGAAATTGGTAAGATATTAAATGTTCGACTGGAGAAAAGGGAATATTCTTCATTCCATAACGTAAACATTTTGATCGAAGTGGACTCGATTTCATTAGTATGGTTGCGACATTAGTTATACAAATACAAGGATTTTTCAATTATTGGACTAAGGGAATCATCATTATCTCCACCATCACCATCACCATGGCCTTCATTTCACCATTGTCACCATCATCCCCATCCATATCATCTCCATCTTCATGACTTCATTATTCAAATTATACAAATATTATGCACTTTTGCTGTATGAATGTATTATTGATTTAATTAATTCTAATCTGGCATTTTCCTTTTTTTTCTTTCTGCTTATGATTACAATCCTTCGGATTCATTCCCTAATTTGGTAGTAGATCATATTTGTTTGTTATGTATGAATGCGAAATACAACAATAAATCAAACCTGTATACATTATTCTGTTTTTTAAAGGGGTGGTCCAGGCCAGGTTTAATTTATATCCACTAGATAGACAAAAACCTTCTCTTTCCTATACTATATTTTTTTAAAGAAATAAGAGGCACAGTTATTTTTTATTGAATTTTCAATTTTGCCAAAATCATATTCTGGCATGAGTCTGTACGATCCCAGAATGCAATGCGCAGCTTTTTCTGTGACGTAGCATCTCCACTTTGGCTTCGCTGGCTGCTGCTACGAGCGCGAGCGAGCTAGCTAGCTAGCTAGCTATCGCTCGCACGTATGCGTATAGATCATCAGCGCCGGCCGCGCATACGTACGGTATTAGCTACATGTAGTTTTCGACTTGCATTGATCATGTTGATTGCGGCCACCGTCGACCCTGTAATTCACAATTTGTTTGTTTCTCGCCGTTTATTTCATAATTTGAACAATTAATATGTCGGGTCCTGCGGGGTATGCATTCCAACCAAGGTGGAATGCGGAAGAGTTGGAGAACCGTCGAAGAATAGAAGAAGAAGAGGTGGAGGAAGATCCGATCGTACCGCAGCCAGCGGCCGATCGAGTGGGGAGAAATGACTGGTGTCGGTGCGGGAACTGCCCGGTGATGCCGACGGCCAGAGAGAGCATTTGGTCCTCGCAAACGACTCTACTCGCGTTATATTTGTATGTTTTTATGTCAAACTTGTCAGTCCCAATATTGTGAAGCCACTGGGCACATCTCTCTCGATCTCGGATCGGATTTGGTATAGAAAACGCACTTTTATGGTTATTTTCTCCCGGCCGAACCGAGCAGCCGTATGCCTGACACATAGGCATATTGCAGCTGTGAGACGTCGCGCGCTGGATTGTTGCGAAACCAAAGTGGAGATGGTACGTCACAGTCACGTGACCGATCTCGCTACATGTGCGCGAAATTTAGTTCTTTTTGCCCCAAATAACCGTTACAAGAAATGCTCTTAAAAATCTCCAAAGTCGAGTAAGGAGATAATACTTTTTGAAATGGCTCCTGTAATTATTTACTACGGGCTAAATATTTTTTGGAGCTGGCCTGGACAACCCCTTTAAGTTCTTCTTTGATCCACCTCTTAAATTGTCCCATTTTCCCGTTTCTTTTTTTCTTTTTACATCGCCTAGAAAATCACCCCTGTCCTTTCCCTCGTAGTGCCGCCCCTGCTTGCAATTGAAATGCGGAAGAAAACAAAAAAAATCAAGCCTGTATACATTCTTTCGTTCTTTAAGTTCTTATTTGATCCACCTCTTAAATTGTCCCATTTTCCCGTATTTTTTTTTTCTTTGTTTACATCGCCTAGAAAATCACCCCTGCCATCCCTGGTGCTGTAGAAATACTTTCAGTTTGCAATGTATTTTTCATATCCTTTCAGGTGTCTTAATTGATCATAATCTGCTACGAAATAGCTAAACGCGCTTGTGTATTTTATAGAATTAAATATGTCACTAATGGAACCTTAATGATCTTATATAATACTTTATTTTACCACATTTATATCTTTTTATCATCACATGGGCATGTTCCAGTATGCAGAATACAAAAATAATTTACTGTTCCAAAAGAAAATAATACGAAGTGTTACACATATTCAATATCTTGCCAATACTGTGCCTCTCTTTCATAACATAAAAACAATCAAACCGGTAATTCAGATAATTTATAAAATTTATATATTTTGGGGGGTTCTCATAATTAGGAATGCTACACCGTTACATACAAAATTAAGCCCATCATTAAATAGTTTCAAACGAAAATGAGATTGTGGTTACTTCAAAACTATTCACAGGTGCAATTATTCATACTCAATAAAATGTTTGAAGGTGTGTGTAAATAAGAAAGGACCGATTGGCATGTATAAGAATTCTGTGGTGATAATTGTATGTATGCATGTACCTATGTTTTATTTATTTTTTTAATCTGTGATTTTTTTTCCTGTACATATATCCTTGGAACTGGCTTTACATAAGACTTAGACTTTCTGTCACTCCCTATACTTCCATTTCTGTAAAGTAAAAGTACATCTTTATTCACTCTTTTTATGCTCGTTTGCTTGTTTTTTTTATCATATAATTTCGTAGCATAATTTGATGTGTGTATTTGGGTATGTATTGTGCCTTCATGCTATGTTGTTTTTAATAGAGTATTAAATAAATGAATTAAACCCAGCTGATTAAAACCGATCAAAAAAAATTAACAAAATTTAATCGAAACAAACTTTGTATTAAACACAAATGTATTTACGTTATACACAAAATTATGTACATATAGATTTTGTTTATGTTTTCCCCCCTTTTCCGGGCGTGCAATAGTCGTCTATTGCAAAGCTGTGATGTGTTGTCATGCTACATCTGATTCCTCTGAATGTCATGTGACCCGCATTCACCAAATCAGCTGCCATGGATGGTCTATATTTCAGATGCTCCCCTTTAAAGTGACACGGCATTTTCTCCTGCGAAAATTGCTCCGGGTTTAATTTTTGCCTAAAATGTAGGGTTAGGGTTATAGCCTAGTGAAAAGTTTATGATAGGGTATAGCGTATAACCTAAGGTTGAAGTTGGTCATTCAATTAGTGTGTGGAATGTACAAAGGAGCAATTGTCACCGGAGCAAATGTCATGGAACCCTATCTAAATGCTCAGTAGCTCCCATGTTATTGTTATGCTTTTTGTATCTTTCTATCATTCCGCATCAGGAACAGGCTATGTGGGATGTTATCCTATCGGACTGCACTGGCAAGATGTGTTAACTGACAAAGACAGTATTGAGGAAACTGTAGACGACTGTGCTTATCATTGCAGTGGGTACACCTACACAGCCATCGCAATCCGAAGCTGCTTTTGCAGCAACGGTTTGCCATATAATATCCTAGTTGTGGATGAACAACGCTGCAACATCACCTGTAGCCGCAATCCTTGCCAAATATGTGGGGCAGGTGGATACTTCTCAGGTTATTAGTTTTAATTATATTTATTATAGAGTTCAAATTTTGAGTTATATTCATTTTATGTCCGGGGTTCGGGCATGATTAAAAACTGGCCTTAAGGCGAGAGAATGACGACTCTTCCCTTAGTTTCACTCATCCCCTTCTTACCCCTCATTTGTTGGCCCTTACTACATGTATGCTGATTAGGTAACTTTTATTTTGTTGATTCCGGTTTTGTAAGACCTCGAAAAGTGAGCATCGGACACCTGACCTACTTGACGAATACGGTTTATTAAAAAGTCACACAGCAAGTTGCCAAGAATTTCCCGTCAAAATAACAATACAGAAAATTAATGATAACCTGCTGTACCCTTTCCACCATACAAAAGTATTTCTTTAATTTACGCTAGTTTCACAGTAAAATTAGGCCGGCAAAATTAGATTTGTTGTGTTCGTTTGTTTGTTTATAGTGTAGTGCTGAATATGAGGTGGTGTATTTTACTGCTGACAAATTGAAGCAACTAAGATTTTTGAATTCAAAATTGACCTTCTATTCATTTGGGATATTTTCTGCATGTTTTACATGTAGAAAAATTGAAGTCGCAAGGCCCCCGTTTTTGTTTTAGTAAAGACGTTTCAAAAGCAAGTTACCCTAAAATGTTTCCAAATAAAACAAACTTTTTCCTCATTTCAATACTCTTGAATTCATTCCATATAGTTGATGTCTCTTGTCGGTGGACGGCAGTACACGCCTACACCGTGTTTTTTTTTTATTTTTACACAGATCAACCCAAAGTCTTAAATCATTTAGAATAAATTTCGTTTCATATTAACCAGTTTACAACACAGCCGAGATACTCAACAGAGTAAAAGTTACTGCTGGATTGTCATGCTGTATATTCGAAGACTCTTCCAAACATGTTTACGCCGAATGTGTGGACCGAACAAACCGGACAATGGAGTCTGATGAGTCTACCTCTTTTCCTACTACCGAAATTGGTAAGATATGAAACGTTCGTCGGAAGGGAGGGAATATTCTTCCTTCCATATCAGCAGCAGTATGATAGGAGTTTTCATTACACGGTGAACCTCGGATTCACAAACACAGTACATGCATTGAAATGCCCATCAAATGAAAAAAGATCAGCTTAGAGGCATTTCACGAAAATTCGTGAATTAGATCAGGGGAGTGTTTCATCAACATTTCCGTCCGACAAGTTGTCAGACCTGACAACTTTCCTTGATTCTGATTGGCTAAGAAGCACTGTTACTATGGTGACTGTCGGATAAAGTGGGACTTGTCGGATAAAACGTCCGACAAGTCCTTTCATGAAACGCTCCCCAGCAGTTTCGTTTAAGTTTCGTTGCTGACGACATATTGCAATATCGTTTGTGTCCAAAGTGTGTTTTTATTCGTCACTTTTTGTCAAAGATTTATTGGTTGTGCTTTGCATGAGGGTCATTTGCAAAACATTTCCTTGAATCAGTCGTGTGTCGCACCAAAATTTTAACATTTACAAAAATCCTGGCCCGACATTGTTGTATTATATTACATATACTGCAAAAATAATTCGAGGGTATTTATTCTACACGGTGTAAAACGAAAATTTTACAACCGAGATTTGGGAAGTAAATGAAGTATTTTCGGCCTTAAAAATGTCTGCCGCGTGGACATCATACGTGTAGGCACATAAAGGAACTTTAAACATTTATTTTTGTTGGCTTGTTTTATCTATTCTATATCTCTCGTATTTACAGAGGAACAAAAGAACTGCAATTTAGAGGTAGTAGAGGAATGCTGTCAACCATCATATTCACGTAATAATTCTTTATTAGAATATTCTTAAGGTGCATGCAGGGGTTTTACCACAGTAGCATGGGGCCAAGGGATGACAATCCACTATCCATTGTTGTTCTTTTCTTCAAAAAGTGAACAAAAATATTGTATAGTGGGTTAAAAGAGAATGGAAGACATGAACGAATATCTACAGCCAAGCCCCCATCATTCGATTGAGAAAAAAACATGGTGAAAATCTATTCCCACCCCATATCCCTGCAAATATCAGTCTGTGCTGGCTCTTGACTTAATGATATGAAGTTAACTTGTACACTCACACCACCGAAACCAACCCCAATAATTGCTTTGGTTGGTTTGGAGTCAGTTTCGAAGGTGTATAGCTTTTTCATGATACAATAAACAGAAGCGGATCTAGAGGGGGGGTTGGGGGGTTGCAACCCCCCCAAAAAAAAATCCGGGGACCATTTTTTTAAATCTTATCTTTTTTTTTTAACTTGTAATTTTATTTTATTCTATTTCTATGTATTTATTTCATTTATTATTATTATTATTATTATTATTATTATTATTATTATTATTTCTTTTTGGGGGAGGGGGGGGGGTTGGGCGAACAAATGTCACAGAGTCCCTTGTCCCCCCCCCCCCCCCCATCAGCTTTTTTGAGGACACGGGCCACCGCCGAAGTGACAAGCTAGGCCAGCGTTGCCGATTCTCATCCCCAAAATCCCCACATTAAAAAAAAAAAAAAAAATTGGGAGATTGTTGAAGTCTTTGGGGATGAAAAATAAATATTTGGGAAGTATTAGGCTAACAGTGCTTATTCCAAGGTCCCCAATTCTTTGTATCTGTGTTGTTAACTGGCCTTACATTGCAGGAAAATGCAACTTAATTTTACAAATTTTCATGGGGGTTAATTTGGCAACGACCTCTATACCAAAAAGAGTGGTGTTTTTTATGCAAGAAAACGCCATTTTCACACACAGATTTTCAAAAATTTTCCCTACTGTGGGAGGGGGGGACACCCCCCTCCCACACCCTCCCCCCTCGGTCGCTCCGCTCGCTTGGACTCGGTCGCTACGCTCCCTCGCATACCACCCCAACCCCCCCTTTATAAAAAGCTGGATCCGCCCCTGATAAACATCATAATAACGTCATTTTGAACAGTAAAACTCTACCGTTAACGGTGGAAAAGTGCTAAGTAAACTATGAATTATTGTTTTTGTTTGGCGTGTTTTCTGGACATGAAGTAAGACACATAGAAACCCATGGATTTATTTCCATGTTTATGTTAATCAGACCTCAAAACGATTAATGACGAGTAAAAACAAATTAAAATGTAACTTGTCAAGAAATCCTTGATAGTTCAGTTACAATTACCAGTATGAATTATTTGAAGAAAAAAACCAAATATCCCATGTTTTTACTCATTCTGAATTTGTGTTGTAATCTTAAATATTTTTGGTGTACACAGTACTTGCTCCAACTTATCATTTCATCATATGAAGGTGAATGGTGACCTGGGATCCATTTGTTGTGAAAATATCCAAGTGAAGATATTTCGGAAATAAGCTGTCAAAAAAAGTGTTTAGGTCATTAAGTGAACAAAAGAAAAAATAGACTTACAGAGATGGATTCAAAACCGAGAACCTTGATAGTTGCTGCATCGCATATTACATTATTCTCACACAATTCTTGTCTGTATTAAAACAAAATTTGCGAAAATTCGCATTATTCATATTGCAGGTTGAATATATAGCGCAAATTGAGAAATAATGTATTTAATGTTTCTTTCAGTCTGGTTACGGATCGTCATCGATGTGGTAGTGATACTCGCCGTTCTATTCCTCATCATCTTGGGTATCATGTAAGTTTAGCCACAATGTTTACACCTTCGGTGTATATAACACGTCAAGGTAATTCCTCACCAGAAGCGTAATAAGCCCATCATTCTGATGGGGTAGATATGGCAAATGGGCCAAAGTTCATATTAAAAAAAAAAAGAACAGCAAACGAGCAAAAATTCTGACCCTTTTGAAAAAAAAAATCGAAAATTGTGATACATTTGTACATAGTATTGTTCAGAAAATGACGTAACATTAATTACATTTCACCCCTCTTCCTTTACATATGTATCTTTTGTCCCTTTTTTTTCTTTGTCGTAAAATATTTTGGGGTCCATTGCCGCCGCCCGAATTTTTGCCCCAGTGCTCTCTATTTTCACACATCCCGGGGGCCCTCGCAATTTCTTAGAGTACATCCAGACTTCTATAACCTCCGAGCAAAATGTGAACAGTCGGGAAGACAAACAAGTGTCAGGGGCCCCGATGCATAAAAGTTACCTTTATGGTTAATTTACTATCCAATGGTAACTTGCACGGAATCCTTGATTTTGATTGGCTGTTGATCAGCGTAACCATGGTAGTTACCATTGGATGACAAAGTTACCATAATAGTAACTTTTATTCAATGGGGCCCAGTTCGAGTTTTTCATATTCGTTTCTATAAGATTTCTTTTCTCAGTCCTTCCCTCAAGCGGACTTTGACATGACAGAATACATGGCAATGGCTTCATCCGATTAAAGAAAGTGGAACACATTTACTGATAAAATAAAAGAAAACTCGTTTTATTTACGAAAATACTATGAAAAAAATCAAATGCTAAAATATTTGAAGAGTACTGATGGCTAATCCTTTGACTGTTCCATAACATTTTCTCCGGTGACAATTGCTCCGATGGAAAACATGCACGTTAAGCCAGATGCCTTACCTTACTTCCAAAATTAAATAACCCTAACCCTTATCTTTGCATCATTCTGAACCAAAAACTCTACAACAATCCTGATTCTAACACGGTACTCTCGGGGATGATAAGACAGGAGCAAATGTCGCAGGAGCATATGTCGTGTCTTTTTTTATCGTTACCCCTTAAAAGAATTACTTGAATCATAACTAAATCTTGCATTTGTTTTATTTTTAGTTTAAGTATTGTGCGGTGTTTCGAAAGACGTGGTAATGCAAGAAGTGATCATCGTCTCCGAAGCATCATCCGCGTAGACAATACGAACGCTACGACTTCTCCAAGGCCAGGGGCGTTTTATCAAAGCCTAATTTTTAACAGTGAAGTTCAGAATGTTCAATCTGCCACTGACGTCATCCCAAGCCCGAACACCCATACCGAGTCCCACCAACCTACCATGCCTGACTCTGCTGGAGAGCCTGTGACGTCTGTCAGCCTCCAAGGCAACATAGAATCAGAATCCCAAGCGCCCTCTACGACGCCAGATTACCCCAAAGAATCCGACGATGCTGATCATCGCCCAGAGCCGATAGCTGTAGATGGTGAAGGCTATGTACCAATGGATAGGATCAGCAGGGTATCGGTAAACGTGCAAACTAATGCTAAGTTATCTAACGATGGCATGGAAAGGGTCACCAATCAGCAACCAGTGAACTATGAAAACCGTGATGTCTGGAGAAAACGCGATCGAAGAACACAAATTAAAGACCGGATTTAGCCCGAATAGCAGATACCAATGGTCATAATTACAGTCAATCTAATATGCCTACTGGGTTTTTTTTGTAAGACTTTATAATTAATGGTATTATGGTATTGCTCACGATGGTGTGTGCTGTGTATACAATCATTGATGCAACTATAATTTATTCAAAGTAATGTTGTGCATGAATAGTTTAAAATATACAGGTCACCGCCTGGTGTAGTTACTGCATACATTGTAATCTTACATGTTTAACTTGAGCTATTGAATCAGACATTAAACGGGACTCAGAGAGTCAAGATTGAATCTAACTATATCTGCTGTCTGCATCGGCTCTTATGTTTCTTCAACAACACTACAGTGTGGTAAAACTCCCCAGCCGCGTATTATCTAGAAACATAATCAATAAAATTATGCGGCAACCGTTTATTGATTAGATCGTGCACTCCAATCAAATATTGATATTGTTGAGAATATTTAGATTATAAGATAAAAGGAGCAGAGTGATAGGTTGAACGTCATTATTCTATCTATTCTTTTTTTCTTTGAAGTAATAATGATAATAATACACAGCATGTATTATGCGCCATCTATCTAGTAAATTATTCCGAGGGGCAGAGGGATGGAGAGATGGAGGGGAAAATACATTAACGTATTTAACTAAAGTAAGTGAGAATAATTATAGGGTTCAAGATTGTTTTGCACGTCCCACCCAAGACTTTCATACCATATGTTACATGTATATGTGGTAGAAAAACACGAGTTGCATAACATAATTACGATTCTCTTTGTTACATAATTCCGCAAAAGTATTCTTTTTTTTTTGCTTAGCACACCGCCTACAATGTCAACCTTTTTTTTTTCAATGTAATGTACTATATTTTTCGATACATATACCAAGAAATAATGTTCATTCCACAAGATCTAATGTTTCATTCAGTGAAAAATTGACCTGGTATTAAAACATGCTTTCGTCTAATTTTAAACATGATATATATTAAGTTTTTGTAGCATTGATTGTTAGATGGATAGATAAATAGATAGATAGACGGTTTATTGATAGAATTCAAAACATCATACATTAAGGCCTGATTACGATGTATTCGCAAGGTTACAATGACAAAAAACTCGTTCAAACAATAACACAGATAATTACAAAATAAAAAATACGTATAAATGATAGTATAATATGATAATAGTAGAGTATAGTTTTCATAGTACACGTATAAATAAGAGTATGGCATTGAAATTACATGTATTGTGGAATTTTGGAATGGATTTTTAAGTGGAAAGTAAATTGTGTGTCTGGGAAATGAAAGCACTTTACCTCTTCACCACGAAAAAAACTTTTATTGAACATTTATATTGTGTAGTTTACTTCTTATTATGTTTATGTAATGTTAATATAATCATTATACTTAAAATAAAGCGTTCAGAGATTTGTTTTACTATAAACGCAATATAAGCTTCACGTATTGTTATTCAGATTTAGACTTATTTCCAAAAAATATTAACAAACTTTATTTTCATACATGTATAAAACATTAACAAAACGAATGATTTTCATGGTTATATTGAATAACAACATTGGTAATTAACATATACAGATTTTAACAAAATATGGTACATTTTGTAGACAAATTATTATTTATAACTTCAATGAAAAAAGGATATCTATGGAAATTGGAGATTCACTCAAAAGCATAGCTTGCATAATGTGAAACTCCGTAAAAAAGAGAAAAGAGACAGAGAGAGAGAGAGAGAGAGACGCGTTAGTCGCTATTTGCCTACGGAGACTTACTGAACAGATAGAACAAACAAGATACCACACAGAACAAGACAAAATTAAATAAGAATTCAAACAAAACGAAATATACAACAAACTGATTAGTTGGTGTTCTATGCAAATTTGTTGGCATCGCACCATGCTTTCTTTCTTTAGATCTTAATCTATCAAGACTAATTTCTGATAAATCAATATGTGTGACACTACGGTTAGTAATTTTATTGCACACATTCAAACCAGTGGGTCTATCAAAGTGTGCATATGCAGCTTTAGTCCAGGATAGGCACCATAGAAACTTGACCAAACCTTTTTTTTTTCTTCATATATACAATATTTTTTTAATGGTGTCTTGTCAATTCGAGGATCCTGATTACGAATCTGGACGATGCCACTCGTGTAACCTTGAGCATTTTCCGCAAATTGGCAAAATCCAATATGGCCGCCAAAATATGAAATGCATGAAATCGTGTGGAAGGAGTGAAAAACACTCTGAAAAAATAATTTTTGACAAAATATTCGAAGAAATATATGCAAATCATCATTACCGCCGAGATATATCATTTATTATGTCATATATGGGAACATTGCTGTATTTTGATATCTAAAATAGCCCACTGGCCCAAACAGTATTATGTACAATGGCAATGGCCGGGGCCAAAAAATGACAAGAGTGAGCACTAAAATGCATATTATTAAGATAAACGAGTGGAATACTGACTAATAACATAATTGTTAATATGCCATTTATGTCATAAATGCTGCATTTTGAAATTCGAAATGGCCGCCATAGGCCCTATATTTATCATGTACAATGCGAATGGAGAAACTAATTTTCACACGAGTAAGAAACATATAATGCATGTAATTGTGATCTACGAGTAAAATATTGTCTGACAACATGTTTTATAGCAAGCATTGATATGTCTATCAAATATAACCCCAAGTTTCTAGCATTGGCAGCAGGAGCAACATGATTGTTTCCAACCCTAACATCAATCATACTTATTTATGTACGAAACTTCGAAGTGAAATGTATAAGTTCATTTTTTTCATCATTAAGAGACAGTTTATTTTTGGTTGCCAAACTCCTAATATCAACGATGCAGGCATTCAGTTTTTCAACTAAAACCTGGCGATCACATTGATAGAAGACAATATACATTTATGTGTCATCTGCATATAACATTACATCAACACCATGATATCTTATAATGTCATTAATAGGGGCAGTGTACATTGTAAAGGTAAGTGGTCCGATGACGGACCCTTGAGGAACTCCTTGCTCATCATGAGATAATCCTGATGTAGCGTTATCAATCTTGACAGCATGCGATCTGTTTTCCACGTAGGAAGAAAACCACCGGAGAACACTTCCTCTTATTCCAAAATAAGTACTCATTCTTTGTAGCAGCAGTTGATGATCAATCGTATCGAATGCTGCACTAAAATCCAACGGCAACAATACCACTTCCTTCCGAGTGTCCAGAGCCATCAAAATGTCGTTTTGAACCTTGAGAAGCGCTGTTTCAACGCTGAAATTCTCACGATATGCCGACTGTCCAACTGGAAGAAGATTGTTCTCTGCCAAATAGTCCTTGATCTGCGTAGCAGCTGCTCTCTCGAGAAGTTTTCCCACAAAACTAACATTTGCTACAGGCCTGTAGTTGGAAAGATTATCACGCGAGAGGCTCTCTTTTTTAAGTCTAGGTTTTACGATGGCCTGTTTCATAGATGTTGGAACCACTCCACTTTCCAAACTAGTGTTGACTATTTGAGCAAGAACGGGAGCCAGACAGTCGGTGATATTCTTCAAAAGAGAAGTAGGTACAGGATCGAGCTCACAGTAAGCATTTGATGATCTTTTGACAAATTTCATTATTTCATCCTCTGACACCATCTCAAACTCATTCAGATGCGATGACCTTTATCAAGGATGGAAACTGACATGTCTGTGATGGTTGACGAATCCAACCTATGCCGGATGCCCTTGATTTTCTCATCAAAGAAACTACAAAAGGACTCTGCAAGTAGGTTAGAAGATTCATGGTTTGGCAGTATTTGGTTTGACGTATTAGGTGCTGATAAAGTATTGACCATTCGATACAAGGCTCTCTGATCACGGATGTCGATTTTTTTTTTTAATGAAATAGTCCGCTTTGGTTTAATGAAGAAGTGATAATTAAGACTTGCATTTTCTCTTTATAGATGTCCTTGTGAACATGGAGACTTGTTTTGGAGAATGTTCTTTCCGCTCTCCTTCGCTCTTGTTTTGATTTCATAAGAGCATCTGTATACCAAGGAGTCTTGGGTCTCAGTATAAATTCTTTCTCCTCAAGAGGTGCATGTTGATCTAACAGCCTTCTCATTTCAGTGTTGTATAAGTCGGCAAGTTCATCACAAGCTAGTGGTTCCTTCATGCATGTAGACTTCGTTAACAAGCGTGACTTCTTCAAGTCCTCCTGGAATTCTTGGATGACAGTATCTCTGTAATTCCGAAGAAGGGCTATTCGTTTGACAGGAGAAGGTCGACATATCGTCAAACCACATAACACTGCCAGATGATCAGAAGGAAGGGAGGAATCGATTGATGGTGGCAACACCAGATCATCACTATTACGAGATATGATAAGGTCAAGAGTGTGGCCGCTAGACTCTGTGGGATGATTTACGTGATTGCACAGATTACCAGCATCTAAAATGTTAAGGAACTGTAGGACATTGGCAGTAGTTGAGACATCAATATGCAGATTGAAATCCCCAAGTATTAGGAGTTTCTGATGGTTGGTACATAGCAGTTCCACTAATGTAGAAAACTCCTCTATGAATGTCCCAATAGGTGTTTTAGTCTTACCACATGATGGCGGTATGTAGATGACAATGAGACGAAGGTCTGTAGACCCAGAAGACTGTATTCAAAGGATCGAAATGCTGGCCGTTGATTTGAGCCTTCATTTGAGCCTTCATTAAATCCTTCATGTATCAAAACACCAACCCCGCCTATGATGAAACGAAAAGTTTGGCAACGTTGAACTAAAATCTGCAAGGACGCGGTGATCATGATCTGAGTTCGTCAGCCAAGTTTCCGTTATGGCAAGAATGTGAAGGTGTTTTGATAACACAAAATCACAAATCGCTGAAGACCGTCCTGGGGTCTTAACTGACCGAGCATTCCACAATGCAAAGTTGGTAAGCGAATGTGAGAGCGGAGTCACAGATTTTTGAATGTTTATGACTTGGCAAGTCTTTGATGCTGTACATCGTGGTCTCTGCTCACCGCGTTTCATAATCCTGGTGGGCATGCGGGACTCTCTTGTTACAGCAACCTCTTTTTTTTTATAGATGTGTTTTTCCAACATGTTATAGATGTGTAAGAATTTGGATTTGCTTGACTATGACATCCATATAATCTTGTTGTATGAGTAAAATGTTATTTGAAAACATATTTTTTTAAATAAATTATAGCATTTCTTCTGCCATATAGGTGATAAATACTGTATTTTGACATTCAAAATAACCTCTAGAAGCCCCAACTAAATTATGTAACATGCGAATAGGGAAACTAATTTTCACAAGAGTGAGAATCATAAAATGCATACAGCTGTTATGTACGAGTAAAAATATTGTCTTAAACATGATTTCTAACTAAATACATCACATATTGGTCGTGGAGGTAATAAATGCTTTACTTAGAGATCCAAAGCGGCTGCCATACGTCCTAAAAGTATTGTGTACATTGTAACATAGGGCATATAATTTTGACAGAATTTGGCTTTGCTTGACTCTAAATATTGCATATAATTGTGAATTGTGATGTAAGGGTGAAATATTGTCTAAAACCATGGTTTCTAACGAGATATGTCATAATGTTGTGTAATTAAGGGGGTTAATGCTGCATTTTTTAATTGAAAATGGCCACCATAGGCCCTTATCTGTATGATATACAATTTGAGTGGAGACAAATAATTTTCACAAAAAGGGCATATGGCAGCCATTTTGAATATTGAAATACAGTATTTATCACCTAAATTACATAAAATATGACATATTTTGTGATAAATCATGTTTTCAGACAATATTTCACTCATAAATCACCATTTGGCCAAGCAAAGCCAAATTATGTTGAAATGATTTGTTCCCATTCACATTGTGCATAATACCGTAAGGGCCTGTAGCGGCCATTTTGACTTTTCAATAACAGTATTTATCACCTAACTGGCAGAATAAATGATATATCTTAATAGAAATTATGCGTTCAGACAATATTTTACTCATAGATCACTATTACGTGCATTTATGGTGCTCACTCCTGTGACTATTGGTTTCCCACTTTGCATTGTACATAATACAGTTAATGTCTGTGGCGGCCATTTTGAAAGTCAAAATACAGTATTTAACACAAACTTGAAACCTGAATGATATATTTTGTTAGAAAGTACGTTTTTAGACAGTATCCCATTGATTTATCACATATATATGCATTTTAGTGCTCACTCTTGTGATTTCTTTGCTCCTATTACTCATTGTGCATAATACTTTTAGGGCCTTTGGCAGCCATTTTGAATATCAAAATACAACGTTCATCACATACATGGCATATTAATAATATATTTCGTTAACAATTATACTTTTAGTCAGTATTCCACTCGTTTAATCTTAATAATATGCATTTTAGTGATTACTCTTGTGAATTTTTTTTTGCCCCCATTGCCATTGTACGCAATACTGTTTGGGCCAGTGGCGGATATTTTAGATATCGAAATACAGCAATGTTCCCATATATGACATAATAAATGATACATGTATATCTCGTTAGTAATGATGATTTGCATATATTATTTCGTTCATACATCGCGATTTTTTGCAGTTTAGTGCTCATTTTTGTGAAAATTAGTTTTCCCTTCATATTGTACATAATAGGGTATACAAGGGCCTATGGTGGCCATTTTGAATATCAGGAAAATAAATATTTTGTAAAAAAAAAAAAAATTCAGAGAATATTTTACTCCTGCCACACATTTCATGCATTTCATAGCCAATATGCGGACAATTTTATGATTTTCATGGGCAATTTGCATATTTTGGCGGCCATATTGGATTATTCCAATTTGCAGAAAATGCTCAAGGTTACACGAGTGGCATCATTCAGATTCGTAATCAGCACCCTCGAATTGACAAGAAACCATAAAAAAATATTGTATATATAAAAAAAACAAGGTTATGCCTTTTCTATCCTGGACTACTTCGAGCGCTTACGTAAACTTGTGCGCGTTTATCTCTCTCCCATGCACTGAAGGAGACTGTTGATTAGCCGGGATAATTTCCTATTACCCAAAAAACTACAAGAGTGTATTATGAAGAAGCGTGTACATTAAATAGAACGTTCCTGTTTATGATATTTCATATGACATTCTGAAAAATCCGCTGATTTTGTGAGCTGGCACAAACATGTGGAGAATTGCAAGGATAGGGATACGATCCTTCCATTATATGAACTAGGGGATGATATCTCGTTTGGACAACTATTATACTGCATAGGTAAGTAAATAAGTTTGAATATCAGTTATTTCATATCACAAAACATTTTTTTAAAGTATTACTTAGCTAGCTGAAAAAATCGATCTTATTAAAGCTGCTAGAGCCGGGGTAATAATAACATTATCACGTTAAGCAGGGCACGCTGGTAGAACAGTTTTCAGAACTGAAATGGCATCCCGGTGTAACATGTGGCGTTAGTATTATTATTATTAGAAGCCAGGGTACCCAACGTGTTATCAGCATTATTTATTTAGCTTACTCAATGAGATAGTTTACCCCTACCCAGTAGTTATAGAGTATTCCACGTGATGAGTCGCGCAGAAAGGGAGAAAACGCAATGATCGGCGCCGTCGTCTGCTACACTGCTTAATGTCAATTACCCTGTACAAAGTTTTCAATATGCTGAAAATGGCTATCCAACCGTCTCATTTTGTTATTATGTAAGTTGTTGAAGAAAAAACGATTTTAAAATTAAAACCAACACTAAGAATCGGGCTTCTATATATTGATTAAGTACAAGGATTATTCACTGAGTGATTTATATATATATATATATATATATATATATATATATATATATATATATATATATATATATATATATAATCACAAAAGGTTTAGTAAATGCCGTAAAAATAAAATCGTAGATTTTAAAAGGAGCATAGCTCTCAAAAATGAAAGGTAAAGTCACACTCTTCGTCAGTGCCCATGATGTGACAAAAAAAAAGAGAATTCAAAATCCGTTTCTGAAACAGTCGTGAAAAACACGTCTGTTCATGAGCATACGGATTGTGAAACTCACCTTTCAAAGAAATCAATGCGCTGAAGATGGAGGAAGCGCACTGTAAAAGACGCATCTAAAGACGCGTTACCATGACTGCAAGATGACAATGGCGAATCTCCGGCTCCAAAACAGGAAAATCTGAAAAGGGCCTCACCGCCAACAGCCGAAGTTTAGCAGTAAAAAGTACCTGAGTAAAATAGAAATAGTCTGCTTCGGCATAAGGAATAAAATAATCACAAAAGGTTTAGTAAATGCCGTAAAAATAAAATCGTAGATTTTAAAAGGAGCATAGCTCTCAAAAATGAAAGGTAAAGTCACACTCTTCGTCAGTGCCCATGATGTGACAAAAAAAAAAAAGAGAATTCAAAATCCGTTTCTGAAACAGTCGTGAAAAACACGTCTGTTCATGAGCATACGGATTGTGAAACTCACCTTTCAAGGAAATCAATGCGCTGAAGATGGAGGAAGCGCACTGTAAAAGACGCATCTAAAGACGCGTTACCATGACTGCAAGATGACAATGGCGAATCTCCGGCTCCAAAACAGGAAAATCTGAAAAGGGCCTCACCGCCAACAGCCGAAGTTTAGCAGTAAAAAGTACCTGAGTAAAATAGAAATAGTCTGCTTCGGCATAAGGAATAAAATAATCACAAAAGGTTTAGTAAATGCCGTAAAAATAAAATCGTAGATTTTAAAAGGAGCATAGCTCTCAAAAATGAAAGGTAAAGTCACACTCTTCGTCAGTGCCCATGATGTGACAAAAAAAAAAGAGAATTCAAAATCCGTTTCTGAAACAGTCGTGAAAAACACGTCTGTTCAATATATATATATATAAGGTAGGCGTAGCTTAAATCAAGGTTCCCCAGAGCTATCTACCCTTTGGAAAAATTGGTGATGCCGAAAAAATGTCTCTGCCGGGAATCGAACCCGGGCCCCCAGCTTTGAACGCCGGTGCCTTAACCACTATACCACAGAGACAGGTTAGTGGCTAGGGCGGCCCCGATCCGATTTACCGTCAGATAGACAGATTTTCGACACCGTGCCAATGATAATTTCCTTTGTCGGGTGAAGGTGGGTTTTGAACAATGACAAGCCGCCATGCCTCAGCTGGATCAAAGCTATTGCTTCAATACAGTACACGATACAGTATACGTAAGCATGAAAAGCAACGATTGAACATTAAATATTTTCATTAATATCCACGTTATTATCAAATGGTAAGCTTCGTTTTTTTAAACAAAGCTTGGTGTGTAATTTAGCATTACATTTCGTGCAATTTGAATTAAAAAAAATATACATATTTCTAAGTCAACAAAGCGTGGGTTTTCATTAGGTTTTTCCCCATCTACATTAAAAAGAATAAAAATTCTGATTTCCGCCGAATTTCCTTTCTAATATATGGCAAAAGTAAAATATTGTTTTGTTTTCTTTTTTAGTTTCAAAACCATTTTTGTGTGGATTGCTTCCTTTCTTCACTAGCATCTGAAATATAGCATTGCATTTAATACTATTCCACCCAAGGTGAGATTCAATCCAATTGGAAAAGGTAAATTTAGAAGATCAATTTAAGACAGGTTGAATTAGTGTCGGTGTGTACAGTCTTGGAAGGACTGGGATAAAAGTGGATAGAGGTAAAAATGTAATGAAGAGACGATAAATTGGAGGTTAGGAAGTTTGGTATTTTTGGAGTGAATGTTGTCATACAGGAGTTTACAAAGTCGATTTTCAAATTTAGATAGCATGAGAAATCACCCAACACAAACACGATCAGCGGTGCACTGTTTAGTGTCGAAAATAGAAAGCTATATTATGTTGATCGACTTTAAATTTCCCGCTTTCGTTACCGCAGCTTTAGTGCCCACTGTGTGCCCTACGCTCCAAGAGTGTTGGCCACTCGGGTTGACCGAGCATCGATGTGAAGCTACGTGTGCGTTTGAAGTCACCAACTGCAAACCTGGCCAAACATCGACTGGACCATGTCCAGTCGATGGACATTCTCTTGGGTGTAAGGGTCCCACACATCACATGCATACTCTAGAATAGAGCGTACTAAGGCCAGATAGGATAAGGTCCTTGACTTCCTTGGACAAGGGCTGATGTTCTGCAGAAGAAATGCACTGACAGAGCTGGCTTTCTTGGTAATGGCTTTAACATGATGAGTCCAATTCAGGTTGCTCTTGAGATGGACACACTAGCGTACCTATGGGGGGACGAGTCACAACCCATGCAAGGGACGTATCCCTGCCCCCCCCCCCCCCCCTCACGACCTGACGAGCCACCAGTGACCCCCTCCTTTTGAGTTAATGACCTCCTCCTTTTTTAAGTTTTTTTTTTTTGCTTGTCAATTTTCTTTCTGGTGCGAAATTTCCTTTATATCCGGTTAAGTACCTTTTTTTTTGTTTTTTTTTGCTTGTCAAATTTTTGGGCGGACGATTTTGCCCCTCCTGTGGAAAATCCTAGGTACGCCACTGGATGGACACCTAGATGCTTAGCTGTGTCAGCTGACTCGAGAGACTGTCCATGGTCGGCTATTAATAAACCTCCAGAAGCGTTTTGGGTTGCTTGATGAGTCAGGACTAACTATGTTAGTAAGATAGTCATTATAGGCACGCTTGCAGGCTGATCTGGTCTACTTTAAATGTTTGTGTTTTAGGAAATCTACCGGATCTTGGCTTCTTTTCGCTCTAATAAATTGAGATGTCCACAGAAATCAGCCATTTTTAATCAGGTCTGTCAATTTGAGAATCCTCATATTATACAACAACACTCTTTGAATTTCCATTATTAAAACTCTCTTATTTTATAGCCGATGTTGATGAAACTTGTTTTAAATTTCTCCTCTCATTTTCCTCCTTCCAGTAAGCAAGATTACTCCCTTGTTTGGGGGTTTCGCTATTGTTTTATTATTTTATTTTAAGATGATAATAGATTAGTATGACAGGAAAGTTATTTCTGATTTAAAATTGCAAGTTATTAATGAGTATTCATAGTATTGATGATTAACGTCGTATAGATTTGATAATTTATCTTCTACTGCTACGAGACTCTTAATTAGAATTATCTGAAAAGTACTATATGCTGTCGAGAATTTTGGGCCATATTTGCAAATACTGTGAGAAAAACTGATGTTTTCACCATATATTGCATCTTATACATGTATGTGTATCATGTAAATAAATTTTGCTACGTAGGCCATTGAATTTGATGTTCGTAGTTTTATTTTGTTGAAACCTGAAAAGTTTCCCTTCATTTTTCAAAGAATCAACCACAATTAAAACACGTTTCATTTTCTCTTGAATATTATATTTAATGTCCAAAGTTACAAGGCATACATGTACGTCTGAAAATATCATTAAAAATTAATGTGGAGCGTGGAGCGTGGAGCGTTGTGCACCAGTGGATTAGTCTTCTGACTTTGAAACAGAGGGCCGTGGGTTCGAATCCCAGCCATGGCGTAATTTCCTTCAGCAAGAAATGAATCCACATTGTGCTGCACTCAACCCAAGTGAGGTGAATGGGTACCCGGCAGGATTAATTCCTTGAATGCACTGAGCGCTGAGAGGCAGCTCGAGCTAAAGCCGGGGTAATAATAATGATAAACAATGCGCCTCGGAATATATTATTTCTTGATAGATGGCGCTATATAAATGCCTATTATTATTATTATTATTAATGTATTTTAATTGAAAACGTATAACTACTGCATATGTGCTTCAAGTGTGCTTGATTTTTTCCCCAGTACATTTAATACACTTAATAAAGACAGTGGTTACATTCATAAAGCACCTAATATTTTGTGTTTTTAAGCGCTTTACATTGTAAAAGAGGAAGGACAAAGGGATGCACAAATGATGTCGCCATCTTCCCGTCCTATTTTCAGAATACATAATATAGCGTCAACAGTGAGTCAGTGACGTTATGAGACAAACATTTTTACGGGCCAACATTTTTTTATCTCTTTTATTACCAAACGTTTTGAGAGATGTTGACATAATATTCCGGAAATATATATATATATATTGTAAAGAAATGGATGAAGAGAACAATGGTAGGCGTAGCTTAAATCAATGTTCCCCAGAGCTATCTACCCTTTGGAAAAATCGGTGATGCCGAAAAAATGTCTCTGCCGGGAATCGAACCCGGGCCCCCAGCTTTGAACGCCGGTGCCTTAACCACTAGACCACAGAGACAGGTTAGTGGCTAGGGCGACCCCGATCCGATTGACCGACAGATAGACAGATTTTCGACACTATACCAATTATAATTTCCTTTATCGGGTGAAGGTGGGTTTTGAACAATGACAAGCCGCCATGCCTCAGCCGCATACATTCGTAATTCCGAAGCTTCGTTATTCCGAAGGTTCGGATATTCCGAAGGTTCGTTATTCCGAAGGTTCGTATTTCCGAAGGTTCGTAATTCCGAAGGTTCGTTAGTCCGAAAACTAAATGAGGTTCGTAATTCCGAAGGTTCGTTAGTCCGAAAACAAAGTGAGGTTCGTAATTCCTAAGGTTCGTTAATCCGAAAACGAAATGAGGTTTGTAATTCCGAAGGTTCGTTAGTCCGAGAACGTAATGATTAACGAACCTTATTTCGTTTTCGGACTAACGAACCTTCGGAACAACGAACCTTATTTCGTTTTTGGATTAACGAACCTTCGGAACAACGAACCTTATTTTGTTTTCGGACTAACGAACCTTTGGAATATCGAACCTTATTTCGTTTCGGATTATCGAACCTTCGGAATAACAAACCTTCGGAATAACGCCACAAATGTTCGGATTAACGAACCCTTTTACGTTTTCGGATTAACGAACATCGAGGTATAAGCAATTAACGTGTTTCGGAATTACGAACCTTCGGAATAAAGAACCTTCGGAATTACGAACCTTCGGAATTACGAAGTGTAACCGCCTCAGCTGGATCAAAGGTATTGCTTTGATACAGTACACGTATGGGAGAAAGTATACAAATGTGTGAAGTTATACATGTACAACAGCTTTGGCAGCTCTTTTTATTTAAATATTGTAAAGAAATGGATGAAGAGAACAATGGTAGGCGTAGCTTAAATCAAGGTTCCCCAGAGCTATCTACCCTTTGGAAAAATTGGTGATGACGAAAAAATGTCTCTGCCGGGAAACTTCACACATTTGTATACTTTCTCCCATACGTGTACTGTATCAAAGCAATACCTTTGATCCAGCTGAGGCATGGCGGCTTGTCATTGTTCAAAACCTACCTTCACCCGATAAAGGAAATTATAATTGGTATAGTGTCGAAAATCTGTCTATCTGACGGTAAATCGGATTGGGGCCGCCCTAGCCACTAACCTGTCTCTGTGGTCTAGTGGTTAAGGCACCGGCGTTCAAAGCTGGGGGCCCGGGTTCGATTCCCGGCAGAGACATTTTTTCGGCATCACCAATTTTTCCAAAGGGTAGATAGCTCTGAGGAACCTTGATTTAAGCTACGCCTACCATTGTTCTCTTCATCCATTTATTTACAATATTTAAATAAAAAGAGTTGCCAAAGCTGTTGTACATGTATAACTTTATATATATATATATATATATATATATATATACATGTACATATATAAATATATCTCCTTCACTTTACATGGTCGAAAATTCAGTTATTTATGTAAATATTTATTTATTCATTTATTTGATTATCTGAATTGAATTGAATTTATTCAAACCAGTCAAAGGAGAACAAAGTACAAACAAAATAAATGGTCACATTATATAGAACTGAAACAGATGACAGGTTTGGGACCCCAAAGAAGCACATCTTGTAATCAGGGGCCCCTGCATATGATATTTTACTCAAACATGGAATAACTATGAGAAGAAGAAAAAAATACAAGGTATCTAAAGATCACAACAGGAACATTACCCACACGCAAGCATACACACACTCACCCACCTAGACACAAACACACACAAAAAGAAACATACAGGAGCACCAACATAATATGTAGATGAGTAAATATATACAATGAAAGGTAAATATAGCACACAAAAGTAACAAACATTGAGTTTGTCTTACAAAACACCAAGAAAAGTGATGAATGATGATTCAAGGTAAAAAAAAGCAATACAAGGAGAAAACAATGAGTTTACCCTCTGGGAGACTTAAAGAAAGATTGTTAGCAGTTTATAGCTACATACCTGTAGTGAAGTAAATATATTTATTTATTTGTTTGTTATTTTTTATTCATTTTTGGTGGGGGTGCATGGGCATAACCCAAATCCCCATTTGTACGCTAATGGGTGTCACCTATGCTTAAAGCCAAGCTAAATGTAACTGTACCGATTAGTTCCTTATATTAATGTTGTCCTTAGTTGTTTTGTTTTTGTTTTTATATTATGTGTAGTAATTTCAACGTTTAAAAACCCGTTACATACAGCAGTCACTTGGATTTTTACATGTTCATGAATCATTATAAAAGCAAAACCAGATTAATATCTTATTTAAGGTTTGACAATTTATGATATAATAAATTATACTCTACTATATATAAAAGATAAACGCAAACATGCCATACTCGCTGTATGTTCAATAGAATGTGTGATTAATACACGATGGTAATGCATACAACATTTGAACAATGGCAATGATCACATTTCAAATCTTCATATCAAAACTGAAAGTTGAACTTTACTAATGGCCTCTTCTATCTTGCATTACGACAACAGATGTTTGTTTTGAACAGTGGACAGCTTCGACCACTTTTAGAATATAGCCAGCAAAAACAATATGAATTCGAAGGTAATAATCTAAGATGAATATCTTTAGGTTATTCATAAAAAAATCACAAATATTAGATGAAAAGATGAAAATCCATATTTTATTGTTCGAAATAGACATGAAATGAAATACTCCGACAATTTGCTTTGCCCAATTGATCGTGGGCCCGGCAGCCGCTGTGCAGCGCCAGATCGACGAGGCTCGATCCCTTTAATCGTTGAACGCCAAACAGGGTAGCAGCAACTCCCATGTTTTAACGTCTTTTGGTCTGACGCGGTCAGGGTTCGAACCCCCGACCTCCCGGTTGTGAGACGGATGCTCTACCAACTGAGCCAACACACATTATAATACATATTCAGCATGTCAAACATTCGTGCATTTTAGTTCCCCTTAATCATGAGAATTGACCTCGTCGAATATTGGAATGCCATATATCCAGGTTTTCTCTTTTCCTTTTATCTATTGTTATTGAAGCCTGTGAAATTATTCAAAAAATAAATCAAATTTCATAAGAAACAATTCAAAAGAAGGGACAATACTTTATAGTATTAACCTCACCTACTTTGAACAGCTCCTACTCAAGATCAAACTACTCATATGATTCCTCGACTCCTACCCATTGTGTAACAGTTTGATGTGTAGTCTTATTTAGCCTACTTTCAGATTTGAGCCAAGCACTTCAAAAAAAAAAAACTTATAGATCACTGAAATATACTTTTAAATGGTTTGACATCCCTTTTTAATCAATGACTTGTGGAACAGTAAATATCACGTTTAATACATGTTCAATCAATCTAATATCAAACATTACATATCCAACTGGTTTCACACCGAATATCAAGTTAATTGAAAATCATTCAAACATTAAATGCAGTATATCAAATTATTCAAATTAATTAACGTATTAAATTGTTCGAATCATGGGCGGAAATCTCTCCTTAAAGGTAGGGGGACACAATTGAGTTTTACGTTTTTATGTTCTAAAAAAATTACTAACTCATACACACAAATATATATAAATATATATATATACATATTTCAAAGATGGGAGGTGTTCCTAACTAAAGATGAAAGGCCTCAATAAATAATGCAAGCGCGAAGTGCAAGCCCAAATATGTTGACATTTCATAAATTGTGACCTGGAAATTAAACATTCTGAAATTTTTTTGTGATCATGAACAATATTCGAATCTACCTAAACCATTAATGCGAGCGCGAAGCGTGAGCTGAAAGTTTTTTGATTTTCTAACCTAAAAACTAGACATTCGTAACACTTTTTCAAATCATGAACAGGATAGGAATTACCTAAAATCTGGACATTCGTAACACTTTTTCAAACCATGAACAGAATAGGGATTCAACTAAATAATAGATGCGAGCTCGAGCTGAAAGTTTTTAATTTTCCAACCTAAATACGGGACATTCATGTAGCACTTTTAAAAGAATATGAATCTAAACAATGAATGCGAGCGCGAAGCGCAAGCTGAATTTTTTTTTCCAACTTAAAAACTGGACATTTTAACTACTTTAAAAAAAATTATGAACAGGATAGGATTCTAAACAATTAATGCGAGCGCGAAGCAGGAGGTGAAAGTTTTTGATTTTCCAACCTAAATACTGGACATTCGTAGTGCTTAAAAAATGAACAGAATAGGAATCTAAACAATTAATGCGGGCGCGAATCGCGAGCTGAAAGTTTGTATCTTCCAACCAAAAAACTGGACAATCGTTACACTGTTTCAAATCATGAACAGGATAGGAATTTTACTAAACAATATTAGATTCGAGCGCGAAGTGTGTGCTAAAGATATGTTATTTCTGGCCTAAAAATTGGTATTATTAGCATATTTTAAAATCAAGGACAGGGTAGATATTTAACAAAATTTTGATTAATGTGAGCGCGAAGCGTATCCTGATTTTTTTTCCGACCAAAATGTCATCTTCTTTTCACCTTATAGCAATAAACGGGATAGTATCTGACTCAACGGTTGAGTAATGGTTACCATATTACTGATGCGAGCGCGAAGCGCGAAATTTTTTTTTTTTTCATTCAGATCTGAAAACTGGATCTTTCAAGAACTTTTGAAATAAAGAACAAGCAGTTTATCTCAATAAGCAATGCAAGCGCAAAACGCGAGCTATTTTTTTTTAGATTCAAACCTACAAATTATGAAAAAAGATGGTTATCTTCTTAAATAAATGATTTGATTTTATATATTTCGATCTAAAAAGTGAAAAAAATTTAAGCACGTTTTGAAAAAAAGAGATGGCTGTGTATTAATGCAAAGCGCGAGCGATTTTTTTATTTTTATACTATGACCTGAAAGTTTTCTTTTTTTTCCAATTATTCCCCTCTCCTTCAATTATTTAATTTTCTTTCTCGTCCTGATTTTCTTCTTATTTTTCTCCTCCCCTTCCTATTTTGCGCCGCCAATAGGGGGCGGGCCGCCGCTTCGCCCCCTTGATCTACCTTTGATGACCCCTCCCACGGCAGGAATTTTGTGTAAAATGGAATATAAGAGTCTCGTTAATAGAGTATTAAAAAAAAATTGGGGGGATCACACATAGTTAAAATTCACTGTGAAGGATTAATCAGAACTCATGAAAACTATCTTTTTTACTTAGTACGCGACCAATGAAAATATTTTTATATTCCAAGTAAATTTGGAATAAAGGGAAAATGAATTGGTTAAACAAATGTATGTTTTTACTGGGTATGGAACATTCTCGTGTACCTTCTATGCACTAACTTTACTTATAAGTATCCAGAGGCGATTTTCTTTTTTCGCCATTTTTTATTAGTTATGAAATTGACAATGGCCATCGATGACATCAATGTCATCACTCTTTGGCTGGCATATAAGGCTTGATGCAAGAATAGTCAGGCCGGTATGCAGTGGCGTACCTAGGATTTTCCAAAGAGGGGGGGGGGGCAAATAAAGGACATTTCACACCAGAAAAATAAATTGACAAGCAAAAAAAAAGGTCTTCAACCGCATATAAAGGACATTTCGTACCGGAAAAATAAATTCACGAGCAAAAAAAAAAGGGAAAAAAAGGTCTTCAAGTTCAAATGAGGGGGCCATTTTGGGCTCGTCAGGGATCAGTTGTGACTTGTCGACTTGTAAGGGGGAAGGGATACGTCCCTTGCATGGGTTGTGACTCGTCAGGCCCCCCCCCCTTAGGTACGCTAGTGCCGGTATGCCTTTTATTTTCCTATCCAAGTTCTTAACAAAAACTGTTGATATATATTTCGAAATTCGAGGATACATGTGTATAATTTCGATTTTGAACTATGTATTTTTTTTCCGTAATAAAAGACCACAAATAGTAGTGGGGACATTTAATATTATGTCCCCCCTTTCCTAAATGGTAGGGGGACGCGTCCCCCCCCCCCCCCCCTGGAATTTCCGTCCATGGTTCGAATCACAAATGTCAAATCAATCAAATATCCCAGTATTCAATTGTCAATGCCGACATGCATATTGGCCATTATTACCTGTACAAGGCATTTTATGAGATAAACAAAAGTCATATTTCGGTCGCTACTTTCAATCCGAGACCAACGAGGTAAACATTTGCCATGTTGCCCTCCCCGGGCTTTGCCCATAGGAATCCTGTACAAAACAGAAAGCAATACTGGCCATATTTTTGCTACTGCGCTTGCGAATAGGAGCCGATTTTGAACGCTAATTTCATTAATTGAGAAATCTGGCTGGAAACCGGTTTATAAACCGTCGCATTGTAGATAATATTATGCAACTCCCAAAAATGTTTTGTAATCTGATTGGTCCAAATCGGATCACATGATATTCATCAAATTGCACTATGGCATCTAAAATGCGCTATCCTGCACTCTGATGTCATACCAAATGTACTATCCTGCACTCTGACGTCAAAGTGCAGGATAGTGCGAGGTCTGGAGTTATCTAAAATTATCTAGAATTAAGATCAAATATAGCATTCGGGGCATCTCAGTAACATGAAGGAGGGGGTGTTTAAAACAAATAATGCAGGCATTTTTGTGCATAGAGGACCTAGATAATGAATTATGTGACCGACTCGCCAAGTGGATATACCGCACTCGGTCGTGCGGACCTCGATGCGGTATATCCATTGGCTCTTCTGGCGTATCGTTCATTGGCCATGCATGCACGCGCCTACGTGCAATATTTGTATATTAAACGTAACTTGACGTAACTACGCGCGACTGCAAGGTAACAATATACGTCACGATTGATATGGACGTTTCACAGTTACGTTTGTGCGCATCTGCGCATATTTTACACTCCGCGCGCTGACGTCACAATGGATGAGCAGGTGATCAATCAGCTGTAGGTATGAGCTGATTTTACTCCTTTATATCTGCACTAACTGCAGATCCGATGTATGAAGTACGAAGAATTGTGACCCCGGGCCGAGTTTAAATGGTAGAGTGGTTTGGAATTTTCACTCTCATAGATACAAAGCCTTTGGCGCGTTTTGTGGGTGTTTTAAAAAGCACATTTGCTCTCAGAAAAATGCTGATAGTTTGAAAACAAGCACATAAAAACCCATATCGTTTAATGTTTGCATCTCTTAGGTATACCTTCCTCTATAAATTTGCAAAGTTTGGTGAAAATGACATGGGTCTTGAATAAAGTGCAGCTTTCTTGTATTTCTCAAGTTTGTTTTTGAAATTCCATATTTTAATGTTGAGTTTTTGTTATCTTTCTCGCAATTTCTAAGAACTGAGGGAGCTGTTAGACTTAAAAGAGCAAACAATTAATAGCAATATAAATATATTATCCATCTTAAGGATACAATTATTAATTATATTGCGAAATTTGATGAAATTTTCATGGATTTTTACTAAGTAATAGAGCTTTCAACTCATTGTTGTGATCTCGTGAGGTCTAAAAATGTCAATTTTTTTTTAATGCGCAATTCTTAAGAACATTCATTTTGGTAAACTTTGAAGCTCTATAGCATTAAATCAAGCACATGAACCCATGTTAATTTTTGAATTTTTGGAATATTCAGGTGCTATGACATTGATTGTCAATGCTTGGGAGCTTGTTTGCTTGTTTTCTGCGCATTTTGGGCTGTTTCAAGTCAACTCTCTATAGTTTGAAAACAACTTAAACGAGCACATAGAACCCATATTTTTAATGTTTAAACTTAAGAATATATTCCTCTAAAAATCTAGAGAATATGATGAAAATTACACGGATTTTGAATGTTTGTGAGCAGAACTAAGGAACCATCTATTTTTAAGACATTTTGGACGGTATTAGACTTTTAGACTGTTTCGGGCCAACTCGCAACAATTTGGACACTGATAGTTTAAAACGATCACATGGATCCGATATTTTCAATCTTTTAACGTCTTTAGAATATATTCCTCTACAAATCTAGAGAGTATGAGGAAAATGACATGGACTTTGAATGTTTGGGAGCAGAACTACGGAACCATTCGTATTTTAGATATTTTAGACGGTATAAGACCATTGCACGTTTTCGGCGGATTTGGGGGCTGTTGAGTCAAGCCAACTCGCAACTACTTTTGACACTGATAGTTTAAAAACGAGCACATGGGCTCCATATTTTTAATACGTTAACGTCTTCAGAATGTATTCCTCTACGAATCTAGAGAGTAGGATGAAAATGGCATGGATTTTGAATCTTTGGGAGCAAAACTACAGAAACATTCGCATTTTAGATGGTATTATTAGACTTTTGCATGTTTTCGGCGCATTTAGGCGATTTTCAAGCCAACTCGCAACATTTTGGACATTGATAGTTTAAAAGGAGCACATGGACCCCATATTTTAACTTCCCTACACCTTCGCAATGCATTCTTCTACAATTTTGCCGAATATGATGAAAATGACATTGCTTATCAATAAAGTCCAGCTTAAAGTATACGTTTTTAATTTTCGAGTAGATACATGCCTTTTGAAGATTTGTTTTTTGGAAGTTTATGCACCATTCTTGTCAAATGAGGGCGCTGCTGACTCCAAAGAGACATAGTTATGCCAATTCAAATATTTTCTCCCACTTAGCAGCTTAGATACATATCCTGAAAGTTTGATTAAGTTTAATGTGATATCGACAGAGTAAAGATGATTTAAACTCATTTGGTGAATTCGTGAGGTCTAAGAGAGGCATAATTCTCTTGATTGCGCAACATCTCATATCATTCAAATACGGCAACTTTAAAGTCCCGTATAAAAAAAATAATCACATGAACCTATATTATTTTTTGCATTTTCATAGTGCATAAATACCAAAGAAACTCTCTGCAAAATTTGGTGAAAATGGCATGGACTTCATTTTAACTCTGGAACGTCCTTAACTTATTTTACAATCAATTAAGTACTTGCGTTGGTTATTGTTGACAAATGTTGACGTTATATGTTATGTTAAAGCTTAGGATGTGCCTTTTTAAGCTTACGGAAAATCTCAAAATTTATTTTAGACAACATTTTTGTGGTAACAGGTCACATAATATAGATACCGAACATTAAATATTGGCAATCTGCTTCCAAACCCCTATTGAATAAACATATATTTAAAGCAAAATATCAAATTACTTATCTGTTTGCTTTATGGATCGGTATTATTTTTAAACATTATTGCACATTATAATTTTTTGCAAAAAAATCGTATAAGCTGAAGCTAAATGGTGTAAGTTCCTTTATAAAATACAACCAACTGATCCCCACCCCGTCACGTTTCACAAAGCGTCTTGTCGGTGACTTTCAGTGACGAATACCCTCTCAGCCAATGAGATAAAGGGATTTTAGTTTAACTGTTGTTAGTGGTAATCAGCGACTTATGGTTTATAAAATACCCCTGTTTGCAAGCTCAGAGCTGATACGGTCTTTTGTTTCACTTTCATTCGTCATTGTATGATTGTTTATAACCTGGTTATTTTTGTTCAAGTTTTGAAAGGGTCGGCTTACCAGTATAATTACAGGCCTTAACTCGATGGCGAGGAAGTGATGGGGTAAATGATGGGGGCTGGGAATGACAACCCGAATGCAATATCCTTTTATATGCAACAGCCACACCAGTGGGACAGGCTCCAAACCGATCGATGGTATGTTATTGGACATAACGTAAACATTTTGATCGAAGTGGAATCGATTTCATTAGTATGGTTGCGACATTAGGTAGAAATACAAGGCTATTTCGGTTATTCGACCAAGCAAATAATCATCTCCACCATCATCACCTCCATGGCCTTCACCATTGTCACCATCATCCCCAGCCGTATCACCTCCATATTCATTATTCAAATTAACAGATATAATACTCTTCTGCAGTATTATTAATGCATAATTAATTTAATTAATTTTAATCTGGCATTTTCCTTTTTTTTCCTTTCAAGCAATCTGCTTATGACAATCCTTCGGATTCCTTCCCTAATTTGGTAGTTGATCATAATTGTTTGTTATTTATGAATGCGTAAGAAAACCAAGAAAAAAAATCAAACCTGTATACATTCATTCGTTTTTTAAGTTCTTCTTTGATCCACCTCTTAAATTGTCCCATTTTCCCGTATTTTTTTTCTCTTTTTACATCGCCTAAAAAATCACCCTTGATCCTTTTCATGTGATGCTATTTGATATGATATATTTTCCATATCCTTCCAGGTTTTCATCTGCCAAGAAATCAAGGCACTTTAAGAAAAAAAAACATAAAAACAAGGAAGTGCTCAGCATACGTTGAAGTGTTGTATCAAAGCAATACTAGGTATTGAATCAATGCGAATTCATTTGTATACACTGAGCTCTTATGCGTTAACGAGAAACGTCAAGCTGTGCTAATTATCAAGCAACACTCATCCTAACATCCATCATGGCGAACCACAAAGTTCCTCGTTCTGTGTCCGTGATTGGGTTAAGGTTTGTTTTGATGACTGCATTTCTGCAAATGGATTCAGTTCGAGCTTACAGTGAACATGGTGAGTATATTTTATAAAATTATCACGTTAAATGTAAAAAGTACCCTGTAATAAAAATGTTATCGGTTTCCCTGAATAGCCAGGTATAGCAGCTTTATTCTAGTTAATGCCAAAATCTGTAATAGACTCCCGACATGGCATCACTGGATCAAGGCATTTCTATTATAGGTCATTAAGGTCAGTGTGTCCACACTTAGAAAAGTTTGTCTGAACAAATAGGAGAGAACTCGGACAAGCATGGTTTAGCGCTTGAATGTCATCAAATTCAATATATATTTTTTTCAAATGAGCTCATATCAACCTGGTCAGTAAATGCAAATAAATACAGTCGATGATGTGACACTGTCACTACATGTATTTATTTTGGAGAAACGTCAAGCTGTGCTAATTATCAAGCAACACTCATCCTAACATCCATCATGGCGAACCACAAAGTTCCTCGTTCTGTGTCCGTGATTGGGTTAAGGTTTGTTTTGATGACTGCATTTCTGCAAATGGATTCAGTTCGAGCTTACAGTGAACATGGTGAGTATATTTTATAAAATTATCACGTTAAATGTAAAAAGTACCCTGTAATAAAAATGTTATCGGTTTCCCTGAATAGCCAGGTATAGCAGCTTTATTCTAGTTAATGCCAAAATCTGTAATAGACTCCCGACATGGCATCACTGGATCAAGGCATTTCTATTATAGGTCATTAAGGTCAGTGTGTCCACACTTAGAAAAGTTTGTCTGAACAAATAGGAGAGAACTCGGACAAGCATGGTTTAGCGCTTGAATGTCATCAAATTCAATATATATTTTTTTCAAATGAGCTCATATCAACCTGGTCAGTAAATGCAAATAAATACAGTCGATGATGTGACACTGTCACTACATGTATTTATTTTGGATTCGTGTTACGTGAGACTTCTCAGAATAGTATAACAGAAACTATTTAACAAGTTTGAACGAATATTCCACGATCATGATGATTTACTCCAGAGTGCATTATTGCACATCAATTTTCAGAAGAAAGCCCAGATGGGGATTTTGACAATTTTCTATGTATTATCAAAGAGATATCACCTCTAATTATCTCATTGGTTTTATGGAATATACCCTGATAATGCACATAGGGGTGGCGCAATGTCTTAATATTTACAGTATATTCTTGAAGATGAAAATGAAAAAGAAAGATAAAAATCCATATTTTATTGTTCGAAACAGACATGAAATTAAATACTCCCAAAATTTGCTTTGCCCAATTGATCGTTGGCCCGGCAGCCGCTGTGCAGCGCCATATGGACGAGGCTCTATCCCTTTAATCGTTGAACGCTAAACAGGGTAGCAGCAACTCCCATCCTTTTACGTCTTTTGGTCTGACGCGGCCGGGGTTCGAACCCCCGACCTCCAGGTTGTGAGGCGGACGCTCTACCAACACACCGGTCTTTTATGACAGAGATGAATTAAAAAGAACAATAAAGTACCAGGATGACCCAGGGGGTAGACAGGCAGGGGGCAATTTTTTTTCTGTTAGTACTTGTGCACCCGACACAAGAGGAAAGGGAATGTGTTGGAATGTCTGAACATTTAGAACTTATCCTACAACGATGAAAACGAGGAAGTTTGGGTATTATTACTGGATATAACATTTCATTTTATTTCGTAATGTTAAATAACTGGGGTTTTCATTGGGCCTTTTCACACGTGAATCTTGAATCATCATTGTAATGATGATCGCAAATCGTCTATAGAATCAGCTAGCCTTTCACATGCTCACTCAAAAACATTGAATTCCCGAGCAAACGTGGTATGTGGCATTGGTGACTTGTCAATCACTGCATCGCAAATACAAACTACGATGAATGAATGAAAATTGCATAATCTACGAAGGTGTTACGTAAGCGCACCCCAAAACACAAAACAAAACAAAAACAAAAAGGTGTTTTAGAGGTCAAGCCTTTCACACGCCAAATTCGTACTGTAATTTAAGTGAAACTCCACTGGAATTCACCTTGGGAGTAGAATTTGAGTTCGTGATTGTGATTAGCGTTCGTGATTCTAATGTTGTTAGTCTCTTACCCTTTTCCACCCTTTTCCATCGTCTTAGCCAATTGTGTTATGAGAGTGTACAATCTTACTTGTTCACAGGTTTTCATTCTCATTTAATATTTCCGTTCCCATTTTAATATATTTCTATTGATCCACATAAGGTCCTGGATTTGTAGGATGTTACCCTGTCGGAACTGAATGGCAAAAGTTTCTTGAGAAAGATGACATGGTTGTTGAAAATGTGGAAGGTTGTGTACTTCACTGTAGGGAATTCAAATATGCTACCATCACTGCTGGGAAAAGCTGCTACTGCAGTAAGGGTTTCGAAGGTATCACAAGAGCGGGTGATGAACGCTGCAACGCCAGATGTGACGGGAATCCTTGCCAAATATGTGGAGCGCACACATACTACTCAGGTGATTAGTTTTAATCATATTCATGGCACTATTTTTATGATATTGCAGGCATCTCCCTCCCCTATTCATTTTCAAAGGAATGGAAAAGTGGGATATAAACATGGGGTGACAGAAGACAGATTTTTTTTTTTGGGGGGGGGGGTCAAACAGGTATTTGCAGTGTTAATTGTTCTTTTATTCAGTTTAAAGATTAATAATACAAAATGATGGGATTAGTATAATATACAAATAATTTGACAGTGTTCACAATCGGGACAGGTAAACAGCCATTCTGTTTTTAGGATGTAGGCCTTCATAGTCCAGATCAGACTTAGATGAAATTGCGAGTTGGTTCGAGATTGGGAGTCAGATTCCCTCTACATGTATGTTAGCTTTGGGGAAGAGGGCTTGCATAAAATGTACATGAAAGTCTAATCTGGACTAGGGTTTACATTAAGTAAAACCATGATAAAGCATATTGGAACACATGGCATTGATGCTGTCAACCTCTGCTGGAATACTAACATGATTGCACCCTTCCCTTGTTCGCAAATATTCAAAATTATGTCAAAATTATGTTTAAAAAAACGTAGCTTCAGTTTATAATATACTTATATCACTTACACAAAACAGGCATCCATCTAAATTCTAAAATCAACATAAATTTCATTGTCATATTTCCAGTTTACAACACAACCGAGATTCTGAAAAGAATGCCTTTGAATGCCGGATTGTCATGCTGTCAATTTAACGAATCTTCTAATCATGTCTACGCTGAATGTATGGTCCCTACGTTGGTGACCACTACAATGGAATCTTACGAGGTCACTTCTACCATGCCTACGTGCTTTCCTGCTTCCCAAGTCGGTAAGATATGCCATGTTTGTCCAAAGGGACAGAGATATGCTATATTTTTTTTTATCAGGAGCAGTAACCAAGCTGAATGGAATATTTGCGAACGAACGTATTTTTGACAACATCCCTAGGTCTTTTCGCGCCCAACAACCTCGGAAATGCACCAAAATTAACCGCAGAACTGAATTCGCAGTAGTAAATGAGACAAGTTACCCTAAACGGAGACCCATCCACTCTGATACCCCACATGGCATAAAAAGTAAAATCTTTCATTTGATACCCTTTCAAAAAAAATGTTCATCTATCACGGTCATGAAGCTGGACAGTGCACAGGCCAAACGATGCTCCCAGAAAACTTCGCACAAACAATTTGATAATCGAAAATTAGTTAGTTCATGTAATCGACATGAATTCTTCCGTAATTGGCCTAACGAGTAAGAGTAAACTAAAAATGGTAATTATCTATGGATGGTGCCTTAAAAAGCAAAAGTTTTTCCCCCTGGAACTGGGCGTTGTGGCGTGCGCCTGTAATCCAAGCTATGTGGGGAAGTTACAAATTGATGCAGAGATTCGAGGTTCGATCCCTGGTCACGTCTTTCGGATGGTGACGTTAAAGGTCGGTCCCAGACGTAAATAATCATATCTGATTGATACACGTCTGACAAAACTCAAATACACACACACACACACCCCAAACAACAACACCAGTCATGGGTCCCTCAAACAGATCCCTTGTCGGCGCTTTCGTTCAATGCGGGTGCGTATAGCCTACCTTCACCTGTGGTGATTTTTTTCTTCGTACCAGTACACAGTTTGAACTCTGGTATTTCATTTTCCCAGACGACTTTTACAGAAATTATTTTTCAGCATAACAGAGGGACTCAGAAAAATAAAAGGCTCATCAGCTTTAAGTTGCCTTGTCTGAAGTACGAACATTAAATGGTATGCTCTCTTAGAGTTCTTCTCCCCGAATATTTTGGATTCATTTTCATATAGATCTTTGCAAGCATGACTGACTACGAGAAAATCTGTTTTTCTTTAAAAGGTCGCCAAGTCATGCATGCAAAGAATCCATTTGAAAATTGTATCCAAATATCCAGGGAAGAATAACTCTACCATTGCATATCAATAAATCATACTTCAGAGAAGTCAACTTCAACCTGATGGGACATTTTTATACCCATTCTGAAAACAAAACCCATTATAACTCATTGTGAGAAGATACTGCAATAGTTTGTATTCCAGAAGGTATTGATAAACGAGAATTGCACAATCGAGATACTACATGTTTACTAATTAAGTGCCACGTTGATGCCACAGTCAGATCAACCAAGCTAATAAAACTGACTGATCATGCTGATTGTTTGTCATTCGAAACTACGCGATAGCTTTGGTCATCTCGTTTAGGACTTGCTGATGTAACTTGGAGCCTGTTTAATATAGACGAATACGAGATATATATCTGATATTGTATTAAATTGGACTTTTCGTGTTGGTTAAGAAATAACTTAAAGACATTCGTTTAAAGTTAAAATATCACTATTATCAGACTTTTTTTCCCTTTCATTAATCTGTCTTTCGGATTTACAGATCAAAAGATAAGACCTAGCTGCAGCGAAGAGCTGGTCAATCACTGCTGTCAGCGTCACTCATCATACTCACGTAATAATATTTTCTTAGTACATGTACATTCTTACAGGCAGGTAGGGGTTTTACCACAATGGCGTAGGTAATGGTCCACTACCATTTTTTTCCTTTTAGAAGTGAACGAAAAAGATAAAATAAAATGGGTTAAAAGAGACAGAAAGACATGAAAGAGTATGTAATATGCGTCTCACAAAAAACGAAAAAGAGATATTTCATTACAAAATAAAAAATACAATGAACAAATTGCCTATTTTTGTAAAGCTTGGAGTCTTCTCAATCAGTGAGACACGCGTAAGTGAGCAAAAAATTGAAGAAAGGATAATAAAAAGTCATTTAGCGGGCGTATCTGAATTTCAAAGTTAAAATCACGTTTCTAGAAAGTTTCATATCATATCTTTAATGTTAAGCCTCAATTACAGAAATCGGACAAGAAATAACAGAGCTCTGTTAATTTCAAATAAGACTGGAATTCCAATAATTTCATAAAATGAAGATGTTTAATATGCTAGCTTTTAGATTTGCTAGACACTGCGTTTTGTTGACAATCAGCCATGCACATAAAGTCTTACATGTAAACAGTGCAATAACTTTAGTGGGAAACCAGTGAAATCAGGTAATGAAATTATGGAAATACAAAGTAGGTTTAAAAAACCAGAACTTTGTTATTTCCCTACCATTTTCCGTAATTGAGGTATCAAATTAAAATGCAGATATAACTTTTAGGCATGTAGTTTGCTTTAAAAAAAAATATATATATACCCCCGTCAAATGGTGTTTGGAATCCTTTCTTCACATTGTTTTTACTCACGCATGCGTGAATGAGAAATTTTAGATTTGTCCAGCTTAAAGAAGACACTCTTTGCTTTACAATGATAGCTAATTGATCTATTGTATTCATGATTAAGTTATAATAATTTATTGCTAAATCAAGGGTTTTTTTGTGGGACGCACTTTATGTAGCCCAACTTCTATCATACGAGTACTAATTAGAAAAATGGCGAAATAATTGTTCCGCACCCGCTCCAATCTCTGTCAACATAACTCGATTTTGGCTCTGGACTTTGTGATATTAATTTTTCTTGTACAGTCACACCAACGAAACTAACTCCAAATGAACCCATGGTATATCATTGAAATTAATTTAGTAGATTTGGTTGGTGTGGAGTCAGTTTCAAAGGTGTGGCTTTGGCATAATACCATGAACAACATAATGACATATTGAAAAATACAACTCTACAGATGTGTGGAAAGGGTACTTACCATGAAATTTGTTTGTTTGTCTGTTTTTTTTTTTTTTTTTTGCTGTACCTTAATTAAAATACAGAGAGAAACACGGTTTTACTTCCATTTTCACGTTAATCAGACCTCATACATGTAGACCTCGTGTTGAATAAAATGAATTAGGTATTTGATTGTGTCTCAACACACCATAGAAGGTTAATTATAATTACCAATCTAATTTATTTTTTAAGCATCGCTCCCTTATCTAAGCTCATTCTGAATTTGTGTTTTGTTTTTCTAAAACATCTATATAGTCGTTCGATCTTATCATTTGATTAAGAGGGTGGCTATTTACGTGGGATTCATTTGTGTGTGGGGGTGAAAATATCCAAATGAAAGATATATTGAATCACAACTTTGAAAATATAAAGTGTTAAAGTATTGATAAGTGAACAAAGTGAGAAAACAGAGATTTACAGAGATGTACATGTATTAAAAACAAGAACGTGATTTTGATAGTTTGATAGTTGCTTCATCCCATACTATATTGCTCTCACAAACATCTTATCTGTATTAAAATGATTGGCGAAAATTTGCATTATTCTTATTACGGGTTGATTATATATTGCATAGTTTGACAGATAACGTATTTATTGTTCATTTTAGTTTGGTTACGTATTGTCATTGATGTGGCGGTGATGCTCCTCGTTCTATTCCTCATCATACTGAGTTTCATGTAAGTATAACCACTATGTTTACGCCCTGAGTGTAACACACCGGTAAATGTCGGAAAAGGCTGAAGTTAAAAACCTAAATTGCTTACCAGTTGTGTAATGAGACAATAATTTTGAGGGGCCCAGACATGTTTTATGGGGGGAATTTTCTGTAAAATATATTTTTAAAAAAGGAACGAGACAGAATTATTATCTTTTTAAATCTAAATTTAAAAGCAAATTTTGTGATAGATTTTGGCATGATATTGTTCTTTGTTTTGTTTCCTTTTTTTCTAGGGGTCCATTGCCACATTGTCCCCTTTCGTTCACACCTTCTTTTATCTTAAAATACATTCGGGCTTCTACTTAACCTCCGAGGAGCCATAAACAGTTGGGAACCCCCCCCCCCCCAAAAAAAAAGTATCCAGTCCAAGTTTTCTAATGTCCGTTTCTAAAAGATCACATTCCCTCAGTCCTTCCTCTTTGGTAAATCTAACGGCATGACAAGGGTCCATCTGATCAAAATTAGTGCAGCACATCTAATAATAAAAGAACACATGTTTTGGCCAATCCTTTCTCTATTTGCAGAGTTGTACGTTTTTGGAGGAACCGTCAAAGGGGCATGTTTGATGAATGGCAACCTCGCAGCATTCATCAAAGAGGAAACGAGTCTAGAATTCCAAGGTCAGGTGGTGATCTTATGAACAGGAATCACAGCTATCGCAATCTCTCGGGATCCAGTACCCTTGATCGTGGACTGGAATCTATCGATCAAGCATATGCTTCTGTGGCAGCCCAAGGACCGGCAGCAACGGTTCGCTCATTCGATGGCGAGAACGGAAATCATTATGGTTCGTTACCAGATTCAGCTAAAGGTGCAATGGCATCAGAGTCATGTCCATCAAATACGCCACCCAACATTCGCAAGTGTAATTCTGGTGAAGGGGGAAACTCTGATCCTGATCTTCGCATGGTCTCCGACCAGACTGGTAATCGACATGCGCGGTCAGATCTGAAAAGTAAGCCAAACCCTGTTGTCAAGCCTAGACAGAAGGGACATTCTGAGGATTCTAAAGTTGAAAAAAAATCCCCTGACCAGACAAAACGGAAGTCTTTGTTCGACCACCTGCCAAAACTTCAAAGTTCGCGAAAGCCTTCTAAATGTGATGGCACTTCTGTTAAAAGTCGTATACCAACCATCGATAGACCATCGGGTGCCCTATTTTGGACAAAAGAAAAAGCAAAAACCAACGTGACCGAGTCACTCGATAGATGTACAGTTTATACGGCTGAAAAGTTTCTTGAAGATCCAAAGTCAAACACCATGCCACATGGCATCTATGCACTTCCCGATAAGTCTAGCAATGGCTCATCAAAGAAGAAGAAGTATTGTACCATGCAAGGGGGAGGTTCTGTTGATATCGAACTCCAAGCATCTCAGGACGGGTATGGAAGATTCAATAGGCTCTTCAAATCTCGGACCAGCGGGAAAAGCGAGCAAAGGCAAGGGGAAGATTCGTCATCACCCGAGGAATATTCGGTTCTTAAGCCCGAACTGAAGACATCGGGCTATGACAAGCTGGCACACGGGAAGGACACTGACGGGGCCGCTGCCACTGACCCAACTTATAATATTGTCGGAGATGACCCAGGAAGCGCGTGTGAAACCGGCAAGGTCATATACGCAGCAGTGGATGATGATGAGTATGCGTTGGTTGGAGAAGGGACAGCAGTTGCCGGCCAAAACGGAGACTACGAGATGGTTGCATATGGTCAGATAGAATGAAAGAGAAAAGGAAGAATATTTATGATGGCGCTATTGAATATGACGTCATGTCACTGATAAGTGTATCGACATTTATTCGGTTTCAATAGCTGGGACTTTTGCTGTACTATAGACATGTGTGATAGGCTGCTTTAAGCATTTAGTAAAAAAATATTTTAAAAAGTATACGGAAGATACAGAACGATTGGAGCAGTGGAAGGAGTGGAAGATAAAGAAAAAGTAGTAAGAACAGAAGAAGGTGAAGAGGGATAAGCAGACGAGACGGGAAACGACTGAGAAATACTGTGAAAATGAACGAAAGAAGAAGAGAGGAAAACAAAACGGATTGAGGGATATCAGAATGTAAAGAGGAGAATAATATGATATAAAATGGTAGACATCATGAACAATACCATGTGCACTGTAACAAAAAAAATCACAAAATCATTTGAAAATAAAAATATCATGGCACGAACACCTTGTTTTAATATGAAGGTTGTCGAATCAATTAAATGTCGCACCAAAGAAATTGAGTGAAATTCATTTCAGCTCTGCTAATCACCGCGACTTCACTATTGCAAATTTGCAATTTAAATCTTGATACAGTATGAGTCTTCACGCCCATTTTCGAAATATTAGCATCCGAACATTCGATAGTTGAATGAATTTGACAAGACATTGTCCGGTAACGTGGGTCACCATTTGAGAAGCAAATATTGTTCAATTTGATATTTTTTATAATACGATTTACTGTTTTTAGATAAACGCGCAAAGAGCGTTCGCATTCTAACGAACAGCATTCGAATTCCCTCAGGTCACAGGGTGGTGAAGGTTCCGGCCATCAATTTCATGAACAGGCATACAGTTTACACATCTATTCAATGTATTTAATTTTGTACTGTTACGAGTCTTTTTTGTAGATATTGTAGGTGTAAACATAAAATTCATATTGGGAAGTATCTAAAGCCCAGGTTTATTGCCACTGGATCTAGATTTGGTAGATTTCCATATACTGAACTTGATGAAATCTCAGCCGAAAAACTACCACACTGGAGATCGCCAGGACTAGGAGCAATGACGCGATATCTAGTTTGAATGCCAAGCTTATTTTCCTATTTTTTCGGCAATTACACAATTCATTCTATAATAAAACCGTTAGCCACATAAGGACACTTGGCCGCTGATTATTTTTATTGGATTCGGTAAGAACTCAGTTTATATCGTCAACAGTTGCTGTCACCTTGCATTATCATTGATAGATCAACTGGATGAATTCAACCCTTTATCCTCTTATAAAAGAAATCAGCAAGAAGTAATAAAGAAGAAAAGTGCAAATTCATGACATTACAGCTTTCATGAACATGTTGTTCCAGGGGGTTGGGGGGTATTGAAAACATCACTTGTATACATGATAGATGTATGTGTTAGATCTGAACAACACTCTTCATTAAAGTCTTATTTTATAGCCGATGCTGATGAAACTTGTTTTAAATTTCTCTTCTCATTTTATCCTTCAAATAAGCAAGATTGCTCTTTTTTGTTTCTGTTTTGTTAAAAGTTTATTTTTGTTTTACTTTAAGATGGCAATAGATCAGTATTACAGGAAAGTTATTTCTGATTTAAAAGGGCACATTCATCAATCAATAATTATCATTATCGTTATGGTTTTGATAATAAAAATTGTATAAACTGATAATTTATCTACTACAGCTAAAAATAATAAATGCTGTCGAGAATCGAATTTTTTGGCCATGCCATATTTGTAAATATTGTGAGATAAACTAATGTTTGTTTTTTTTTGTTTACCATATATTGTATATGATACATGTATGTGTATTCTATAAAGAAATATCCTAAGTAGGCCATTACATATATTTGTTCGTAGTTTTATGTGGTTGAAAACTGAAACGTTTCCCTTAATTTTCAAGAGGATCAACTACAATTAAAACACGTTTATTTTCTCTTTAATATCATATTTCATGTCTAAAGTCACAATGCATACGTCATAAAATCTTATTAAAAATAAATATATTTCAATTATGTACTTGAAGTGTGCTTTATATTTTCCCCAGTACACTTACTAACAACAACGGATGCATTCATTTAGCACCTAATATTTCGTGTTTCTAAGCGCTTTACATGTACATTGTAAGTATCATTACACCCGTCATCGGATCCGGACATGCTCGCACATAATGTATGTTTATTATTATATTATATTTATTGTATATATGTATTATATGTAATAATTTCAACTGTTTATAACCCGTTGCATGCTGCAATAACTTGGATTTTGACATGTTCATGAATCACAATGAAAACATAACCAGATTAATAACTTGTTTATGGTTCGATAATTTACGATACAATATATTTTTCCTCCACTTTATAACAAAAAATAAGCGCACAGTGGTAAATGCATACAGCGTAGGAACAGTGGTAATGATCACATTAAAATCTGCAAATCAAAACTGAAAGTTGAATTATACTAATGGCTTCTTCTATCCTGAATTACGACAATAGATGTTTGTTTTGAACAGTGGACAACTTTGATCACTTTTAGAATATATACAGCAAAATCAATATGATTTCGAAGGTAATTATCTAAAAACGATCATCTTCAAGTTATTCATTCAAAAAAATCACGAATATCATAATAGATATTCAACATGGCCAAAGATTCGTACATTATGGTTCCCTTTAACATGGGAATTGACCTCGTCGAAAATTTGAAAGTCATATATCCACGTTTTCTCTCTTCCTTTTTATCTATTGTTGTTGAAGTCTGTGAAATTATTAAAAATTTTAATCAAATTTCATAAGAAAAAAAGTCAAAAGAATAGGCAATGCTTTATTGTAATTATTCCTCACCTACTTTGAACAGCTCCTACGATCAAACCTACCCATATTGTTTCCCAGTATGTAACAGTTTGATATGCAGTCTTATTTAGCATTTAACCTACATTCAGGTCTCATCCAAGAACTTCAACAAAAGAAACTTTTAAAAGGTTTGAATTGCTTTTTTAATAAATGACTTGTGGAACATCATCACGTTAAACACTTCAAATAAACACATCAAATTAATCGATGTATCAAATTGTTCGAATAACAAACATTAAATCATCAAATACGGTAGTCAAATGTCAAAGTTTACTCATGCCTGCATGCATATTGGCTGATATTAGATAGCCAAGCGTGATTGGTCCATAGCTTGTCTGGTGATATGATCGAAATCAATGTATTTCCCCAGTACAGCCGGTCCACCTTCGATGAATATATTGACCAGTCGGTCTATGAATACATTTTTCTACGTGTATGGCGCCCTCTAGTGGATTGAATGATACCAATTACACGGAAATGGGCGTTGTGGCGTGCGCCTGTAATCCAAGCTATGTTGGGAAGTTATAAATTGATGCAGAGGTTCGAGCCCCGGTCACGTCTTTCGGATGGTGACGTTAAGGGTCGGTCCCAGACGTAAATATTCATATCTGATTGATCCACGTCTGACAAAACTCAAATACACACACACACACACGGAAATAACACATGTTGGACTAAAGTAGTAATCGTTTACAATCAATCAACACTCGATTATAATCAATTACAATCAATCTTTTTTTTTTCTAACATAGAAAATAATTTTAAAAGACCAAGGCAATGTAGATTAAGTAGCCGATTTAGAGAGTTCCAATTCAAATTATTACACGGAATCATTTATACAACTCAGCATTTGCATTTATTTGGTAAAGTTGATTCTAATCTGTGTAGCTACCGTAAAAAAAAAAGAAGAGACTTATCGTCATTTATTTTTTTCAATGCGAAAAAAGCGAAACTGAAATGGAGAGATGGCGAAAATATTTTTTATTTTGTTTCTTTCACCAATCTTACTTTGGAAGACATATTTTTGGGGACAAAATTTCCCCTCGTGATCATAACCCCTCGGGAAAATATTAATCCGGCGGTCCAAAGAATGTTTATATTACACACCCCACCAGTTAATATCTGTATAATATACCCCTATTTAGAAGATTGAATCAACTGTGTATAAGAATCAGTAAAATTCAGTTATAAGGTCAAAGAACGCACGTTCGTGAACGTACAGTTGAATTTTAGATTGGAAGCGTATGTTCGGAAACGAACAGATGTCACCATCTCCATAAAGTTTGTTCATAATGAGAACTATCATAGTATAACATTAACGAGCATATGCAGGGGCGGAAATTTATCTCAAAAGTTAGGGGGACAAGGGGCTGGCAAATTTGACAAGCAAAAAAAAGGTTATCACCACAAATTTCAGGTAATTTCAACGAAAAACACATGTTTTATTTCGATTTTGAATGATGAATTTCTTACCATCATAAAAGACCGGAAATAGTAGGGGGACGTTTGATATTGTGTCCCCCTACTATTTTGAGTAGGGGGGACACGTCCCCCCCTGGGATTTCCGCCCATGAGCATATGTCACATTTTGAGTTCATCAAACCTAGGATAGGCGATGACGACTGACTCAATTCAATTCTTTATTCAATTTCCATTCAAAACATAATACAAAGTAATATAAAGTAATACAAATCAAGTACAATTTTACAGACGAGCATTCTTACTCAGTAGAGTTCGGCCATGATGTTCAAGAAAACATGTTCTTGAAGAACGAAAGGTTCAGCGCTATCCAGGAGTGAGCCTACTCCACAAAAAAGTAGCGTATGTCCCCTTATATTTCACTGAGGCAACAGGTGATAGATTGTTGCTCATAACCAATCTTTAATTGAGAGAAATAAATACGCAAAAGTAGCCTTACAGGTTGTTTTATCAGCAGGGTATTGATATATTGTTTTATCTTCATTGTATTGATTGATATAAGTATCAATTTTTTTAATATTTTCCATAAACACTTCCTTATTTATCTTTTTATTCATATTGTTTTGTGTTTATTTATTTGCATTGTTTTGTATGGTTATTTTATAGTTGTGTTATCATGTCTTATGTTGTGCAATTGAGTTAAGTTCATAAATGATAACATTTGAGTTGAGTTAATAAATGAAATGAAGCAAATTATAAACTGTCATGGGACTAGAAACCAACAATATCTAAATAATATTTTAATGATTTTGGTCTCCAAAAATAAAATTAATGAAAATTAGCTTTTCTGAAAGGGAAACTCTTCTTCCTTATGCTGTCAAAATATGGAATTTTTAGAGTTTAAGATTATACGAGAAAACTTGAGTTGTTTTCAGTTCTACATTGGGATTTTTTTTTCTGGACTGGTTGGAAGTCTCATTAACATTGCACAGTGTGCTTATACATCCCGGGGGAGTCACTTGCATTAACGAGTGGATACCATGCGCGACCAAAAACACGTAAAAGGCATGTCCTGTTCAAGATAATGCACATTACGTATGTAACGTAATAAGGGTGTCAAAGACACTAAATGAAAAAAAAAATCTATTTCGCTAGGAAAGATACGTGTTTAGGGTCAAATTTGCGAGGGTATACAAAGACTAAAATGTTTTGTAAAGGATGTACTTTTTGCCCCAACACTAACGCTACGTGTTTAGAGTCCGATTTGCGAGAGGTGTGGGGGATGGGGCCGTGCTAAACCCAATGCTGTAGGTAAAGGTAAAACCGACGACCGTAGTCCGTGACATATAACAATTAAAATATCGCTGTATTTGCTTAGGGGTTCTATTCAAAGAATACTTGCCAAGGGTATCATTTTGTTTCCAATACTTGTTAAGGGTAGGGTTTCACACGCCAATACTTGGTAAGGGGTGCATTTTCAGAATATGGAAATTACTTGTTTATAGTGCTTTTCGAGACCCCATGGTCGCGCATAGTATCCACTCGTCAATGGAAGTCCCCCCCCCCCGGATTATACATGAATCATGCTTGATTAAAACATTGTTTTTCTTATTTGTTGAAGCTCTTGCTTAACTTCTTTTACATTCCATCGAGTACTTGCATGGGTTATTGTTGACAAGTGTAGAAGTTATATATCATAATAAAGCTTTGGATGCTCTTTTTCAAGCTCACTGAAGATCTCAAAATTGATTTTAGGCTACCTACATGTACTGTTACAGTACATTTAGGTATTTTTGCCCTTACAAAAAATTCCTGTAGTACTCTGTGATATGTACTGCAGGAAGTATCGCAGGAAAGTACTGCAGGAATTACGTGCACGTAATTTGGGACGGTACTACAGAAATGTACAACAGGAGTACAACAGGTCCGTGTCCTGTGATACTTCCTGTGGTAATAACCGCATAAGTATGGCAGGAAGTATGACAGGACACGATCACCACAACCGCTACAACCGCTACAACCACTACCACACTACTATTAGTACTACAGGACAGTATCACAGGATAGTATCACAGGATAGTATCACATGATAGTATGACAGGACAGTATGACAGGATAGTATGACAGGACAGTATGACAGGACAGTACTACAGGAATACCGCAGACCAGTATCACAGGGAAGTACTACAGAACAGTATCGCAGGACAGTACTACAGGAGTACCGCAGGCTTCTGGTACTGTGTCCTGTAGTACTGTCCTGTGATACTGGTCTGGTATTCCTGTAGTACTGTCCTGTGATACTGGTCTGGTATTCCTGTAGTACTGTCCTGTGATACTGGTCTGGTATTCCTGTAGTACTGTCCTGTGATACTGGTCTGGTATTCCTGTAGTACTGTCCTGTGATACTGGTCTGGTATTCCTGTAGTACTGTCCTGTGATACTATCCTGTGGTGATAAATAGTATCACAGGACAGTATGACAGGACAGTACTTTAGGAATTCCGCAGACCAGTATCACAGGAAAGTACTACAGAACAGTACTACAGGACAGTACTGCAGGAATACCAAGAGACCTTACCGCAGGACAATTCCTGCAGTACTGTCCTGTGGTATTCCTGTGATACTGATCTTTGATATCTTCTGTGGCATTATTGGTCTCATCCTGCAGCCTTCTTGTGATACTTTACTGTGGTAATCCTGCAGGGGTATTCTTGTTGATTTCCTGTGACAATCCTATGGTATTGTCCTGTAGTAGTCTGTGCGATTTTCTCACGACACCGTCCTGCACTGGTTTGTTAGGCGTAGTAGTTTGTAAGAATTTCCTGTGATCCAGCACAACAACTTTGACATCTTGACTAATGAAAAGAGGCGTGAAAAAACCCACAAATTTGCAAAGACGTTAAAAGCATATTCACATACCTTTATTATGTATGAGCTGTACTATGCACAGTATAGAACATCTTTGATATCATAAATGACTGCTAGAATAATGCAGTAACATTTCATCTTTAGGATAAGACATGTACAAAGATTTATATCCATGAACATTGAGATGCCACATGAACTACTTTCACTATTCATACATTGCTGCCATTTTGAGATCACTAAAGAAAGCTAGATTCGACCCAGAATCCTTCCCTCTAACACAACAATAAGCGATTATTATTAATACCTTGGTCACATTCCTTGACCGGTTGCCTTACGGCGAGACAAAATCAGCAGTTTTAGGTATTCCTGTACAAACCACCCACGTGTAGCTGGTAGTAGCTGGTACAAGGATGATTAAGACTGTTAATTTTGACTCGACGTAAGGCCACGAGCCGGCGAATGTAACCAAGGCTTAACCAGTATAATGGTTGCAAAAAAAACTGTAATAGCTGAGCAATTGCATTTTCCCCTTCTTGTCAACACCCGATTGGCTTAATACTAAAAGCAGAACATCCTTTACTCAACCATGTTATGAAACAATGGATAACCACTTCTGCATGTACAGATAATGCATGGTGCACATACAGTAAGGGATGAAATTATGATGTGTTGATCACCAGTATAAACTTAAAGTACATGAACGTAATCATAATCACTTCATTTTGCTCAGAATTCACTTAAGTCCATAAATACTGAAAGATATTTTTGAATGAATTTCACATGATTTAGAACGTTCACCATAGGTTAGAAAAAATATGAACATAAGATTACTTTGCCAAAACGTAGATCAAATCTATTGAGACATTAACCTTTTTGACATTGAATAGGCATATCATTTTACACAGTCTTCTTGTCTAAGAATTGCTCCAACTACGTATTGAAGGGTTATATATGAATGTAAGCATGAGCCCATCATAAACACGAAATTGCGGCATGTAATTTGATTTGCTACATGTCATAATTGATAACTAAATGACGTTCAATACTTGATGTTGCTACATAAAATAATTAAGGTCATGTGGCAATGTGAATTCATACCTACTCGAGTCATTTAGTAATTTCAATTAGTATATGACCTAATTAATTATGACATATAGCTCAAAATTGACTTGAATAATTATGACCAATTTGATTGACCTCAATTATTTGAAGTAGCAACATCAATTATTTAACATAAGCACTCTCAATCGAGGTGGAGTAACTCTTCTTTAGGTCATGTTACTATTCGAATTGGAACATGTCATTGTTTAGGTCATGCAGCAATTCAAATTACTTGCTCAAGTAAACAATTACAATTGTAATATCACGCAAAATGAATTAGCTGTACATGACATAATTCTGTTCTTTGATGGGCTTATGCTTCCATATATTAAGTAAATGGCTTTAATTCTTAATGATTATCCAAAAATTCATATACATAAAATAAACCAATATGAAGAGCATCATATCCAAAGTGATCACCAGTTCACCCAATGTTACAGTACAAAAATAAAAAGCTGATTTTCTTATGTACTTTCACACATGTTATACATGTGCACTGTATGTCACTTGACCCTGGCAGACAATAGAATTGACAAGCAGTGAGTCCTACATGTACATGTAGCTGCCTGGTTTGCATACTTTAATGTTATATGAATTTCAATCATGGCCATGTGCTGTTTATACACTAAATGGAGGGATCTTGTCATAATGTTATGTCAATTAAAAACTGAATAAAATCCCAATTATCCTGAATAGCTAGACTAGCCCCCTTGTAATGGACATTGTAATCTTGTTTTCTTTTACCTTTCATTATTTTTGAAAATTTTCATACAACTAGGGCTGGGACTAAAACCCGGGTACCCGAGTAGAAAAATCAATACCCGATACCCGAAAATTGCTCACCAGTATAATGTACATGTATTTGATTTGTATTGCGTAGTGTAAGACATGATTGTAACTCATTACAAAAGTACACAAGCCTCATTTTGAATTTCACCAATTACCCTCTAAATATCCATAAATATACAAGTTTTCAAGTGATGATGATGTGACCGAGATCGTTCAATCATCGCCATGTTTCTTTTGCAGCGCAGTGACGTCATCCAGCCACTGCGACGCAAACCAATTTATGAATGAAAATATAGTAAGCATGCGCATTGCAAGCCTCAGCCCCACGCAGTATTACGTCAAAACAAGTCTGCAATACTCTGTCACCTCATACCAAAATCGACCTACGAAGCACCAGCCAATCACGTTCTTGTTACCATTTTTAGTTCATCATAAACCGAAAATGGGAACACGATCGTGATTGGCTGGCGCATTTGACGCTCCGAAACCCGGAAATCAATTGACTTTGTTCACGTAGCGATACAAACTCACGAACACGATGTAATATCGATGCTACTTCGTAAGATTTTGACGGAAAAGCAAGAATACAAATTTGCTTACCTGTGCAGTATCGGTGAGAAAACCTTTTATAATTCATATGATATATAGGAAAGTGGAATTCTAGGTCGATTTTGGTACGAGGTGACAGAGTATTGAAACTTGTTTCGATGGAATACTGCGTGGGGCACGGGAGGCTTGCAATGCGCATGCTTACTATATTTTCATTCATAAATTGGCTTGCATCGCATTGGCTTGATGACGTCACCTATGGGGTTTTTCCACCAGTCATATTTCAAGTGACATGATTTTCAGGTACCCACCCGAAAATTACCACGGGTACCCGAAGAGAAAAAACCCGAAAGTCCCAGGCCTACATACAACTCTTTTTTTTTTTTTATACTTTATCAAAGCTTTTATGATTATAAATGTAATTAAATAATTTGACTTGATAAATGTATATTACTGGTATACTAATTGTGAATTTTTAGCAAGAAACAGTATTTGTGTTGGATTAATACATAAAAATGTTGCGAAATTTCGGAACAGCGTACCCAGGCATCACAAATTTGGTCTCAAAAGATGTGCAAGACTTGAAAGTAAAAAGGCAGCTAACAGCCTCCCAGTCATTAACCCTTAGTTAAATTGGACCAATTTGACCCCCCCCCCCTTCCAAAAATTTTGCGACCATGCTGTCGCACAATTTTTTTAAAACATGCCTCTTTCTAGTCTTGTGCATCTTTTGAGACCAATCTTGTGTCACCCGGTACGTGGTTCTGTAATAACGTGACATTATGTAAGTACATGTCATACCAAAAATTGCTCAAAAACGTGATTTTGTGTACAAAGTCAATGCAATAGAGGAAAGTATGATTTTGTATTCTAATTACGCATAAATTAGTATTATCACTTACTAACAATTTGCGTGAAATAATTTACAATTTAATTTTGTAAATTATGCCCTAGACAACCCATGTGCCAATGTTAGACGCGATTGTGCGGTCAAGATCTCAAGGAAGGGGGGGGGGCCCTGGAAACCCCCCCTCCCCCCTTCCCCGGCCATATCAACTCCCAAAATACCCTGGCTTTAGTTGACTTTCTGGCTCCTCTTGAGTAGTCACCATTCATTGGACAGCTTGTTTTTATCCAAGTCTGTATAGCACGAGGCAGCTTAATCTGTAGAAAAAAAAACACATACCATTACGATAACATGAACAACATAAAAATACAAGAAATAAGGTGTTTTGCCCCCATCTAGATCTCTTTTCACAAGTACATATCTATCGGATAATGAGGTCCTTGCGGCTATCTCTCTTAGCATATTCTTGCTTATAAAAGCAAACTAAGCCGAAGAGTGACAAACAATTTATAATGCAAACAAATTGTCATAAGCACATATTGAAACTCTTTAATAAAACAATGAAGAATAAATCTACATCTTCTAACAAGGATTACACTGTATGCCACTGCATGAATACAATCTGCTTAATTTTGTAATTATAATATCTACTGAAGTGAATGCCTATATAATCACCTTTTATGAACTCCAACCGTGTCTTGTACAAGAACATGGCCTTTTCTGTGTACACCTGTAGTATCTTTCCCACATAATGCTGGACTTGCTGCTCGATCATCCAGAGATCCCTCTTTGAATCTTTAATGAAATGAAATGAATTTGAGTGACATAGTAAAATTTTATTTGCAGGTTAATACAAATACATGATGTAATAAAAATACATGATAAAACTTCTTCATTTCCATATTTCAGTGTTACAATTCAGGTGCAAAGAGTCATATTCTTTAATAATATTCAACATAAAATCAATGAAAACTAGTGCTGTTGTCGATAGGCCTCATATCGACATTGATGTCGACATACGAAGGATTTTCAAAATTCCGACATGTCGACATGCACGCACCCACATCGACATGTAAACATAAAATAAAAAGGGGTCTAGCCTACAATCACGAGTGTAAAGATTAGCTGAAAAGTTAGAAGCATTTATCCACAGTAATTGGCGCGATTAAAAGGTTTATTCAGCTTAGCAGCGCATTAAATGAAAAAAGAATATCTGCGAGCTGTGCGGCAGTAGAAATACGTCAGTGCAGGGCCGGCCTGCCCGATCGAGCCGCCCTCGATATCCCGTTATAGCGAGAGTAGCATTCACCGTACCCATCCACGGAAATATGTACCCATCGCGCGCTATTCACCGTGCTTGATAATACGTTGCTCCTCAATGCATTACTTTTCACATAAACGTGAGCAGCAGCGAACACGTGTTTTTGTCAAAGTTGTGACTGCCGCAATTGAGCGCTTACTTCATATCACGAAGTCACAGAAAACTTCCCTTCATTCGTTTGGAGATCGTTGCACGGATCGCCGCGGAAGTGATACTGAAATTATCGGTCGATTTTCATTACTTTTCATTGTCAAATTGAGGAGCTTGCGTTTGCAGCAATGATCACTGTTGTAATTGGTGATTCTCAAATTGGCTACGAGTGTTATTGAGCAATGCTTTCGAAACCGGATCCTGGTACAAAAACTTGATTCTCCAGAAAAAAAATGTGGATTAAATCGGTGATTTTGGAAGCTCAATTCCCGAACTGAGCCTGTATTATATAGATCTAGTGTGGGGATATCACTTGTGTCAAGGTGAATATATTTGATTGAGAGTGTTGTTCCACGATCGAATGCTTTTTTTTTATGTTAGGGAGCCCAGGCTAAATTACGGTCCCTTTTTCATGTCGACATTGTTGATGTCGGGATTAATTTTTAAGCGACATGTCGACATGGATTTTTGTTCCCGACAACAGCACTAATGAAAACATTAAAAGTAGAGGAGCATTTTAACCTTACTCACAGTCTGTTATTGTCGCTAAAGTCTTTACAATAAGAAGATTGGGCACTTTGCCGACATCGCGTAATGCTTTGCATCGATTTACATGTATAATAGTCTTTGTGCCTAGTCTTTTCTATGTAGTGTCTTTAATATGTAGATAAAACATGCGTCCTTTAGCTAGTTAGACGAACAATTTTGGAAATTAAAGACGGATCCATATTTTATCAACCGGAAGAGAAATTAGTGCTTAAATGAAGCTATTTGAGGGATATTGATGATATTTAGGGTGAATTGACTTCACATCTTTTCGTAAGTTTGTCATGTTCATAGAAGGCCGGACTTGATTTTATAGAAACCTCTTTTAAATTTGTGGGATTGCCTACCTCGAGTGAAGTTTGTGCAGGCTCCACTCCACTTCACTATTGCTACACTACGCTCCACCTACCCAAACTTTGAGACCGTGAACTGGATCTGTCTGATATTCCGAGTGACAAAAAGTGGGATCTTATGGGGGGGGGGATATCAAATTCATGCAACATCACGCTCTTTAAAAAAATTAAAACTAATATTCTTCCTGCACACAAAGTTTCAGTTCTTCTCCATGCCTCTATCCGTCTCAAAATTGATGATTTAGAGCCAACATGAAGTTTCTCACACGTATCAATATTCAATACATCGCATGCGTGTGAGGTCGGTCGGGTCAGACCAGGCCCGGTATCTCGCGAATATTGCATCCGCATGCAATGTTTTGAAATCGGCAGCGAATTATAAATATGTGTGAGGAACTTCATGTTGGCTCTAAATCACCAATTTTGAGACTGATAAAAGCATGGAACTAAATGAAACTTTGTGTAAAGTAAGAATATTAGTTTTAATTCTTTTTAAAAATCAAGATGTTGCATGAATTTTATATTCCCCACCCCCATAAAATCCCACCTCTGTCACTCAGAATATCAGATCGAGTTCATGGTCTCGAAGTTCGCGTCTGTAACGTTGGCGAAGAACAATAGAAAACAAGATGGCGGCGTAAACATCGGGCAAGTCTCTTCCGTCTAATCATGATATTTTTCGCATTTTTTGGAATGAATTTCTTCTTCAAAAATAACGACGAGAGCGTAGAAATGTTGGAAATTAAGTTTTATCCCATGTAGGCCTACATGATTTAGGTCTAACGTTAGGCTAGATCTTTTAGAAGGAAAGTAGAAATCTCGGGGCCGGGGGTGAAAGTTTCAAGTTTTGGCTTCCTCTGTGTGGGTATATGAGAAAGGATCCCTGGCTTCATTATGAGAGTGACCTTACGAAGTTACTTTAGTAAATGATTTTCACTCTCTAGAAGCCGCCTGGCTAGGCCTACAGCCATTCCCGATCACGATATTTTGAAAAGTGGTGGATATATTGACTTCAAATGTGACTGAGAGACTTGTCATGACATTTGGGAACAAATATTGGTGATGAGGTATGCTGGTATTAATCGGCCGGTGCGAAACTGCATTAGCGCCCACCCCTGACCTGGCTACAATCATGACAATACAAACATCCTCACCGCCGCCATCAATATACTACTAACTTAGCCAGCCGTTGGCCGTCCCCGGCCGCGCACACCGCAGATCAGCCCCCACCCGATAAGCGATCGGGAACAACGGCAGTGCAGTGGCCGTACGGTAATGATTAAAAAGTCGAAGAAATTTAAGTGCATGCCGCGCCAAACTACGAAAAATGGATCTAACTTACTGTTTATAGCCTGTTGTGTGAATGTCTTAAGAAGTCGTTGTCCGAATCTGATCCATATTCTGTTAGTTTTTGTTGAAATATTGACGGCCTTCTTCATCAAGCTTCGGGTTCAGCTGAGCAGTTACGAACGTTTTTTTTCAAATGGCGGAACCGGAAACACGTATACGGTACAGTCCGTGCGTTTGTACGGGGAGCTCGGAGGGGGGGGGGGTCTTACTTTTTACTTGGCAACCAGACAATTTGACTATTTTCGCCATCATTTATATATCATATTATTAACGTAAAGGAATTGAATAAAGTAAAATTCAAATATTTATTTCTTCTTCCTTTCTTTTTCTTTTCTATGTCTTTTAATTTTTTTCTTTCTCTTTATTCTTTTTTTTAATATAAGGATAGGATTTAAAAACATGTCTCACAATTTTACTGAAAATATGTTATATAGGCCTACTAGTATGCAAGTAGGATGACAAAGAAAGCAATGAGGAAAATCACAGCTCCAATCCTATGTATTTTTAATTTTATTTCTTTTCAAAAACACACATTTTATCCTTTCTTGCGATCGAAGGAAAGATCCCTTTATAAGGTTCAAGTAGTAAAAGAAAATAATCTTAGATCAAGTGCCGGCAGGGTATTTTGATAAGGGGTGGAGGAGCAAGACAAGCAAATATAAAGATACCATTTTGAAGCGAAACATAAGAAAAGATAATAACTTTGCCAACGAGGTAAAAAATAATATGATATCGGTTGTGACACTTTAAGGATGGAAAATAGTTTGAAAATATATAGATACAAACTTCATACAAATTAGAAAAAAAGAAGCAAAATAAACTGCCATCATATGTGAACAGAGATACAAGATTGTTCTTGCAATTAAAAAACATATTTACAAACTATATATAGCTTCGCATCATAAAAATAGATTGAAAATATCCAAATTTATTTGATTTAAAAAGAAATAGATATAAACCAGCCTGGCTAACATATTGCAAGGTGGCAAAGATATAAACCGGGGATATAAAGCAAAAAATAGGCCTTAAAATGGAAATTAAATATCCTATTTTTAGTTTATCCTATTCCACCTGTAAAAAATATTGTGAATAGGAGAACAAATATTGAAGTAATTTTATTTATAATAATATATTTGTAAGAAAATAGGTCCTTTTTACTAAAAAAAAATAAATAAAAAAATAGATGGGAAACTTGGAAAAATGTATTTTCTCGCAATAAAAACTTTAAGGGGCCAGAATCGCATTAAAACTTGGTTATGAAACGTGTAAAACAAAATCTTAGATAGCATTTTAACTGAGATTTATTTTTTAATCAACATTCAACGCTGAACTTTCTTATGTTAATTGTTTATCAATATTTTGTGAAAACAGATAGTGTGCACATCGTCATGAATATTCATTTGGTGGGCTGATGATGTGACATTCCCATTTTTCTTTTTTAATGTTAGATATGAAATTATGATTATCTATTTTTTCAATACATGTGTAAATAATGTGTCCCCATTGTAAAGTTGCTGCATTAAATAACTAATGCGGTTAATTAGTCGTCATTCCAATTGTTTTAGTTCTTGGTAGAAATATGTTGAATAAATCTAATTTCATATATTGTACACAAGAACATGGGATATGACATCATCAGCCCACCTAATGAATATTCATGAGACATGCCTAAATAAAACTGTTTCATGGGAATATTGCAAATCCTTAAAATTCAACTTAACTTCGTTATTTGTCATCCGATTTTGAATAAATTTTAAGCATTTTGTTTTGTGAATTTTACTCTATTTATTGATTATCTCTAGCGTTGACCTCCCCTTCAATTATTTTCTTGTATTGTTAGAAAGAGATGGATGAAGTAGAATAATACGTTCATGCTTATATTTTTATTCATTACAATATCTCTTTGAAATTCAACCCGGCTTCCTCACAACCATTAAGCTCTAAGAGTGTTAGGTGTGTCCTGTATATTTCAACACGTACCCTTTTAAATATAGTCATTTTTTTATTATTCATCCTGTTTTTTATGAAAAATAAGTGGCGAACAAACAAAACAAAAATGATAATTGAAATTTAAAAGAGCGCATGAAAAAGAAATAACCCTGAAAACGAACAATAGTCCTCAAAATATAAGTTGCCCATTTTGGGGTCAATAATTTTTCGCATTTTTCAGTTCGCGCTTTGCTCCTAGTTTTGATCTAGTACGTATAGTACCCTTTCTCGTAGAAATAGAAGCTATGATCAAACTTAAAACCTCTGAGTCTCAGTAGGCATAACCCCCCCCCCCCTCGCTGATATAGACCTACACAATGGGACAGGGTGAAATATAATTTTGAAATAGGGCCTATATGTCACAATCTAGCTATCACAAAATTAAATTTTCATATAAAAAATTGTACTTTTTAAAATGAATGGTGCCCTTTTAAGCCATATGGCCTTCTAAAAATATAAGACTCAATACGCTACTGACCTCTCCCGAAACTGAAAAAAAAGATAAATCCCTCACTGGAAATAAAAAAATTCGTCTGTGGTACAAACAGGGCTTCCATACAAGTACTGAAGGAAACTAATTTTTTCATGTACTGTACCACAGAAAATACACCAGTAGCGTCTGTGATACAGTTTCAGTCATATTTCTGGGGTGGCTGCATGAGAAGTACCGCAGGAAATTTTGAAAGTATAGCACTGGGGTTGCCATAGAATTTTAGAAGTGCCTATATTGAGTCCTGCAGGAAATTTCAAAATTTTCATTTACCACAGAAGTATCACAGGGTTTTCATAGAAGTGTCTTTAATAGGATCGAGTACTGCAGGAAATTTCAAAATGTTCATGTACCACAGAAGTATCACAGGGTTTCCATAGAAGTGCTTAGTAATAGGAGTACTGCAGGAAATTTAAAAAATGTTCATATACAACAGAAGTATCGCAGGGTTGTCATAGAAGTACTGCAGGATATTTTAGAATTTTCATGTACAACAGAAGTACGACATAACTATCACAGAGTGATATTGTATACAGTTATGTACAACAGAAGTATTACACAGGTACGACAGAGTACCATTAAGGTATTGCATGAAATTTTCATATTTTTATGTACCACAGAAGAAGAACTATCACAGAGTGATACCACAGGAGTCCTGTAGTAATTCCTTATACAGTTTTGTACAACAGAAGTATCACACAGGTACGACAGAGTACCATTAAGGTATTGCATGAAATTTTCATATTTTTATGTACCACAGAAGTATGACAGAACTATCACAGAGTGATACCACAGAAGTCCTGTTGTAATTCTATATACAGTTTTGTACAACAGCAGTATCACACAGGTACGACAGAGTACCATTAAGGTATTGCATGAAATTTTCATATTTTCCTGTACCACAGAAGTATGACAGAACTATCACAGAGTGATACCACAGAAGTCCTGTTGTAATTCTATATACAGTTTTGTACAACAGAAGTATCACACAGGTACGACAGAGTACCATTAAGGTATTGCAGGAAATTTTCATATTTTCCTGTACCACAGAAGTATGACAGAACTATCACAGAGTGATACCACAGAAGTCCTGTGGTAATTCTGAGGTACCGTCGTGTATGACAGAAGTATCACACAGGTACAACAGAGTACCACTAAAGTACTGCAGGAATTTTTTGTAAGGGTGTGGTGACAGGTCACATAATAAATATATACAGAAAATTAATTATTGACAAGCTGCCTCCAAATCTTATTCAATAAACCTATTTTTAAGGCAAAATATTAAAACACTTATCTGAAATCGTATGAGCTGAAGCTAATTGGTGTAAGTTCCTCTATAAAGTAAACAAACTTATCCCCGCCATGTTTAACTAAGAGTTTTGTCAGCAACTTTCAATGACGAATATCCTCTCAGCCAACTTAAGAGGCGGGTCAAAGAAGGAACAAAATAATGAATACAGGTTTGGTTTATTGATTCCGCATTCATACATAACAAACTAATATGATCAACTACCAAATTATAATAAACATTCTGAATTTGCAGGGGAAGGAATCCGAAGGATTGCCATCATAAGCAGATTAATTGAAAGAAAAAAAAGGAAATGTCAGATTAAAATTCATTAAATAAATAATACATTTATCCAGCAGAAGGGTATAATATCTCAATAAAATGAATAATGAAGATGAAAATGATAAGGATGGGGATGATGGTGATATTGGTGAAGATGAAGGCCATGGAGATGATGATTTGTTTGGTCGAATAACCGAAATAGCCTTGTATTTCTACTTAATGACACAGCCACACTAATAATATCGATTCCACTTCGACCAATATGTTAACGAGCCGTCGGTCGGTTTGGAGTCTGTCTCACTGGTGTGACTGCTAAATATTAAAGGATATAGCGGTCGGGTTGTCATTCCCAGTCTCCATCATTTCCCCGGTCGCTGCCTCGCCATCGAGTACCCTTTCAAAACTTCAACTGAAGTAATTATGTTATAAACAATCATACAATGATGTATGGAAGCGAAGCAAAGACTGAATCGGCTTTGAGCATGCAAACAGGGGAAGTTCATAAAGCAGATAACTATTTTCCAATTTTCCCATATTTTTTTAATCGCCTGGAAAATCACCCCTGTCCTTTCCAGCGTACTGCCACCCCTAGTTGCTATAGAAATACTTTCAGTGTGTAATATTTTTTTCATCCTCTTTCAGGATTTCATCTGCCAAAAAATCAAGGTGCATAAGGGAAAATGTCAAAACAAGGAAGTAGTTAGCATAAGTTGAAGTTTTATATCAAAGCAATACTACGTATTGATTCAATGCGAATTCATTTGTATACACTGAACTCTTATGAGGTAACGAGAAACTTCAAGCTGTTTTGATTACCAAGCTAAAATAATGCTACTATTCATCATGGCGAATCACCGAAGTCCTTATCATGTGTCCGTGATTGTGTTAAGGTTTGCTTTGATGACTACATTGCTGCAAATGGCTTCAGTTCGAGCTGACCATGAACATGGTGAGTTTATTTTATCACGATTATCACGATAAATGTAAAATGTACCCTGCAATAAAAATGTAATAAGGTTCCCTTCATAGCCAGCTAGCAGCTCTATTGTATATAGTCAATGCCAAAATCTGTAATAGATTCCCGACATGGCATCACCGGATCAAGGCATTTCTATCATAGGCCAATGTGTCCACACTAAAAAAAATTATATGAACAAATAGGAGAGAACTCGGACAAGCATGGTTTCGCGCTTGAATGTCATCAAATTCGATATACATTTTTTTTCCAAATGAGCTCATATCAACCTGGTCAGTAAATGCAAATAAATGCAGTCGATGATGTGACACTGTCACTACATGTATTTATTTTGGATTCGTGTTACGTGAGACTTCTCAGAATAGTATAAGAGAAACTATTAAACAGGTTTTAACGAATATTCTACGAACATGACGATTTACGAACGAGTGCAATATTGCAATACGGCATGATGTTGCACATCAATTTTCAGAAGAAAGCCCAGATGGGGATTTTGACAATTTTCTATGTATTATCAAAGAGATATCACCTCTAATTATCTCATTGGTTTTATGGTATATGCCCTGATAATGCACATAGGGGTGGCTAAATCTCTTTTTATTTGCAGTATGTTTTTGAAGATGAAAATGAAAAAGAAAGATGAAAATCCATATTTTATTGTTCGAAATAGACATGAAATTAAATACTCCGAAAATTGCTTTGCCCAATTGATCGTAGGCCCGACAGCCGCTGTCCAGCGCCAGATCGACGAGGCTCTATCCCTTTAATCGTTGAACACCAAACAGGGTAGCAGCAACTCCCATCTTTTAACGTCTTTTGGTTTGACGCGGCCGGGGTTCGAACCCCCGACCTCCCGGTTGTGAGACGGATGCTCTACCAACTGAGCCAGCACACCGGTCTTTTATGACAGAAATGAATTAAAAAGCATAATAAAAGTACCAGGATGACCCAGGGAGTAGACAGACAGGGGGCGATTTTTTTTTCGTCAGTACTTGTGCACCCGACACAAGAGGAAAGGGAATGTGTGGGAATGTCTGAATATTTAGAACTTATCCTAGAACGGTGAAAACGAGGAAGTCTTGGTATATATTATTACTGGATATAACATTTTATTTTATTTCATATTGTTAAATAAGTAGGTTTTTCATTTAGTCTTTTGACACGTGAATCTTGAATCATGGCAATAATCATTGTAATGATGATTGCCATACGTCTCTAGAATCATCTTACCTTTCACACGCTCACTCGAAAACTGTGATTTCAATTCGAATTCACGAGCGAAGGTGGTATGTCTCCTTTGTGACTTGTCAATCAAAGCACTGCATCACAAATATGAAACTACGATGAGTGAATGACAAATGTATTATCTACGGAAGTGCTACGTAAGTTCCCCCCCCCCAAAAAAAAAAAAGGTGTTTCGGAGGTCAAGCATTTAACACGCCAAATTCGTACTGTAATTTAAGTGAAACTCCACTGGAATTCACCTTTGGAGTAGAATTTGAGTTCGTGATTGTGATTAGCGTTCGTGATTCTAATGTTGTCAGTCTTTCACCCTTTTCCATCGTCTTAGCCAATTGTGTTATGAGAGTGTACAATCTTACTTGTTCACAGGCTTTCATTCTCATTTGATATTTCCGTTCCCATTTCAATATATTTCAATTGATCCACATAAGGTCCTGGATTTGTAGGATGTTACCCTGTCGGAACTGAATGGCAAGAGTTTCTTGACAAAGATGACATGGTTGTTGAAAATGTGGAAGGTTGTGTACTTCACTGTAGGGAATTCAAGTATGCTATCATCACTGCTGGGAAAAGCTGCTACTGCAGTTACGATTTCGAAGATATCGCAAGAGCGGGTGATGAACACTGTAACGCCAGATGTGACGGGAATCCTTGCCAAATCTGTGGAGCACACACATACTACTCAGGTTATTAGTTTTAATCATATCCATGGCATTAGTTTAGGTTAGGATAGTGCAGTCATTTTCCTCCCCTATTCATTTTTAAAGGAATGAAAAGGAGCGAGAAAGCAGATGGGAGGGGGAAGAGGACCGATGTGTTGTTTTCCGAGGAGGGGGGCAAATAGGTTTTGGTCGTGTTAATTGCTCTATTATTTAGAGGTTTTTTTAGTATAGAACGACAAAGAATGTGAATTCTGGTGAATGGCATAATAGACAAACCATTTGGCAGCGTTAACACTTTGGACAGGTAAACATGCATTCTATTATACATCCACACTGGATTTAGATGATTCGGATGTGAGATGTGTGGATTGGCAGTGGCTTAGGGATTAGGAGTCAGATGCCCTTTGCGTTAACTTTGAGAAAGAGAGCTTCCATACTTGTATATCAAAGCCCAATCTTGGATAAGGTTTACATGAAGTAAAACCATGAAAAACAAACAGATTGGAACACATTGCATAAACGACACCATTTAACCTCTAACATCGCACCCCTCCTTTTTTCTGTTTTAAGGGAATATTTAAAATAATGTTTATAAAACATGGTTTCGGTTTATATATACTATGTTACACAGAACAAGAATCCATCTTAAGTCTTAATTCATCATAATTTCATTGTCATATCTCCAGTTTATAACACCACCGAGATCTTTAAAAGAATGCAGTTGAATGCCGGATTGTCATGCTGTCGATTTCACGATTCTTCCAAACATGTCTACGCTGAATGTTTGGACCCAACGTTGGGTACCACTTCAATGGAATCTGATGAGGTCCCTTTTACCATGCCTACGTGCTTTTCTAATACCCAAGCCGGTAAGATATGAGATGTTTGTCTAAAGGGACAGACATATGCTTCATTTATGTTTATTAGAAGCAATAAAGCCCCTTTCACAATTGGTGGTGCGACTGCTTACAACCATTGCGATTGTGTGCAACATATATTGTGAACAAATGACCGCAAACCATCGCAAGAGCGATTGTGAAAGTCTTTACCAAGTTTGACTGAATAGTTGCGATCAAACGTATTATTGATAACAACATCCTTAGGGCCTTCCGCGTACAACATCTCCAGTAAACAAATATATCAGGCTTTGAGAAAGTATAATAGAAAGTATAATTTATCTGATGATGGTCTGGCAATTACTATTTTTCCCTATAGGTTCGAAGCCCCGAGGGAAATTGAGTATTTTTACCAGTTTAACCCAGGTTTAATAATTCCTACAATGTTTTCTAAGGAAACGTCTGATATATTTCTTGTATATCCTACTTTTTATAATTTAGAACCAAAATCTATTCCTGCACCGACGCATCACGGTACTTGCCCGGGAGAGACAGCTCGCTGACCGGTGCGCTCGAGAGTGTAGCAAAATATCCAGTTGTCTGAAATAATGACGTCAGAATATTGTTTTAGCGAAAAATATAGGTCAGACGTCACGCAACATCATTGTTGAAATACATTTGGTCACATGATGCTATTTGAACCAATCACTATACAGGATCTAATCTATGTAGGATATAAAACAAAATAATACAGAGGGGGTGCAAATGAAACAAGCCATCCTAAAACAGAGAACCACTGACTCTGATACATCAGTTTGCGTAGAAAGGAAAAGCCCTAATTTTATACCCCATCAAAGTTTGTTTCTCATCTATTACATGTAGTTGGATAGTGCACAGCCCAAACGATGCTCGCAGAAAACTAAGCAAATACATTGCAGTTAATGAAATCTACATGAATTATACCGTGACGAGTAAGAAAAGGGTACGCCAAGTGGTAATTATCTGTGGGTGGTAAAGGAAAGCAACATGTGTTTTTTTCAAAAGACGTCTATGACACTAGTCCTGGGAGTCTCAACAGAACCCATTTCGGCTTTTTTTTTTATTCGGACGTGTCGGATGCGTAGCAGATTACCCCCACCAAAGATGTAACCATCAAGATGGTGGTGTTTTTCTTCGTAGCAGCATTCAGTTTCAATTTTTGGTATTTCAATTTCCTAGACGACTTTACAAAAATTCTTTTTTCAGCAAAACAAAGTCAGCAATGAAAAAAGAACGTCTCATCAGCTTGAAATTGTCTTGTCTGAAGTATGAACATTTAATCATTGGTTTATTGGTATGCCTTGTTCTTCTCCCCGCATATTTTGGTACCATTTTCATCTTTGCAAACCTGGCTTATTACGAAAAAATATTCAAAAGGAGGTAAAATCATGTATGCAAATAATCCATTTCAAAAAATTAATAATAATGATGATACGACATTGCTTGTAAAGCGCACATCACTGCCCATTGGCGTCTCTAATTAATAGGAAAATGGGCAAAGAAAGAGAGAGGATTAAAGCTATTATGTTGATTGTCTCAATCATAAACCGCTTAAACAAATGAGTTTTGATGCGAGTTTTGAATGCAGAGCATGTAGGTGCCCTTTTAAATGGAAGAAGGGATCGTATTCCAAAGTTTAGGGGCAGCATAACAAAATGATCTCTCCCCATAGAACTTGATTTGAACAACCGGACACTTCAGCAGATATCTATGTGAAGATCCTGAATTACGTGAAGGGACATATCTTATTAATTTCGCACTGAGATAGTCAGGGGCCAACGAATCAAGACATTGATAGGTAAGTAACAGTAGCTTAAAGTTTATGCTTGATTGGATCGGAAGCCAGTGTAACTGTTTCAGGACAGTGGTTATGTGAGAATACTTCTTAAAGCCCCCTCACACCTGACCGAATGTAGGCGGACGAAGGGTGACGAATGGGAAAAATGAACGAAATGCACGACGAATTCAAATAAAATTTCAGTCAAATCATTCGATCAGTAACTATTGTCAAATTTTATCAACGAACAGTATTAAAGCGAAGGATAAATATGGCATACGAAGGATATCGATTTTTCGGCTCACCTTTTTGAGAAAATTGTGGCCGAAGGCGAGCGAAGGGTTGATATAACCCAATGAGACGAACGAACAGTGAGCAATGGTTTGATATGGCGTGCGATTAGAAACGAAGACGAGCGAATAGATCGGGCAGTCTTGTTCGTTGTGTCATCGTGTTGCTTCGTTACGGGTTCTTTCGAGGTCGGTCCACTTTGGCAAGAGCGCGATGAGGGACTATGCGCGACAATAAAACATGAACGATAAACTAACGATTACCGCATATTAAATAAGAGATGCGAATTCAAACAGATGACCAACGATTTCTCAATTCGTTGGGGAAATTTTAAACAGGTTCAAAATTTCCACGCGAATTTGAATAATTGCAACTGTTAGTTCAGAAGGTGTACGAACCCAAACACGAAGGGTAAATATGATTTATTATCTGTTACCATTGAAAGCATTTCTTAAAAAATGCCTTTCGCCAGCTATCGCAAGGCATATTTCAGGCAATTCGGTTAGGTGTGAGGGGGCCTTTAGCTCGAATTATCAGTCTTGCAGCAGAGTTCTGTAGCTGAGCATCAGCCATGTTACAAAGCAAACTATTACGAGAGCCTGAACAAGTTTCTTTGTTGTTTTAGAGTCCAAACAAGAACGAATCTTTCCAAGTTCATATAGGCCGTACAGGCAGATTTGCACTTTCCCGAGACAAATGTATCCAATGCCATACACTGATCAAACATAACACACAAATTTCTGGCCGAGACACCAGGAACAATAGAAACACCATCTTAATCAGGGGAAGTATTAATATTCTACAAAATCGAGGTGTTATGTGTAAAACCTCTGTTTTTTCGTCATTTAGTTTAAGATCATTTAGAATTGTCCATTGCATTATTTCTTTTACACAACACTCTACCTGGGATATTGCCCTAAAAAATCACATGGTTTGAAAGATACATATATCTGTGTGTCGTCAGCATAATGCATCCCTTACATTTGATTGGCCTTTATTACATCCCCCAACGGAGACGAAAACATTGTAAATAACATTGGGCCGACTACTTAACCCTGGGGCACACCTATATCAGACACATGGACTGATGACTCATAACCATCTATAACACCTTTTTGTTGTCTTTTCTTTAAGTTAGAATTCAAACCAACTGTAAGGAAGACCACAAATTCCAAACCTGTCCTTCAATCTTTTCAGCAACATATCATGTCTGATCGTGTCAAATGCTGAATAGAAATCGTGTAACACCAGTATGGATTCATAGCCTTTGTCTAAGGAGGAAGTAATATCATTCGATACTTTCAAGCGCAGTTTCGCAGCTATGAAATGGTCTTAAAGCTGACTGTATGGGGGACTGCAAGTCATTATCCGAAAGATATTTCTGTATCTGATTTACAACAACCACTTCAATGGTCTTCTAAGAAATGAAAGATTCGAAACTGGCCTGGAATTTTTCAACTCATCTTGATCTAAGTTTGGGCCTTCAAATATCATTCCAAATTTCTAAAATAACTCACGGCAGCTATACAGTTTGCAAACTGTCTTTGATGATATTCTCTTTTTCTGGTCATCAATGAATTATTATAAAGACAATAGCTATTCATTAATATTTGTCGATTTATATCCAACTCGCAGTAACTGGTGACTTAGATAAACAATCATCTGTTCACATGGGGCTTAAAAATCCTATATTCAAATCAATATGCTTCTCGCGATAGAGTTTTCATTATTCGTTTTAGCGAGATACACATCCTGGTATTCATAATTTTCATAAATGAAAAATGTTTAGCTCACGCTAAGCGCTCGCATCAATTTGTGTGTTGCCCCCTCTCTCATGTTCTTTGCCTACCCCTATGTTAAAAATCCTGATGCCGCCATTGCCCCGACCCGATCCTCCTAGCACTGGCCCCCGAAAGTTCTACAACCGAGAACAAAAAAGAAAAGATGAAAAAAAAGGAAAGCAAGATGTAAGATTTTTTTCTCAATACCATGTCAAAATCAATCTCAAAGTTCGATTCTCATGAAAAGGTAATTTTATTTTCTCGCTCGGGACTTATATTAAATAACTGTTGCTGCGCGCGTCATACTGCCCCCCCCCCCCCTCTTCTTTGTACTTGTCACGCGTTGAGCTTCTCCCTATAAATGGCAATGCTCGGGGCACAATCATAAAAGATCTTGTTCATAATATGATATAAACGGGAAGTTTTTTGGCTCTTGCCCCCCCCCCCCCCCGGCCAGCGACCCCTGTAAATATCACTATTATCAGACATGCTTTTTTTTCCTTTTATTATACCTCTCTTTCGGATTTACAGATCAAAAGAGTACTTGCAGTGAAGAGCTGGTCAAGCAATGCTGTCACCCACCATACACACGTAATAATTTTCTCATAGAACATTCTTACAGGCAGGTAGGGATTTTACCACAGTGGCATGGGGGCAAGGGGTGATGGTCCACATACTACCCATGATTTTGTTTCCTTCAAGAAGTGAACTAAAATAAAGTGGGTTAAGAGAGAAAAAAAGACATGAAAGAGTTTAGAGTGTGTCCCACAAAAAAACGAAACCGAAATTTATCGAAAATTCATCATCACAAATACAAATACTTTGTTATTTGAGCTTTTAGGCATATTGGTTTTCTTTTTTAAATTACATACCCCGTCAAATAACTTTTGAGTTCATTTTTTTTTTTACTCATGCGTGAATGAGATACCTTCTATGTCTCCAGCTTAAAAAAAAAAGACTCTTAGTTTTTACCATGTTTACAATGATAGGTAAATTGTCTATTGTATTTATGAAATAGTTATAATAATTCTGTTGCGATATCTCAGTTTTATTATTTTTGTAGGACGCACTCTAAGTAGCCCAACTCCTTTCATTCGAGTGTTGAAAATTAAATATTTATTATATTTGTTTTGGTTTGCAGATAGTTTCGAAGGTCTGGCTTTTGCATAATTGCATGAACAACATAAAGACATTTTGAAACATACAACTTTACTCAGTTGCGTAGAAAACGTACTAACAATGATATATTTTTTATGCACATGAAGTAAAAACACAAAGAGAAACATGGATCTATTTCCATATTCATGTTAAGCAGACCTCGTAAACAATAATATTGAATAAAACAAAACAAAAATGTCACCTCTCAACAAGCCCTTGATAGTTCAGTTATAATCAACAGTATGAATTATTTGAAAAAGAACCATAAATCCCATGTTCTTACTCATTCTGAATTTGTGTTTTAATCTTAAATATTTATACTTGCTCCATCTTATCATCTTGAAAACAAGAACGAATTGTTAGTATGATAGTTGATGCATCACATACTACATTGCTCTCACATACGTCTTATCTGTATTAAAACAAATTTGCGAAAATTATCATTATTCATATATCGGGTTAAACATATTGCACTATTTGAAAGATAATGTATTGATTATTCCTTTCAGTCTGGTTACGGATCGTCATCGAGGTGGTTGTGATACTCGTCGTTTTATTCCTCATCATCTTGTGTATTATGTAAGTATAATCACAATGTTAAAACCTTGAATATAACACACTGGAATGGGGGGTGCTAATGTCAAATACATTCCAGTTAATTCCTCACCAGTAGCGTAATAAGCCAATAATTTGATGGGGTAGATATGGCGCATGAACCAAAGTTTTAATTTAGAAAAAAAAACAGCGAGCGAGCCAAATTGTCTTTTTTATCAAAAGAAAATCAAATTCTGTGATAGACTTTAACATACTATTGTTCAGAAAATGACGTAGATCATGATTATATTTCACCCATCTTCCTTTACATTTCCATCGTTCGTCTAATTTTTTTTCTTTTTCTTGAAACATTTTGGGGTCCATTGCCCTGCCCGCATTTATGCTCCAGTGTTCCTTAATAATAATAATAATAATATTATATGTGATTTGTAATGCGCCAAATCCACTCGGCAGAGTGCCCAAGGTGCAGTGAAAGAAAGAAAGAAAGAACTAAAGAGAAAAAATTACAAATATAATTGTAATAGATTCAGGAGCAATTAACAGTAAGAAGCATTGAATAGACGAGTCTTAATGTAACGTTTAAATGTGTCAATGGAAGTGCATTCACGGATTACCAGGAGAGGATCATTCCAGAGAACAGGGCCAGCGTGAGCAAAAGCCCGAACCCCCATGTCTTAACGGATTTAGGAATAACTATGGAACCAGAGTTGGATAAACGTTGGGACCTGACCGGAGTGTATTTGTTGATTAGATTAATATTGCACTGTGGAGCAGAGCCGTTCATTGCATGGAATACAAAGAGAAGGATTTGAAGATGATGCGATCGTTGACCTTTAACCAATGAAGGGATTTCAGATTGGAGTTTAGACAACTGGATGTTGGGTAAATTGTAAGGCAAGGCATTCCCGAAATCAAGTCGTGAAGAAACCAGTGCATGAACCAATTTTTTCAGTAGCAGATTTTGACAAATATTTTCTGATGAACCCAATATTACGGAGCTGATACCTAGCATACCAACAGATGTTCGTTATTTGATTTAAAATAGACATTCCACAATCTAACATGACCCCTAGGTTACCACACGTCTGGGACTCTTTAATGGTACATCCCGAAAAAGAGACGGATGACAACTTGACCTTACTAAGTTGAGCCCTTGAACCAAATAGAAGGAACTCAGTTTTGGAGATATTCGATTTCAATGAATGACTATCCAGCCAGGAGTGAATGTTAGCTAAACAATTATCAAGATGCAAGACGAGATTTCTGAAATTTCTGAGTAACATAGAATCCAGAGTTCTAATTGGCTGAATAATGTTTTCAAAACAACAGGCGCGGGTAATTTGAAGAGATTACCACATGGTGAGTGTGACCTTGCAGAGGCCCAGTGTGGGGAACATTGGAATTCGCGTGGGTGTGTGGTCTGTATGACCAATCAGAGCGCAATATTCTTGTTTTTGAGCTGCTAAATGTACTTGGCCTATGAAAAGCTGACTGCTGACCCATCTAACATACATCTTATAAAAATTATATCATATTAAAGCTGAGATCTTCAGCTTTATCATAATTTAAAACTCAAAAAGAAATTAAGTGTGAAAACAACAACTTTTTTTTTGCATGAAAAAATATGTTGTTTCATGTTTCAGATCAAAAGTTTCCCCTGTATTACAAAATCCTTTAAAAAAAATCTAAACACATGACCTAAAATAATGATTCTTCTTCTTTTTCAAAGATACCAAAAACATGAAACTTGGTCAATATTTAGAGCAGCAATGGCTGAATAAAAAGATATGTTTTGGTCCGCACCAAGCTCATTAACAATGCAAAAACCCTCTAGTCATGAATATCGCTTAGATAAAAGAAGCTACTTTTTCAGGGCTTGCCGACTGACTGTTGGCCATGAGAGTTTCCACACTATGCTTTGGACGATATGCAGATTGAAATGGATCAAATACGTTCTTAGGTTCACACCTTTTGGTGGCCCTCACAGTTTATAATAATACATCAAGACTTTCACCGTGAACCATCGGGAAGACCAAAAAGTGTTCAGAGTTTTCTAATGTCCGTTTCTAAATGATCACTTTACTCAGTTCTTCCTCCTTGTGAACATTTCGGAAGGCATGACAATGACAGCATCCGATTAAGATTCAAATTCAAATTCAAATCCAAATTTATTTATTTCACTTCCATCAATTGTACATACATGAATTGTATACCATATAAAAACATAAATATTTGTATACGTTGCAAAAAAAAGAAAATAATGATACATATGTTGTGAAAAAAAAACACTTAGACAATTTGGGCAACACATTGTAGGTTTTAAATAAGTATACTATTTTTCAATAGAAATTAAATTAAGATGGAAATGGAAGGACCCACTAAAAAGCAATGCTTGTACAATGTGGGCCCCTCAAAAAATAGATAACACAACAAATAACAAAATAGCAAAGTATAAATACAGATAATCAAATGAGAAAAAAACAAATAACTGAGAGGGAAATACTCACAAAATAAATACAAAGTTATCAAAAATATACAGTTAGATAAAGGACAAAACAACCCGTCCTAAAAATATCCACCCTTCCCCACCCCACCCCCCCCCCCAGAAAAAGAGAAGGAAAAAAAAAAGAAAAAAAAGGGAGAATGCCCTGAGAAGACGGATGGGTGTTGCTGTATGTAGATAGAACACATGCCGTCGTGGACTCAAGCAAACTGGATTCAATGATGTGTATAAAAGGAGAAAAAGTATGTAAAATAACCTGGAAAGAATATAATGCACGAAAAATGTGATTGATGCCGTAAACAAATAACCGGTAGGAAGGCGGATAAGCGGACAGGAGAGGAGAAAATAGAGGAGAGGATAGACGCAATAATGTATGAGGTTCAATAATGAGCACATCGGAGAAGGACTTGTGTCAGATTTTTTTTTAATAAAAAAGGATAATAATTGTTTTATGTTTTAATTGTAGTCTTTAAAGTAATAATGATGACTTGACAGAGATGATGAATTAAACTTAATTTGGGAGTATATTATAAGGTTTTAATAGAGATAATTTGAATTTAGGCTTAAAAGAGTTCAAAGATGTTGCATTTGTTATATCATTATGAAGTGAGTTCCATAACTTCGGTCCAGATTAGTGAAACACATTTACTGATGAAATAAAATAGACCCCTTTTTGGATTAAAAACAATTATATGAAAAAGTAAAATGCAGATTATTCGATTAAGATACATATATTTGAACTATAATGATGGCTAATCTTGTGGCAGTTCCGTGACATTTTCTCCAGTGACAATTTCTCCTATTGAAAATAATCACGTTAAACCAAAAATAAAACTTTCCCTCCAAAAATAAACCCTAATCATTATGTTTACATTATTCTGAACTTAAAACTCTATAACAATCCTGACTCTAACCCTGTACCCTCAGGGATATTAAGACAGGAGCAAATGTCGCAAGGGCATATGTCGTCTCCTTTTTTTCTTATTACCCCTTAAAAGAACTACTTCAATCATAACTAAATCATGCATTTGTTCATTTGTTGTTTTTTAAGCATTGTGCGGTGTTTCACAAGACGTGGTAATGCAAGAAGCGATCATCGTCTCCGAAGCATCATCCGCGTAGACAATACGAACGCTACGACTTCTCCAAGGCCAGGGGCGTTTTATCAAACCCTATTTTTTAACAGTGAAGTTCAGAATGTTCAATCTGCCACTGACGTCATCCCAAGCCCGAACACCCATACCGAGTCTCACCAACCTACCATGCCTGACTCTGCTGGAGAGCCTCTGACATCTGTCAGCCTCCAAGGCAACATAGAAGAATCTGACGATGTTGACCATCGTCCGGGGCCGATAGCTGTAGATGGTGAAGGCTATGTACCAATGGATAGGATCAGCAGGGTATCTGTAAATGTGCACAACAATGCTATGTTATCTAACGATGGCGTGGAAAGGGTCACCAATCAGCAACGAGTGAACTATGAGAACCGTGATGTCTGGAGAAAACGCGAGCGAAGAACACTAATTAAAGACCGGATTTAGCCAAAATAGCAGATATACTGTAATATAACAAAATGCAGTTTTTCCATTAATTTCGCCAGAGGTTGCCAGTCTGATCAAAATTCACTTATCAATATTCAAATTTCAAAATACTAGACGGTATCCCTTATTCCGTCATACCAGAAATTATAATACCAAACTAACTTTGGGAGAATGTACGTACTTGCCAATAATCAATGTCAAAGAGTGCCGATAACACAAAGTTTCATTTCTGATCACATCAATTGAATCACATGGGGAGGTCTATCATCACCAAGATCAACTTACATCAATCCTCTTGTCACTAAGACATAACTATACCAATTCAACTGATCACCAAGATCATTAGAAACTTTGTTATCACCCTCGAGGACCAAACGTGGAAGTGGAAAGGTGATCACCGTGATCAATTTCTTTTATTTTGTCAAATCTCACTTCTACTACACATTTTACATACATTGCAAAAGATCACCAAGATCAATTGTTCCCTAGTGCAGTGGTAGTACTCTTTCTTATCTCTGTCCATCTGAATTTCCTTCTTCCTCGATCCTCTGTGTCATCGTGTTCCTTATCATTGCTCCACGTTGCTAATCGTGCCAGTTATAACGACGACCGACATCAAAAACAAAAAAGCCTACTTCTCTCACCCGGTAGGGTAGCTCTATCGGACATCCGCCCAAGGAGTTACCTGAAAAAATATGTATACTGTAACATCAACTACCAAGTCCTATTACCCCATTCTCATTAAGAATGTTTTCTGGTTTTGGTCGCTATTAATTAAATTTAAAAGACTAACATAAATCAATAAAATTGGCTTATACTTTGCTCTAAAGTTTTATTTAAACCTGATTTCACCTGAGATTTAAATTACTCATAGAGAAATTATATTACTCAGTAATGCCCAATATTTACAGTGTTAACAATATCATAGTTACTCCATGTATTTTGCATTTTATATATGCCTGCACTGAAGCTTATTTATTGATAATTTCGATTACATTGTGGTTGAGATAAATAAAAATGCACGAATTGGTTTACTTACATTTCCTCACAGGATGAAACTGCCCAGATCCAATCAGAAAATTTGCCTGCTCATACAATCCAGCAACACGTCAAAACTTGCTAAAATAAGGCCATATCATTGTAGGATTGCGTGGCAGAAAACAAGTTCCATGTCCAAAATGACAGGCTCTCATGGCTAGAAGCAATGGTGGAACTTGGGCGTGCCTCTCTCACTCCTTACACACCTTGCTCAAGCTTCTCACAACATACACTGACACTCACCTCTCCTCTATATGATTCCACCCAAGCATATATCTCGATACCAGTTCAATTAGCATTAGCCTAACAACCTGCACAAAGGACTGTGATAATGCCCTGGATGCCCTAGGAATTTCAGACTACACCTGTTGGTCAAAAATTAAACCCTATTTACCTCTGACAATTATATAGCGTCAACAGTGAGTCAGTGACATTATGACACATACATTTTTACGGGCCAAAAATATGGCAGATTAAAAAAAAATGTCATTTTTATTACCAAACATTTTGAGAGATTTTGGCATAATATTCCGGAAAAATATGTATATTTATATATACTTATCTCCTTCACTTTACATAGTCGAAAATTCAGTTATTTATGTAAATATTTATTTATTTATTCGTCTATATATTTATTTATTCGTTTTTTATTTTTTATTCATTTTTTGTGGGGGTGCATGAGGCATAACTCTTTTTTTTTTCTAGTGCAAATATTTTTTTTCATTTTCTTTTCTCTTTATTTTAGAGGAAGGTAATATACACTGTTGGTCATAAAGGTGGAATATTTTTTTTCACCAAGTTTTCACAGCGTAATTATTACAACATGATTTGAATATGGCATTTATGGTGCATGATAACCACTTTACTTTATTATTCTGCCTTTTACACACGTTTGACAGTGATATTTTACAAGTTTATGTCCTAAGCGATGGATGTCATGGGCATAGAACAACAATGACGACAATATACAGTAAATTAAAGGATCATGAGATATTTATTTTCAATCTCTCTCAGTTTTCCAGATGACTTCTTTTTTGTGATTTAATGGACAAATTTGCATCAAACTTGAGTCATTGTTCTTACTCAGTCACTAGTATGCGGGTATGTCCACCCCTGGCACGAACCAGCGCATACAGACGCCGTGGCATGCTATCCACTAGCTTGTTGATGACGTCAACAGGCATATCGTCCCATTCTCCCCTCAGAGCATCTGCCAACTCCTGCAGATTTTGAGGAATGACCTCTCTGTCGTTGATGGCTCGGCCGAGGGCATTCCATGCATGCTCTATGGGGTTCATATCCGGCGAACAAGCTGGCCATGGCAACTGTACGACGTCCTCTGCCTCCAGGAATTCCCTTACTGCAGCGGCCCTGTGCGGTCTAGCGTTGTCATCCTGCAGTCGGAAATTGTGCCCATACACTCGTCTTGCATATGGAAGACAGTGGAACTCCAAGATATCCCTGTAGGCGGCGGCGTTGACGTTTCCGTCCGGAACCACCAGTGGCATTTTCCCTCCATAATGGATGCCGGCCCATATCATCACTGAGCCGCCTCCGCCTTGAGTCGTCTCGTGGATACATTCATCGCGAAGGTTTTCCCCGGCTAATCGACGAACTCGTTGTCTCCCATCCTTTCGGTCAAGGATGAACCGGCTCTCGTCCGTGAAGACTACATGTTGCCAATGTCCTGGATGAAGCCTTCTGTGCTCCCTAGCCCAAAGAAGACGAGCTACTCTGTGGCGAACAGACAGGCGTGGACATTTGGTCAACCGTCGTGCTCGGTAACCATGTTGGAGCAATCTGCGATTAACGGTTGACCGGGAAACGCTGATCACATGAAATCTCCTCCACAAGCGACGAAGACGGCTCTTGGGCAATTTCCGGTTTCTGCGGCTGAAATTCAACAGTTGGCGATCATCTCTTCTTGTGGTCAATCTGGGACGTCCTGGAGATTTCCGTGGCCGCACATTCCCCGCCTCACGTTGACGTTTCAGGATCTTAGAGACTGCACTCTGTGATATCCCTAGGACTTCTGCGATATCAGTCTGCTTGTAGCCCTCCTGTCGCACTGCTACCACTCTCTCGCGTGTTGCTGTTGCCGTTGGACCAAGCATAGTCCAGGGAACGTCTCTACCGATTTTTATTCCAAACGGTACAAGGAACTCGAAAAAATGCAACCTTCTTATACACAGTGCTAAATCAGGGAAAGGGGCAGAATATCATATGCATAGGCTTTTATAGTCTACAACATAATAATTTATTTCGTAATCCAAATTTCTCATGTTATAATGTCACCTGTGTAATGGGGAAACATTATGTAATCACTCAATTACCATTTTGTCTACGCGTAGCCTTTCAAATACCAACAAAACTGTCGATTTTTATTCAAAAATATTTTATTCCACCTTTATGACCAACAGTGTATTTGTGGGCTGGATTGTGATCTAATCTTTATTTTATAAAAAAAGAGAGCATTAACATTATCTATCCGAATAGGAAATCACACAAATTAACTTGTAATGATATTCTTTGTACGCGAATCAGGGTGACCAGATTTCACAAAATGAAATACGGGACAATCGACAAAGCACGCTGCACGAGCTGATCGACCGAGCCAGGTCCTAATAAAAAATATCAACAAAGAAGAAAGTAAAAAAAAAAGGAGGAAGAAAGAAAAATTAAGGAAAGAAAAGTGTTTCCTTCATTCTTTGAAAGAAAGAAACAAAGAAAGAATACAGGAAGCAAGGAAGGATCGAAGGAAGTTAGGAACGAAGGAAGGACGGAAGGAAGGGAGGGAAAGAAAGAATAAGGAAAAAATAGAAGGAAAAAATAAAATAAAAAATGAAAGAAAGGATGAAGGAGAGGGAGGAAAGAATGGAGGGAGGAGAGAATGAAAAAAAAGTAATGGGAGGAGAGAAAGAACGAAACAAAAGAGAGGAAAGGAGAAGGAAGCAAAGAAAAGGTTAAGGAAAGAAAGAATGAAGGAAATAATTTTAAAAAAAGTAGGAAAGTAAGGGAAAGAAGGAAAGAAAGAAAAATAAACACAATGATAGAGAACGGATCAGGAAAGAAAGATATAAAATAAAGATAGATGGAACAAAAAAGGGGCAAGCAGGAAGGATAGAAGGATGAAGAAAGAGGGATAGAAAAGAAAGAAAGAAGAAAAAACTTCAAATCAAATCACTAACAAAGATTATAATGATATTTTGTGTTTTTTAACATATTTTTTTAATTAAAAAAACTAAAATGTTTTAAAAATGAATAAAATATCAAAGTGAAACAAAATTCGCATCGATCACAACAAGACCAGGCAAGACTCAAAACGAAAGCCGAAACAACTAAATGTAGTTATGAAAACTCAATAACTTGTTTCTCCGATTACATCTTCAAATCAGTAATCTGAGAATCCATAATATAATTATAAAAATTTCTCGCCGTTTTTGTGATTATTTTGGTAGAAAAACTGTTTATCATATTATATTGTTTGCACCATTGAGAATCTGCTCCGATCCTTCATACCTAGTTAGTAGCCTACCACACACAGGCAGGAGGCCATTTCATTTGCAATGTACTGTATTGGGTTAGCAAGAAAATCACCGCAGAACTCGCAAAAGTTTACAGTAAATTATATTGTTGTCTCTGCTCGTCATCTGTTGGTTATTTGATGAAAATTCGTCACTTTTATAATGATGCAAATTTTGTTCAATATTCTGAAATACGGGATAAATAGGCGTCCAGGGAAGGGTTTGTCGGGACGCCGGGACAAAGGAGTAAAATACGGGACGGTCCCGGGAAATACGGGACGTCTGGTCATCACCCTGACGCTAATGGGTGTCACATATGCTTAAAGCCAAGCTAAATATAACTGTACCGATTAGTTCCTTATATTAATGTTGTCCTAAGTTGTTTTGTTTTTGTTTTCGTATTATGTCACGGTGTAGTAATTTCAACGTGTAAAAACCCGTTGCATGCAGCAATCACTTGGATTTTAATACATGTTCATGAACCATTATGAAAACAAAACCAGATTAATACCTTGTTTAAGATTTGAAAAATAATAAATTATACTCTATACAAACAACAAGCGCATACATGCCATACTCGCTGATGTTTAATAAAAATATGTGTTATTATCAGTGATTAATACACAAAGGTAGTGCATACAACAATTGAACAATGGTTATGATCACATTTCAAATCATCAAACCAAAACTGAAAGTTGAGTTTTACTAATGGCCTATTTTATCTTGTATAACGACAACATATGTTTTTTTTTTTTAAGTGGACAGCTTTGATCACTTTTAGAATATATCCAGCAAAAGTCTTTTTTAGCCTACATTCAGGTTTGAGCCAAGACCTTCAACAAAAGAAACTTACAGATCACTGAAATAAATTATACTTTTAAACGGTCTGACTTCACTTTTTTAATCAATGACTCGTAAAACTTTATATACCACGTTAAACATGTATCTTATCAATCCAATACCAAACATCACATATCAAATCGGTTGCACAATGAATATAGAATTAATTGAATATCAAATCATTCAAACATCAAATGAAGTATCACATTTCATTCAGTCAACAAATATCAAATTCATCAATAATCAAATTGTTCGAATAACAAATATCAGATTAATCAAATATCACAGCATTATGCCTACATGCATATTGGCCAATATACCCCCCATTTAGAAGATAAGGTCGATTTGTGTATAGGAATCAGTAAAATTCAGTTACAATGTCCAAGAAGGCACGTTCATGAACATACGGTTGAATTTAAGATTGGAACCGTATGTTCGGAAATGAACACATATCTGTTTGCTCTATGGAAAGGTATTATGTTTAAACATTATTGCACGTTATCATTTTTGGAAAAAAAATGTTTTAGCTGAAGCTAATTGGTGTAAGTTCCGATATAAAGTACAACCAATACCCCTTTCATATTGCGCCTTTCACCGGCGAACTTCACCGGCGAAGTTCGCCAGCGAAGGGCAAAGTGTCCAGTATGAAAGGTACACAGGAGAGTTTCACCGGTGAAGTTCGCCGGTGAACTTCTCCACCTCTAGAGGTGGAGAACTTCGCCGGCGAAACTGTTTCACCGGCGAACTTCGCCGGTGAAAAGGCCAGTATGAAAGCAAACCGGAGAACTTCTCCTCTTTAATGACGTCAGAGGTCAATTTTTTTCTCTCCCGAAGTCCCCTGCACCGAGATTCCGCGCGCGATAGTTGCAAGCTCAGCTGAATGCTATGGCCAAGTAGATACCCTCAAACATTTTTTTTTTTTAACAATATTTATTAAAAAGCACTTTTTACATGTATAAAATACGCTAAGATATAAAAACAAGGTGATATTGTTTGTTTTTATCGTAATACTTCCAAAATATGTTGTAATTAATTTTTTTGATACCTTTTTGTAATAGGTAAGAAGTAATGTTTACAATTTTCTTTCGTTTGTTCTGCAATCCCGTTGACTTTCGCCGGGGAAGAAATGTCAGTGCGAAAGGGTACATTTTTTTCTTCGCCGGGGAAGTGAGGAATGCGAGGCGGAGAAGTTCGCCGGTGAAAAATGAAGAGGGCAGTATGAAAGGGGTATTGTTCCCCCACCCCGTTACCATGGTTACGTTTCACAAAGCGTCTTGTCGGTGACTTTCAATGACGAACATCCTCTCAGCCAATGAGATGCAGGGATTTTAGTTTAACTGTTGTGAGTGGAAAACAACGACTTGTGGTTAATAAGATCCCCCTGTTTGCACGCTTAGAGCTGATACGGTCTTATGTTTCACTTTCACTCGTCATTGTATGATTGTTTATAACCTGGTTATTTTAGTTCGAGTTTCTAAATGGTTGGCTTACCAGTATATTAACAGACCTTAATGTTAATGGCGAGGCAGCGATGGGGTAAATGATGGGGGCTGCATGGGAATGACAACCCGAAAGCAATATCCTCTTAAATGCAACAGCCACACCAGTAAGAGGGACTCCGAACCGATCGACGGTATGCTGTTGGACATAACGTAAACATTTTGATCGATTTCATTAGTGTGGCTGTGACATTACCTATATAACTACAAGGCTATTTCAGTTATTCGACCAAGCAAATTATCATCTCCACCATCTTCATCTTCACTAATGTCACCATCATCCCCATCCTTATCATCTTCATTATCAAACTTATAGAAATATTATATCATATTCTGCTTTATAAATTGAGTTTTAATCTGGGGGTGTCATTTCCTTTTCTTTCAAGCAAACTGCTTATGATGAAAATCCTTTCCTTGCAAACTGCAAATGTTGTTATAATTAGTAGTAGCTCATAATTGTATGGAATTATATTTTTTCATTCATATTTTTTGTATGATTCATGTAAAAAACATTCATCGATAGTATGTTTGTAATGTAATGAGAAATGTATTATGAGAATGATATGAATGCAGAGGAAAACAATACGTCAAATCATATCAAGTCGAATTCCTTTCATATTTCGTTCTTTCTTCGTCTTTAATCTGCCTCATTGTCCGATTTTCTCTTTATTTTTTTTATTTGCATCGCCTGGAAATAGAAAGGGTGGTCAGTCCTCCCCCCCCCCCCACCTCCTCCCACGTAATGCCGCCCCTTGTTGCTATATAAATACTTTCAGTTTGCAATATATTTCTCCTGGTCTTTTCTCTGCCATGAAATCAAGGTACTTAAGAAACAGCGTCCAGATAAGGAAGTGGTTACATGTAGCAGAAGTCGAAGTGTGATATTATAAAAATACTGATTATTGATTCAATGCGATTTCATTTGTATACACTCTTAATGCGGTAACAATAGATGTCAAGCAGTGTTACTTATTAAGCAAAACTCATCCTATTATTCATCATGACGAACCACATCAGTCCTTATCATGTTACCGTGATTATTTTACAGTTTGTTTTGATAACTACATTTTTACAAACGGCTTCAGTTCGAGCTAGCAATGAACATGGTGAGTAGACAGTACATTAATATTATTATAAAAAAAACTCTGAAAAAAAGCCAGATCTAGTCTAGTTATGGATATAGTAATCCCCTTGGCACCACCTCCGTTATCGGCACAGGCCCAGCACATTTCTATCAAGGGCCATCGAATCGCCCCGCCCCCCTAAAAACACAAGCATACTACTGAAAAAAAATCAAAATTGGTTTTGAAATATCGAAGACCCTTTTTTTTTCGCATATTTTCACAAACAGCCAGACAATATGCAATCCCTGGTCCCTATGTGACCCAATGATGACACACATTGGCTATTTAGGAGTTAAGTTATGTTGGATGATGCAACAGCATTTTTTAAATGGTATTTTACATGATTTGTCAAAGAGCGGAATATTACAATGCAGCATGATATTACATTATATAGCAATTCAAACGATAGCCAAGATGGGGAATTCGACGGATTTCTGCGTTTTAGTCGGGCTCATTATAATCATATTTGAACTTTTAATAAATATCTTTGGGAGGAATTAAAAGCTATATATTTTCGGAAAGATAATTGTATTTTTAGCAACTGAACCATCATATTAGAGTAATCAACTTCATTTAATGATCAAAATAATTTCAATTACTTTTTCTTTCTCTTTCAACTAATTACCTGCCTTGAACTCATATTAAAATTGAAATAAATGTTGCAAATGATTTGAATTAAAGTTAACTTTCATTATTTAAATGGAAATATTAAACCGGGATTTGTATGTTTTTACTGAGGTCACATATTGTTGTTTTATAGTCCAATTTGTTGGAAATTGATTTTTTTCTACATGCAATAATACAAATTACAACACTTAAAAAACATGCACAAAGCAAGAAAAAAAAAATAAAAATGTTGGAGTGCACATAGTACACATTCATTCTAATCTATACATGTAAGTTGATTATAAGAATATACAATCAGATCATTAATCGTATCAAGTATAACGATTAAAAATCTGATCATTTCATAACTGCTGAATGAATATGAGTATCAGATCATTTAATGTATAACCTTTTTATTACTTGAAGCATAATTCATATCAGGGGCGGATCGAGGATTTCCCAAGGGGGGGGCACATTTTCCCGAGGAATTTGACAAGCAAAACAAAGTTTTTAACCAAAAATTAAGGGTATATCGTCCACACAAAAAATTGACAAGCAAAAAAAAAAGTTTTTCACTTTCAAAAGTGGGGGGCACACTTCTTTTTTAAAGGCATTTTTACATTTAAAAACAATGTTAATTGTGCCTCTCAAGGGGGGGGGGGCGGCGGGCCGGCTGTGCCCCCCCCCCCCTCTGTGATTCATATATGAATTCAGAACTCTACTTTCTTGATAAAGTTATTTCATTGTTATTGTATAGATGTTGTTACTATAGGTTTTTTCTGGTCAATTCCGACAAGATCGAATTCGATTAAATTATTTAGCATTCAAATTCTAGCAAATTATGCTCCACCGTTTTTCTCGTGTTTTACTTTAAATATTTTTAATTGGAGCCAATTAAGATTTTTTCGTTCAGAATGTTCAAAATTCAGATTTTGGTGTTTTCTTAAAGAGTATACTCTTTCTATTCAATGTAAAAAATTGGATGTACCAATCAAACCTAAAGTGTATTTTTTTTTATAGGACCGATTTTTGTCTTTTTTAATTAATTGTTATCATGTTTTTTCCCCTGAAAACCTGAACATTCATCTCTTTTTTAACTCCTATGAATTTAAAACAGGATAAGTTCTAACATTGATACTTATTCAAGCTAATGGACATGATGTACCTAATTGATATGTGAACTTTAGGGGCAATCTGATAATTTCTTCTATTGAAATTCAAATGATTTTTAATCTTCCTTTTGTCTACTATACCCAATAGGGGAAGAGTAAGCGCTCTTCAATGGACTAGTAACTTTTAATCCCCCTTTTCTCAAAAGGAGTGTTTCATGGTAATGAGCATTCTCCTCTTACTTTAGTGGGTATGGATAAATCACTGTTAATGAGTTATATATCATTATAAAGCTTAGAATCTCCTCTTCCAGAATGGCTATTTAAAGGTATTGTTTAACTTTGCGAGCAGCCGATTTAAAAAATTCTCAAACCAAGATTAAACATGTGTACAAGTGCATGTATTAGAACTAATAAACCCTGAAAACAACCATTATTGATAATAAAAAGCTAAAACTACAAGGCGAACCCCGATTTTGTAAAAAGGCGTCTTATAGACGCCTAAATAGTACACATAAGTGTATGGGATGAAATTAAGATAGTGTTTTCGGTCACTTTATACTTCAATTTTTGAAGCACTAAATAATTATTTTCGAACGCATTTTTGTCTGGGCTTCATTTTTGTAACATATCACAGACACAGGTGACAAGTGTGACCTTCTAGCTCAGATTTTTTAAAAGTCAAACCAATGTTGACCAATCACTTTTTGTGGGTTTTGTGGTGCCTGGTCACAATTAGCTTTGGTTTGATTCAGTTTGGCAATATGACAACCGTCATTTACATGAAAGTATTTGACTTCCGCAGGAAAAACAATCTTTGGTTGCACTTTAGTGTGGTAGCTTTAGTCTGGTCAGTTGAATTAAGTTTATCGTCAACAATGGTGCCTTGATGACTGAAACCATGAAAACTATGGACAACTTCAATGTGGAGTCAAATATGATGTCTTTAGTTTTCTTATAATTCATCACCAGCAGTGGCGTAATAGACGGGGGGCAGGGGGGCAAGCTGCCCCCCCCCCCCTTGCGGAGTTCACCGGGAATTTTTTTTTTTAATTGGAAAAGAAAAAAGAGGAAAGGGGGAAAAGGAAATGGAAATGGAAAGGGGAAAAGGTAAGGCGAAGGGGAAAAGGAAAGGGAAAATAAATCTAAGAAAAAACATAAAAAGGGAAAACGGAAAGAAAACGGGAAAAGGAAGGAAAGAAGAACATGTGCGAAAGAACAATTCTCCCCGATATACAAATACATTAGCATGATTAGTAAATTAGGGAAATAAATTAAAGGTGACAAAAAGGCAAACAAAAGCGGGAAATAAAGGTAAAATGGAATGAGCCACAATCTAAATTGGAAAAGAAAGAACAGGGACAAGACAAAACTACCGGGCTGCCGAGGATTGACGATAACGAGCAGGAAGAAAGATGGATGGTATATAGCATGATCATGTCGTATGAAAGTCCATCATAAACTTGCTAAATCTTCAAAGCTACCGGGGGGGCTCTGTCCAAGAATCCGTGAAGTGGAGGCCTTTCATATGTAACCTTTAAAGGGCTCTAAAGTGCGTATCAAAAAAAAAATTACACTTTGAAAAAGCCCTGAGAATTTAAAAATATACAACATGTGGGTAATTTTTTCACATTATATAATCTTGGTTTTGGGTCTCATCTATCCAATGAAAGTAAACTTTTGACAGAATGTTACACTTGAGTGAGCACTGTCCATATTTGTAAAGCTCGCATAAATCTGTTTGCGTAGAAATGCTCATTTTCACGTTGTGTCAAGGGGAAAGGGCAAATCAAACAAACCCTGCGAAACATTTCTCATACATTTCCATTGCACTTTTAGTCAATTGAAATAAAACGGATACATTCAAGCATTTTGTAACAATTTTGCCACCCAAATTTAAATTTCAACACTTAATAGGCACAACCTTTACCCTTTTTGTGCCAGCTGGATCTGAAGACATAACTGAATCTGAAAAAAAAGTTTACATCAGACATCTCCATCATTTTTTCACTAAGTTTTTATCATTTAAAGTGGGTTTACATTAAATTTTTTATTTAATACTTGTTTCTCCATACTTTTCCCGAGCTTGACAATGAATAACAAAATGAAAATCACGCCTAAGCCATTTCATGTAAATCACAGCTCGATGTAAAGCAAATATCGTCACGATGGTCTCGGTGTGTGGGGGAGTGGGTGGAGCGCAATGCACTCTTCGAGGTGTTTTGGGCATGGAAACAAGTTAAAATAGGTATAAGATATCTTCAAATCAACTTTACTAGCTAATTTCCACATGTTCTTCATGATTAAGGCCTATTTTTATTCGCATAACTATTTCAAAGTTCTGCACAAATCATTTTTCACTAACTTTTCAAAACTAAGTGGTGCTCACTCAAGCGGAAATATTTGTCGACAGTTATATCGTCATATGCTTAAATCTGTACCAATGATAAAATATGGAAAAGTCTTCAGGATATCACAAATGTATAATTTTACAGGATTTTTCCTAAGTGTAAACCTTTTTTTTTTATACGCACTGTATAACGGCCCATGTATGGACCCTTCATGCATTAAACTTTGCGTTGAAGCATAGGCGTACCGAGAGGGGGGTGGTTCCACAGCCAAGGGGAAATAAAAGAAAATAAAGGAGGCAGCGAAATGAGATGCAAATGAAAATATATATGACATGATATTAGCTATGATCTAAAAAACTTTCACAAGTCATAATTAGAATTTCATTTCAAAAGGCGATTTTTCTTTCTGGCTCGCATCGCTCGCTGGTGACTTTTTACAAATTTTCCCACTTTTGCTTTGGTGTGCTCCCTCAAAATACTTGGATGATTTAGGTACACAACTGCATTGAATTTATGTGTTGTGTGAACATGGTGAAAGCTATATAAATATACACGCAATTTGATTTAAATTAGTAGCCATCTGTAAGGTTTAAAATGGCTTTAATATTAAGAGGTTCCGGGGCTTTAAAATGGCTTTACTATCAAGAGATTCCGGGGCTCCGCCCCAGACCCCACCCACATAGCACTGTTGTATGGATGACCATGGCCCCAAAAAGTTCAAAGACCAAACAAAAAAAGAAAGAAAAGCAAAGGAAAAGTGTATTATATTTGTCTGAATATCACGCCAAAATCTATATTCATGTTAGATTCTCATGAAGAGGTGATTTTTATATCTCCCTCGCTTCGCTCGCTCGGGACTTATATTAAGCTACTTCTTGCCACACACACCATACTGGGCCCCCTCGAGCATATAGAGTTTCGCCCTGATGCGCACAATCATATTAAACAAAAATCCTATTTACCGTGGCGTACACAAAAAATTATGTCAAAATCTATCACAAAATTTGTTTTTTGTTATAAAAAATGTCAAAACTTTTGCTAGCTAGCATTTTTTTTTTGCCCGATACACCATATCGCCCCCTAAAATTTTGGCCTCATGATGCCATTGCCTGTTCCATGATATTTTTGGCTCTTGCCCCCCCCCCCCCCCGGCCACCGACCCCTGTTACGCCCCTGATCACCAGATAGATTTTAGTGCACCACCTACCAAATGAAGCTATGCTCGCCCTAAATTC